>NC_084735.1:54286767-54600517 GCF_033978785.1 Entelurus aequoreus
ACTCCTGTCCCATATGTGAACAAAGGATACACAAATATAATGCAGTACTAAAACTATAGTGGCCATAAACAGTTAGCTTCTACAGCTGAGGTGCCCAAAATGCAAAGAGGCCATCTGTGGTCCGTGACTCGTTTGTCATTCAAACTTTCACAAAAAGCAAGAAGCACAGCGAAAAAAAAACCAAAATGTTGAAATTAGCCAATAATGACAACACAAAGCTTTGTCGTTTAAAAACAAAAAAATATAAATAAATGTGTATATATTTATATATACGGTACACACACACACACACACACACACACACACACACACACACACACACACACACACACACACACACACACACACACACACACACACAAGGGATGTCACAGTATGAACATTTCTTATCACGGTTATTATGACCAACATTATCATTATTATAATTATTATCGCGGTATTTTTAAATTTGCTCAAAATTTTCAAAAACTACCTCTACTGAAATCTTTTAACCAAATTTTATTTAAAAAAAACACAAACAACACATTCAAAATGTGTGTATGTACCTCAAGTAGAAAAATGTATGTGCATATGAAAGCAACACAGGCATTATAAACAAAGTAATAAGGCAGAAACAAAATAATAACATAAATAAGTCAAAATAAGTGTGAACATTTTGCAAGACGGCACCTGTTGGACATAAAACGTAACTGCACTTTTTGCCCAGATAGATAAACATTGTGTTCATATATGAGATCTAGTCTTATACATAGGGCGGCATGATTAGTGTCAAAATAATAATTAAGATTGATTTATCAACATTGAAATCCCAATCACTAATCACGTATATTCATTAGGTTTGGTAATACAGTGTTGTGATGGGGTGTGAATGTGACGGCATCATGTCATTTTTAATATCTAATAAAACGGCTATAGATAAATGTTATCCATATATTTAAAGACAACTATTTGTGTTTTTCTTCATTAATAGTATCAACGTTTCAGCTTTTTCTCATTACATAATGCCTTTATCTCTATTTTTACATTTTCATAGAGAGAGGTATTTTTTAAGTTATGTACATTTACGTGTACTAATGTATGTACATCTGACCACAGAACTTTCCTCCAGAAGGTCTTATCTTTGTCCATGTGATGTCAAATGAAACACAAATGTTGCTGTTTGGCCACAATACCCAGCAATTTGTTTGGAGGAGAAAAGGTGAGGCCTTCAATCCCAGGAATACCATGCCTACTGTCAAGTATGGTGGTGGTAGTATTATGTTCTGGACCTGTTTTGCTGCCAATGAAACTGGTGCTTTACAAAGAGTAAATGGGACAATGAAAAAGGAGGGTTACCTCCAAATTCTTCAGGACAACCTAAAATCATCAGCCCGGAGGTGGGGTCTTGGGCGCAGTTGGGTGTTCCAACAGGACAATGACCCCAAACACACGTCAAATCAGGCTAGGGTTAAGGTTTTAGAATGGCCTTCCCAAAGTCTTGACTTTAAAGTGTGGACAATACTGAAGAAACAAGTCCATGTCAGAAAACCAACAAATGTAACTGAACTGCACCAATTTTGTCAAGAGGAGTGGTCAAAAATTCAACCAGAAGCTTGTCAGAAGCTTGTGGATGGCTACCAAAAGCGCCTTATTGCAATGAAACTTGCCTAGGGACATATAACCAAATATTAACATTGCTGTAATTGCATGTATAATTTTGACCCAGCAGATTTGGTCACACTTTCATTAGAGCCATAATAAATTCATAAAAGAACCAAACTTCATGAATGTTTTTTGTGAGCAACAAGTATGTGCTCTAATCACTCTATCACAAAAACATAAGAGTTGTAGAAATGATTGGAAACTCAAAACAGACATGACATTATGTTCTTTTTTTGTAATACATGCGCATTTTTTAAATTGAGACTATCATTTTGATTGATAGAAATGTTTCAATTGCAACCCACATCAGTAGTATGGCTGTTTTATGAAGTTCTACAAAAACACTGATTTACTCAAAACAAGGACAATTTAGTTTTTGCATCTGATTTCTTCATAACAATAAAAATAAGGAAGTAATTCACTCTCATAAAAAATGTATGATATATTATGATATGATGAATGGGACCAAAAAGTATTTGATGATGTTTTTGAAATATTTTTGGTCCCATTTGGACCAAAAAGTATTCGATAATGTTGTATGTTAAAAGTCTGTCAATAACAACAACATTATCGAATACACGTTGGTCTCATTTGCTTTATTGAAATAAATAAAATATTTGTAGTGTTTATCTTTCTATATTTGTAGCTAAAGCAGCACTATTTATTCTCAACGAAAACGTACTATGTATGATCACCTTCTCCTTCAAGCATTTGATTTTGGATCTACAATCCTCCATATTGGCAGACATGCATTTACGTAATTCCATTTCATTTCATTTCATTTAAAGCAGTTAAACGTTTTTGCATCAGACAATAAATACAATACATACGCCTGCTGACTGTATTACAAATGCCCTGTTTATTATAAATAAAATTGTTTGAAAAAAACTGTCAAACATGTGTCTGCTGGGTCACGATCGCCGCCCCCAACTTTTGTGTGGCGAGTCAGGGTACTGCTTTGGCAATAGAGAATCTAAGCCACCATCTAATCTTTTCTCTATTTTAGAGTCCACTGATTTAGAAAAATAATGTCAATATTAACAAAGATGTTGTTAATGTGTAAATTATACAGTGTACAAACTAAAAATTATTATATTTTGATGACAATTATAATCAGACAAAACTCAGGATGGAGGTGTAACAATATACATCGATTTTTTTTCGATGATTTTCTATGACTGGTTCTGATTGAAATCTTGTGGTTTTTGTCCTGTATCCTGGGACTTATTTCCTGAGTTTGTAAACAATGACAAAAAGGCCAAAATATATTTTTTATGAAATCCTATCGATCCGACCACTGTGGTATCGACCGAATGCTATACTTTTGTTTACATTCAAGAGCTCTAGCTTGCAGTAAGCGGTTAGCATATCTTCCTCAATGTGTAGTTTAGCATGTTTAGCTATTTGGACAGCTAGACGTCTTGGCTATAAGTAGAATATCTAACTCTCTCATATAGTAGGTGCCTTGTATTGATTTTTCCCACTCATTAAAGTACATTTTGTTGTAATGAGTTAGCAGGACACAAGCCAAGAATTGACTGGCGTTGCTGCCTAATGTAGCACTTTCCTTTATTCACACAATAACCTGAAACCTTTACTGTTGTTAGCAGTTGTGTTGTGATTGTGTCTACTGGAGAAGTTTGTGTGACAGGCATATTTTTTTCCATATACTGTTGTCCCTCACCACATTGCGCTTAAAATGTTGAGGCTCCACTTTTTAAAAGCATATTCTGCATATTGTAGGTTGACCATATTCTGAAATCCCAAAAAGAGGACATATATGCGTGCCAAGGCGGGGATTAGGTGAAAATTTGCCAATGATACTCAAACTTGCTTTATAAATAATATATTTATTTAAATAAAGCATTTTTCTCCTCTGTTGACAGCAGTGTTGGTGCTAGGAATTTTCAAAATGGGGTCCCAGGGACCCCATCAAGTAAAAAAAATGGGGTACCACAGTAAAATTTTGGGGTCCCACTTTTTGTAAGCGTTTTGAAAACAAATGATAAATGGATGCATTATTCTGTTATATCTCACATTCTATATTGTGTTTTGGAAAAAGTTTGTCATAAACGTTACTTCATTCATTAAAAAAATAAATACAACAAGAAGTAGAAAGTGGATGGATGGATGGATGGAAAACTAATTTTAAAAAGTATGTTTTTGGGGTGGAGGAGTCTGATCGGGTGCTAGTTAGCTTGAAGCTAACAGCTAGCCTGTCTCCATCCTGGAACAATGTGGATCCAGCGGGAGATAAAAGTGAAGTTTCCATTGACTCACAAAGACTAAAACAAGACATTTACTGGAAACTTGGCACAGGATGAAGTTAAAAAGGTTGACTTTACACTCACCTTATTGTTTACCATCAAGTCTTTTTGACAGCACCTCGCGCTAAACTTACAAACTGAGGAAGTGTTTGTCATTGACAAAACTTTCGGCCAATCAAAATTTACGACCAATAAAAACGCAATACACGGGGACGGAAATGTGACCTGGCAAATATAAACAAAACAAAACACTGGCGGAAAGCAATATTCGAGACGATAAAAAAACAAGCAAGCCGGGCGGTACGTAAAAAAAAGAAAAAAAGTCCTTTCTGATTTCAATGCTTGAAAAGACACAAAAAGTGCGGTAACACCAACACTGCTTGACAGTATAACAAAATAAGTCACACTTATATTCTGTAACTGTGTGGAATGCTAAAACACCCTTTGCTGCGTTTACAATGTCTTCTCCTTTTCCAGGTCGCACAAAGTACTCTGTCAATTTAGCAGACGAGCTCTCGCCCTGCACAGCTGTTTTGTACTTTGTAGTGTCGATATAGGCTTGTGGATCTTTATTTGCCACAGATACATACGTTCCTGCTTTGCACACAGTGCATTCTGCTTCCCATGTGTCACGGCCAAGACCAAAACACGAATACTTTTTCCGCAAATCATCCGTGAAGTTGCATTTACGTTTCGGCATTTCTTGTTTTCATGTCTGTCTCTCCACTCACTAGCTCTCTCGCTCTGTCTCTGCCCCTCCCTCACGAATGTTTCTGCGTGCGCATGTGACAGGTACTTTAGCTAGTATAGTAGAAGTTCTGAATATTGGGCTAATCAGAAGTCTAGATTACGACTCGGAGAGAGTAGGACAGACACAACTAAATGCTTTAAATGATACTGGTGTTCTTTAAATATGTACAGTGCAACAAACAGTGGACAGACATTGATAGGAATGGCCATTCAAAACAAAAGAAAAAAACAAAGGAATCTCAAACAATGTTGGTTTAGTTCATTGATTAAGAGTTCAGGTAATTCATACAAGGTAGTATCAAAAGTTCTTAAAGTTCATAGGAGTCATATGAGACTGATCGCAGTCCATATGCGCATTCACAGTTCATACGGCCACACGGGTTGGGGTTGTGGATATGGCAGTTTGTAGTGAGAGTTCAGTTTATGGGCAGGGTGTGTATGAGGTAGTGCAAAGGGCCGCAGAGTAATGTGGTGCGAGGCAAGGGGTTCGGCTATAAGCCGCCTACCGGCCCGACCAGAGCACAGCGGGTGGAGTTCAGGGGTTGAGAGGTGGAGATCCTTGGGCTCGGGCTCAAGGCCTATCTACAGCTCGCCATCCAAGACTTAGGGACCCAGCCTGCGTAAGCACAGGACCCGGAGTTCAATCAATGTGCGCACATAAACATCAACATTAAGTCATCTATCGTTCGACCTTCAATAAATAAGTTACACTTATTATTATCATTAGCAATAATACTGCTAACATTAACAATATTAAACAATCACATGTATGTACAAAATAAACACGACAGTACACAGTGTTGTCACTATGACGGGTGTAACATGAACAATATTAAACAATAGAAAATAACAGTGACGTCACTATGACGGGTGTAACATTAACAATAACAGAGACGTCACTATGACGGGTGTAACAGTGTTCATTCATTGTCTTTACCGTAGCATAAAAAGTGCAGATGGCCTTAAAATGCCGCAACACTCAGTCACCATATGTAAGTACCCAAAATAAAGACTCGATATAAATATAAATTCAATGGGATCAGAAACATTGGAGGAAACGGGATTAAAAGATGATGCTAACCGCCCATAGAAATTACATGGGTACGGCTAGTAGCTACTATTAGCAAACAAATTCACTTACCAACTCGGCTTAATATCTTAACATCGACACACTCTCACGTCGCAACTCGGCCCTGATGGTCGGCACCTATAAGTTTACAATTAGTTGTAAAATGTTGGACGGTTGTTTTTACGATATGCAGGCAAACGACAACTTTAAAACATACCGGCTTCAGATGTCCCCAGGCTTAGCCACCGCACCTGGCAGCCATCTTGGGACGGTGGATCATATAGAGCGCGATAGGCTGCAGCGGGTCACGTGAGCGTGTGTGTTTAACTCGCGAGATTAAACGTGGAAAGGGCGTAGGTAATATGAGGGGATGCCATGAGAGGAAATATGGCTTATTTCCCACCCGTGTTACACGCACGCCTCCACATTTTGTTTTGTTTAAGCCCTTCTTAACTCTGGACATACATTGAAAATACACTCAACCCTAACTCAAAATGCCGGACATTTGAGGCATTTAAGAAACCCCACCCGGACACCCCGGACACCCCCGCAAAAGAGGACATGTCCGGGGAAAAGAGGACGTATGGTCAGCCTAGCATATTGTTGGCCTAAACTAAGTGCTAGGTTAATTGTATGTGTGTATTCTATGTATTACAATACAGATTCTGTCAAGGATTGTATGGTGACTGTCTGTGCACCAGTCTCCCCACGTAAAACAAATTCACGCACAGGCATCCTCCATAAAGGGATACACCCTTCCCAGGAGGATTGTCATACTCGTTGGAGTGACCGCCAATGACAATACAGTATTGTAATACATACAGCTAAACTTAGCTGTGACTGTCAAGTTGACCAAGTTTTTGTAAAATAATATTTTACCAATGATTTTGTTAATAAAACTACAGGTGGTCTACTTATAACCGACATTAGTGATTATCTGCCAGTTTTCGCAATATATGATGGAAACTACAAGAACAGGAACATGGACGACAAAGAGAGATTTCGAAAATTAAGCACAAAGAGTATGGCTGCTTTCAAAAATAAGCTGGAAAAGCAAAACTGGGGCAATGTGTACAATGAAAATAATGTTGATGGAGCATATGGTAAACACGCTCATAATACTTCATGACAAACATTGTCCATGGAGACAACTCAGTTGAAAGCAGAGAAAGAACAATCAACCTTGGATGACAAAAGGTCTAAAAAGTATTTGTAATAAGAACAATACATTATATAGAAAATGTATAACACAAATAACTACACAGGCAGAAAATAAGTTCAACAATTATAAAAAACAAGATAACTAACATAGTACAAACATGTAGAAAATAATATTACAGTGAATTATTAGACAGGAACAGAAACAATGTGAGAGCAACATGGGGCATCCTCAATAGCATTATTAAAAATGGCACTAAGAGGGATTACCCCCAATACTTCTTAGACGGAAATGATAAATAAATGATAAATGGGTTGTACTTGTATAGCGCTTTTCTACCTTCAAGGTACTCAAAGCGCGTTGACAGTATTTCCACATTCATCCATTCACACACTGATGGCGGGAGCTGCCATGCAAGGCGCTAACCAGCACCCATCAGGGGCAAAGGGTGAAGTGTCTTGCCCAAGGACACAACAGACGTGACTAGGATGGTAGAAGGTGGGGATTGAACCCCAGTAACCAGCAACCCTCCAATTGCTGGCACGGCCACTCTACCAACTTCGCCACGCTGTCCCCTGAGTTCCCTCAGGAAAATAAAATAAAATTACACAATTAATCACAATATTTTCATCAAAAAAGTAGAACATATGGCGTCAGAGGGTTGGTGGGTTATTGGAGACTCCACTTCTGTTGAAATTTAGCCAATCTTAAAAAGAGAGATACCCTCAGCCATCAACAACCTGACAAATGGAAAAAGCCCAGGGTTAGATAATATTTACTCTGAGAACATGAAAACTGGTGGTGAGCCTCTCATCCACGCACTACATAACGCATTCAACTGCAACCTAACAACAGGGAAAATACCACAACTTTTCAAAAAAACTCTCATTGTTGTGATGTACTTAAAGGTGGCAGACTAGACTGTAGCAATTATCACTGAATAAGCTTACTAAGCCATATCTACAAACTCTTTGTTAGTATAATTGCAACCCGAACCAAAGCTGCTTACCAACCAGGCAGAGGAACCATTAAGCAAATATTAGTTCTGCAACAAATAATAAAACAATGCCCATATAATTTAACAATCCCATGCATATTACTTTCATTGACTTTACAAAAGCCTTTGATAGCATGCAACTTTTCTGCCTATGGAGCCTGCTATAACATCAATCAACAAAAAATACATACACCTTTTAAAACAATCATGAAAACTCAAAATAATTTATTTGAACAAATATTGGAAGGTCACAAAAGGAGTTAAACAAGGTGTTGTTCTTTCTGCTATCCTATTCTGCATCGTCATTGCAGCATGTATACTTCAAATAAAAAATGAATGCCCATCTGGCTTCTCGATCGGTGTCCATACTCGTTGAACCTGATCTAGGCAGAATACATTGCCGTCATCAGTAACTCACGTCACAAACTACGAACATTCCTTCATCTTCTGGCTAACTATGCTGTCAAAGTCAGCCTGAAAATGAATGTCTCCAAAACCAAGTGCAAAATCAACACAAACCTTCATCTCACCATTTATCACCATCGAATCTCTCAAGTAACTGAATTTTTCTACGGACTGGTCGCCGTCCAGCATCGAATTGGCCTTGAAGCAGCTTTTAATAAGAATGAAGCAGCACTGACGTCAAAAAGGATATCATATAATCTAAAATCAAAGATCTTTAACACGTGATACCTGTTGTACTCTATGGATTTAATTGGACCTTGAAATCCTTGCTAAAAAGAGTAATTTTCCAAAATCATATGAGATTCATGACAAACGAAAGACTATCTGACTTTAATATGCGGATTAAAGACCCTCTTCATATAACAAAGTTAATTCCCATCACACCCACAAATAAATCCAAAGTCTTGAAGCTCAACGGTCACACCAAACACTCTACTCTAGGTATAAACAAAATCTGCCTAAAAAAAATGATAGAAGGAAGAAGAAGCAGAGGAAAACAACCAAAACGCTGGCGAGACAACATCTGTTAATGGACTGAACAAAACCTGATGTCGCTGAACACTGCTGTCAAAGACAGAAATGTATTGAGACAGATAACACTTGCTGATGCGCAATCTGCCAAAGGCGGAAAAGGTGAATGATGATCAGGAATGGATACCGTTCACGTTTGAACTGATATGGTACCAATTCCTGATACCTGGGAATCAGTACCTGTTCCTAACAGTACCAATTTTTGCTACTTTTGTGTGTGTTATTAAATATTAATTGTTTTTGATATTATAAAACCAAATTTTATTGCAACATTTAAAAATGAACTGATTATGATAACTGATGTCCAGTTGTTATATTTCTCTCATTTGCAAGTATGACATTAAGTTGCAATCACAGTTGCAAGTCCAAGTTGTTAAATGGCAGTAGTGTATAGTTTATAGTTGAAGTTGTAATTTTCAATAACACATAACACATTTGGAGGTATTGAAATCACAGTGTGAAATCGCTAATGCTAATCAGTAGCATGTCAATAGCAAAGCCAATGTATATTAGCATCAAGCCAACACATTTTTGGAAAAGTGGAGCCATAGTTTACGTACGTTGGTGCTTTTTTGGGTCAATGTTTTTGTTAGCATTGTTGCAACATTACCTAGAGGTAGTTTGACTGAGTCCGCTCTCAGTGCTCCTGGAGTGATTGCTAAATGCCGAAGCGTGAAGAGCCAACTGAGTCGACGACCGTGCGTGACATTATGTGCAACCCTTAACATGGCACACAATAACCGGAGTCGATACCCATCCCTACCAGCGAGTACTGTAATTTACAGTAGAACCCACTCAAGGCTACTATATTGCGTGAAGCCTACTTTGCAAAAATGTGTTCACCCCAGTCAAAGCCTGGAACCAAACAGCTGCGATAAATGAGGGAAAACTTTAATGAGTAGAGATTATGAATACTTTTCTAAAGAGACACAATTAATTTGTGTGCTTCAGGGACACATAACTCACTGGTTTGTTGACTAGTTGGGGGTCAAATACTTATTACCGTCAATTGTATACACATAAATATATAGCTTTCATTTAATGTTATGATGACGCCATTTTTTCTTCTTTCCACAGAACGGAATTTAAGGCATACAGAGATGTAAAGCCTGCAAAGATGATACGGGCTAAGTCTCAGTACCTGCCTCCTGATGAGAAAACCAGGCTGGAGACCAGCTATAGTGCGACGTTCAAGGGACAAGCCCCGGTGCTGCCCACTGACAACAAGGCCCTGGAAAGGAGGAAGATACGCAGTTTGTACAGCGAGCCATACTTTGACTACACCAAGCAGGTGAGCATGAACTTTGTTTGAGGTGTGTTTCACACAGAGCTGGTATGCTAGGGCCCACTAAGGAATAATCTGATACTGTCAGAAATTGCCCATGAATGCTGAGAGAAGATAGATTAAAAATCCAAAATGAAAAAGAATTGAGGGCTAAGATGCTTAGTAAGCGTTATAAGGTGGTGCCAGGTTGGGGATTTAAATACATATTCTTGACTGCACTAAATGGAGTCATTAGTGCTCTCTGCTGGCTGCTACCAAATAACGCACCCTCATTTTCCCCTTCCATTTCTTCAAGTAGCTGACTAATAATTAAAGGGGCTGTTTGCAACAGTTACACAGATGCTTAGAGGGCGCCAACTTTCTAATGTATTTTACGAAGTATATCCCCCTCTCTTACGGCTCGTACGCAATGACTTAATTACATACGTATGTAAAACATGCACGCGCTTTAGCTTTAGCTGTTGTTAGCTAATAGTAGCAATTTTGGAAAGCTAGCGTTAGATGTCATTGAAAGTATATTCTATCACAACAACAACATGACTGCAAATTGTTTGTTGCTTCTCTGGGACTGCTTTTGCATGTGTGCACGCGCTCGCTGCGCGTACGTGTTGACGAGACCGGGTGAGTGACCGCCGTAATCCCGCCGTAATCACATTTTATTCGAGCCAATAAAACTTTTAATTACATAAACTTTGTAATTGTGAAAAATAAAGACAATTGTCAAACAAATGTGTTCGGTTCAACCACTAATGTTAAGTTAAAGTTAAAGTACCACTGATAGTCACACACACACACTAATGCTAACATAAGCTAGCCGGTAGTGTTCTTTATATTTTTTGCTTTGTAAAATGTAACTGTGAGGAAGTTGCAAACAGCACCCTGAACTTGATCATAGGAGGGGTGTAACAGTACAGTAGTACCTCATCTTACAAGCTGAATCAGTTTTTGTAACTCAAACACTCTTATCTCAAATCAACATCGACCATTAAAATTACCTGGAAATTTAATTCTCCATAGTTTAATGGATAAATGTGCACCCTTTACATATTATTTTCAAGTTTGTCGCTGGCGTTATCGACTCATTCTGCTTCAGTATGGTGCACACTAGCCGTGCTACGCTCCAACTTCTTCACCAAGTCGACTTCACGTGACGTCATGTTTTTGATGATTTCTATCTTTAATACATCCACTTGTATTTATCATAGGTGGGAAAAAATATCAGCTGCGCTGTGCAATGTGTCGTGGTATGACTACTTCGCTGTTAGGGGTTAGTGTTGCGTTAAGAAGTGGAGAACATTTATTGACATTTAAGTGGCAAGGACATTGATCCACTCTTTGTACAATTGCAATACAGTGTTCCCTCGATTATTTCGGGGTTCCGTTCCGTTCTTTTGTTTTAAGCTGCATTTTAAATTAATCATTGAACGACGTAAAATATGCAATGTAATGTATCACAATATATCGGCATGTTACAATATCGCATTACTTTATCGTATCATGACTCAAGTATCGGGATACGTATCGTATTGTCCTTCACACTCACTTTCTTCCTTCCAATGTTTGGAAAAACAAAGTTATGTCCATCTGTAGCTATAAGCTAATGCTGGCGACTAAGCAACCTATTGTTTTCAAACAGGAAAATTCCCAAAGAAAATGAAAATAGCAAAAGTTGCAAAATACTGGATACAAACATCGGTTTACAAACTTTACACTATTTTCCTTACTTCCACAATTTTAGGAAATTATTGGAAAATGTTCAACAACAGATTGGACAAATTCATGAATGTAAGTGAAACACTCACGGAGAACCAATACGGACACAGAGCCAACATCTCAACATTGATGGCATTAATCGCAATAACGCAATAGATGGTAAACAGTGTGCAGCTGCAGTGTTTATGGATCTAACAAAATCATTAGACACAATTAATCATAACAATTATTACATTATAACAATATGGCATAAAAGGACTGGTCTTGAACTGTGTAGAATGCTACTTAACAAACAAGAAGTAAAACATCTACAGCGCTAAATATATCTTGCGCTGACCCCTGGGATCAATACTGGGACCAACATTGTTCAAAGTCTATATAAACGACATCTGTAAAGTTACAAAAGACTTAAAGTTAGTATTATTTGTTCAGGAGAAAACTCATAAAAGCTAATACAAATAACAGAAGGAATAAAAAAATTAAAGAGATGGTTTGACAAAAACAGAATCAAAACAGTAAAATTTAAATAATGCTATTCGGGCAGAGAAAGTCTAACACAAATAAATGGAGTAGACATTGACTGACAGAGTAAAATAAATACATTTTTAAGTGTAATAATAGATGATAAAATGAACTGGAAATCTCATGTAAAAAACAAAAAACAAAAAAAAAGTAGCAAGAAACACGTCAATAATGAATACAGCAAAATATGATCTTGACCAAGAATCACTCCATATTCTCTACTGCTCGCTAGTGTTACCATATCTGAGTTATTGTGTAGAAATATGGGGAAATAACGACAAAAGTACACTTCATCCACTAACTGTGTTACAAAGGAAGTCAGAATAATGCATAATGTTGTATATAGACAACACTCAAACCCTTTATTTATTGAATCAAAAATATTGAAATTCAATGACTTGGTGCATTTGCAAGTAACTAAAATTATGTACAAAGCAAACTATAACCTGCTACCTAAGAGTGTACAACAATTCTTCTCAACAAAAGAGGAGAAATATAACTTTAGAGAAAAATCGAATTTAAAACATTTGTATGCACGTACAACACTTAAGAACATATTAGAATGTGGAATTACATTATGGAAGAAGAATCCTGATACACATTTTAAACTTAATAAAAAAATGAGATAATTTTATTATCTCATTATGTAAATTACAATTTATTTAAATAATTATTTAGAACTTCATTACAGTGTTTATCATTTATGGATTTAAATGGTGTACAAATTGAGAAAAGGAAGAACAAATCAGGTACATGAAGTGAACAAATGTGTTAGTAATTGCAATGAAATGTAAAAGGGATAGGATTAAATAAGCTCTGCTTCTTCCTACTCGATTTCAGACGTGTTATAACGAGAAACTGGAAATATGTGATTAACTTACCCCATAAACCATAAGACCGGATGTTTTGGCCGGATTTTAGGGGGTTCACTGTATAAGATGAGACACTTGTAAACCGAGGTAGCACTGTATGTGGCAACAAATACCTTTGGCTTTGCAAAAGTAATTTCTTAGCTGTTTTGAATGAGCCAATTATTGCGCGGAGCATGAGTGTTACTGACTGACATTATACTGAGAACTTGTGTCAGTATTCACACTGTGAATATTCTACTTTCCATCAATATCTTTAGATCTCTCAGCATTCACACAGTATCTTTCAGGGCAAATTGTTTATCCCAAAACACAGTTGTAGAAATGAACAGACCTTAAACTGAGGCATTTTGTGTGTGATGTCCAACGTCCTCAGGTGGACAGGTATAGTGCCCCTCGCTCTAAAGCCAAAAAGCCTGCGGCAGCCGGCCAGGTCAGGCCAGTGAGGAAAGCCAAAGATAAGCAGAGCACCGCGCCGAGAGGCTCCAAGGCGACGACTTTGGAGAACCAGACCGTGAACCGTCCTGCGGTGGGCGACAAGGAGAAAAGTAAAGAGATGAACAACAAACTGGCTGAGGCAAAAGAGTAAAAATCATTTAGCACTACTTATAATCTTTTGTTGGTGGGATGAAATTAACACAGAGGCTGCAAAATTTATCTTCTGCTTTCACTTAAGTCATCTTTCTTCTGCTTCGCTCACATTGGCCACTCCCTTGCCTCCTCTTTTTTGTACCATTAAAAAAAGAAGTTAGGACATTGATCTGTTGTCAAATCTCTGTAAAGAGTGGGCCTGAGTGTCTTCTTCCTCTTTCCTGTTATATGTTGTCACTCCTACTCTGCTCGCCTCCATCCCCTGGTTGCCAGGGCGACGGGCCGCCTGGCTCGCCAATGCAATGGCTGCTGTTGCATGAGCCCGACCAAACACGGGTGACTTGTATCAGGTTTATCAAAGATATGTCTTTCTCAAGATTGAAGGGATTATTTGAAACTAAAGTAATGATAAATTACTTGAAGATGATGACAAATCTTTGATAAAAGAAAAAAAAAAGTGATATCTGTCCTGCATCTCTCAGCCTTGGTTATCATCTTTGCTGCTGTTGATCTCTTCATGCTTTACCTCTGGCTGTGTTCCTCTTTGACACTGTAACAATTCTTTGTATTTACTCTTGGTTGTTTTTGCAATTCCCTTATTCATACTGTGGTTGTTTGACTTACTTCAGCGCTACTTTGTAACCCAATTTAGTGCCAGCAGACAATCTGGGTCACTGTTAACTGATGATGCATCACACATAACTCATACTTATATGCTATAAATATTCCCTTAGAGGTCCATTTAAAATTAGAATTACATCTTCACAGGTTATAAAAGGGAAGAGTATATTCAGTCGCTTTCAGTCTCTGTGGCCGCAACGCACTGACGTTATTAGCGAGGCTGATCTCTCTTTTCGGATTTTCTGGTATGCACGCAGGCCGTGGTGAGCATAACCGGTGGGATTAAAATGCCAAGGAAAGATAGATGACATTTTGTGAGGCTGCTCCATGCTTCAGAGCTTAGCTTTACCTTATAGATGACCACATAACTTCTTTTACGTGTTACGTTACAGTCTGATTGCAGAAGTAGGATCTATTAATTTTTTTAACCAACATTATTACACAAAATGTTTATGTGTGTGCAGACAGAAATCACATGTACATAAGTATTCACAACCTTTGTCATAGTCAAAATCCACTGAATCGGTGCCATTTTCTACTTTTAACTCGCTCAAAATATACCTAAATGTCCATGACTCGAAATGTGCATTGGTTCATCTAAGGCAACTCGATTTACTTTGTGTATGCAATTCCTAAGCTAAATATGACTCATTTGGACAGGACTGAAAGTAAAAGGAGTGAGTTTTCAGCATAGACTCAGCAAATAAATTGAAATATAGCCACATGTCATTAATGCTGATAACATGTTTACACTAAACACATTGCAGTGATTCAACACAGAAATGTATTTTATGGCTGGCAGAGGATGTGAATGACTCAACTTCCTGCGGACCATGTGACTTGTGGAATATTCCAAAGTTTTCAGATGGGTTATGGTGCCTGGCTACCAGGACTGAATGAAAACCCAGAAACGACACTAACGTGTGAATTTAAACTAGGTGTGTCTTGACACAACTTTTGATACTGTAGCCTTTAGTATTGGCTAATACCGATATTGATCCAATGCGATATCAGCAAGAATCATACATATACTTCTATTATTTTGTAGTGTGGAATTTTAGACAAGGTTTGATCAAGTGAAATTAGTCCAACAGAAGAACAATGCTAGGTATGAAAAACACTAACCTATTTATTATTGACCGTTCAGAATGGACTTAAATTATTTATATCTATTTATTTACATTCATATATTGGTGTTTTAGACCGTAATATTGTTCAATAAAGGACACTTATTTCATAGGTTTAGCTTGTGTGCTATTGTATGCTAAGCTGTTGTGTAGCTGCTAGTTCCTACTAGACTACTATATTGACATCTTGTAAATGATTTGACTAAAATACTAGAAAATACCAACTTTGGAGGACATTTAAATGTTAACTGGCTGTCCAGCTATGCACAAGTAAACACGCTGCGGTACGTCTTGTATCGGATATTTTAGATGCCAGCTGTCATAATCCGATCATTATATTGGATCAATATCCGATATAAATTTTGGACCGGGGCACTCCTAGTCTTAACTTGTTCGAGTTTTGTTTTGTTTTATTTAAGACAATACACTTAAAGTATATTTGTGATTAGGATTAACAAAGATATCTAAAAAAATATATGCCATATTATTTTATTTAATCGTAAAGTCTATTTTTAGGAAGTGGAGACAGACAAAATAAGTGTTTTTGCAGTGATTAAGGTAGGTTAAGTAAACCTTTAAAATGTTATTAATTACATGTGTAATCAGACCAATGTAAAGGTCTCTTTGCTTAAAAGGGAACTGCATTCTTTTTGGAACTTTGCCTATTGTTCATAGTGATTATGAAAGACGAGACGACAGATTTATATATTTTGTTATGCATTCTAACTCGTGAATAAACACAAATAAAAAATTGCGTACAATGGAGCCAGTGGGAGGTCCTCTATTAAGCCCATAAAGCCCTCTAAATAACCCTCCAAAAACCGCCAACAGTACTCCATTTACATTTATAAATGATAAATGGGTTATACTTGTATAGCGCTTTTCTACCTTCAAGGTACTCAAAGCGCTTTGACAGTATTTCCACATTCACCCATTCACACACACATTCACACACTGATGGAGGGAGCTGCCATGCAAGGCGCTCCCAGCACCCATCAGGAGCAAGGGTGAAGTGTCTTGCCCAAGGACACAACGGACGTGACTAGGATGGTAGAAGGTGGGGATTGAACCCCAGTAACCAGCAACCCTCCGATTGCTGGCACGGCCACTCTACCAACTTCGCCACGCCGCCCCCAATATTCATTTCATGAATATGAAAATTTCATGACTTGAATATTAACCAAGTATCAGTGATATTGTTATTATATGCGTTAACACAGACAAATTATTGATAGCATCACTGTGATCACTAGCTTATGCCTATGTTGACATCATTGCGTTCTCGCGTCGAAGTTCGTTGAAGTTTATTATTTATTAATCTAGATCATAGACGATGCCTCTCACCTGGATAGTAGGAGGATGAGGATGTGATCCGACAAGTTGGTACACTTTGACCGCCAATTTAGTTTGTTGGCTCTCATGAAGTCTGCGGTGAAATCAGTGAAGTTGTCGAAGAAAAAAACGAACTTTGTGATGTTTTTTAGATGAATTATTATAAATGTGCCTGATACTACATTACATATATATAGCTTGGTTGGTAGAGTGGCCTTGAGGGTTGCAGGTTGGATCCCCGCTTACGCCATCCTCGTCACTGCCGTTGTGTCCTTGGGCAAGACACTTTACCCACCTTTTCCCAGTGCCACCCACACTGGTTTAAATGTAACTTAGATATTGGGTTTCACTATGTAAAAGCGCTTTGAGTCACTGGAGAAAAGTGCTATATAAATATAATTCACTTCACTTCACTTACGTCATGTATATGAAACCATAATGGAGGTATTTAGATGTTTTTTTAAGTGCTTTATAGGCAGAAAAGAGCGACTCCCTTAGGCTCTATTGTAAGCGGACTTTTGATCATATGTATTTAATACTTAGAATGCATAAAAAAAGAAAAGCATATGGGTTTTTGTCTTACGTAAGGATTGTGAATGACAGGCAAAAATGTATTTTAAAAAAAGTGCTGTTCTTCAATAATAAGATATATTTTACAGTTAGTTTTATCCAGCACTTTATCCAGAAATGGCACTGATTCGGGGGAATGACCGTGCTGCACCTATTTTTTTTTTGTCCACCTCTGGTAAAGTCCGTTCATTAAACATGATTTGGAAAGGCACACACTTGTCTACAGTACATTTTTAAGGGTTATCTAATAGTTCTTGTTAGAATTAGATTTATAAGATAGTATGTTGAGTAGTGTGTTTGAAAGCTGAGTTATCTTTGTCTGGCAAGTGAAAGCTGGTATTTGTTGTGTACAATGTTTGTATGAGGTATCAATGAAGCAGAGCACATCGCAAATGTAAAGCTTTGACCTCCATTTTCAGTGCAATGTGTTGGATAGAGAAGGGAACATAATGTCGTTTTGTAACGTTGTGTCTGTTTAAAATAATTGTTACCACGCTTAGATGCGCCAAGCCAATGTTGTCTTATATTAGAGCCATCTTTCACTACTAAGCACATGATCCTAAACTGACAGCTTCATGTACAGTAGAACCTTGAACGTCAAACATACAGCATTGCAGTTGCTGATTAAACCGTCATGAAAACCTTTACCTTGACAGTCATGTGGCATTTTTATGTTTTTAATGGTTTAGTATTCAACTAGTGCTGTCCGATATTACAATGTGTATTGTAATACGACATAAAAATGCGTATTGTATAATATATAGTACTTCTCTATTGTATATATCGTAATTTTCTCCTCGCTGTTGACTTCGTCCTGAGCCATGGAATATCACACCCAAATTTTGGTTTTGATTGATTGATTGAGACTTTTATTAGTAGATTGCACAGTGAAGTAAATATTCCGTACAATTGACCATTAAATGGTAACACCCGAATACGTTTTTCAAGTTGTTTAAGTCGGGGTCCACTTAAATTGATTCATGATACAGATATACCGTATACTATCAGATATATACTATCATCATAATACAGTCATCACCCAAGATATTGTGTTGGTTGTTATCATGACTTCAGTCATCAACAATTGTATCATCAGAGAAATGTACATTGAAACAGTGTAGGTCTGACTTGGTAGGATATGTACAGCAAGTAGTGGACATAGAGAGAGAGAGAGAGAGAGAGAGAGAGAGAGAGAGAGAGAGAGAGAGAGAGAGAGAGAGAGAGAGAGAGAGAGAGAGAGAGAGAGAGAGAGAGAGAGAGAGAGATCAGAAAGCATAAGAAAAAGTATCTACATTTGATTATTTACATTTGATTACTAAAAATCCGGGTAGGGCGTTAGTTTAGGGTTGAAGTTGCCTGGAGGTGTACTTTTTGTGCGGTTTTGAAGGAGGATAGAGATGCCCTTTCTTTTACACCTGTTGGGAGCGCATTCCACATTGATGTGGCATAGAAAGAGAATGAGTTAAGACCTTTGTTAGATCAGAAGTTAAGACCTTTGTTAGATTGGTATCAGATGGACTCAGCAAAATGGATTAACCAATTTAGATTCTGCTGAGAAAACCAACACAACCTCGCTTCCGGCAGATGACGGACCAAGTCATGTTATGAGTAAACAGGAAAATGGCAAATTAAGTGTGCGGCAAAAATCACGGTCGGGAATGAAAAGCTGGACAAGGTCAGTTCCTTTACCTACCTCAGAAGTTTTTTGAGCAGATATGGTGGAGCTACTACAGACGTTCAATGGACTGCCATATCTGGTCTTCCACCTCGATTGACGTACGGACCAAAACCCAGCTGTTCTAGCTGTTAGAGTTGATCTGTCGCTCAACGGTTGTAATGCAACTTAAAAAAATTTCGAACGACAATGCCCGATCCAAGTACTCAGAGTAACGTACCTCAAACGCTTTACAGACAAACTACACTTTGTAAAACAAACTCTCAGACTCAATGTCCTTGTTGCAGAACATTGAACGCGTTCTCCTGCTATTAGTCCATCTAAAACCTTCACGGAACAACTCCAAAGGTCGAATGACCACCAAATCATTCAGACGGAATTACAGAGCAATGGCTAGAACTGAGGAACTACACTGGTGTTGAATAGATTAGGTTACTGTTTCCGGACTATAGAGCGTACCTAAATATAAGCCGCACCCGCTTAGTTTTTTGGACCAATTCTATATTGTACCTATGTTGGGTGCACACGTCTATAGACTGTAACACTACAGACAGCCTACCAGAAAAGTAATTGAGTGCTGTTTTGGTTTCCTCCTCACCATGCAGCCTTGTTTTCACTGTGACTTTTGTCTCAAGAAAAAAGTTGCCCCTAAGCTTGTGCCGTATGCCTCTTTTTCAACATGCAGCAGTCAGACCTTTCGAAACCCGTTGGTGATTGTGGATTTGTGTTCCAAGCAGCGGCTTGAATTCCTTTTTTTAATAGCCAGGTCGATCGCCTTCAACTTGAATTGTGTGCATTTCGTCGTGTCTTCGCCGGGATGAGAGTGAGTCCATAGCAAGCTAAATGGCTAACTGAATGATTGTGTGGTCCGTTTGATTAAATGTGAACAATTTAATTGGTCCGCCATGACCCGTCCGGCAATTTCATTGGTCTGATGTGATGAGGCTGAATTTCTTGGCAGCATGAAGTTTGTGAACCCTGTAAAAAAAAATCCTTAACTAGCCACAGCATCGTTTTAACCATTCAAAGTGTGGGGGAAAAGTTGTGGCTTATAGTCCGGAAATTACGGTAGATCTAACTTTATTGATCCCTCGGGCGTGTGGAAAATGAAGGTTGCAGTAGCAGCAACGGCGTACGCCGTAAATAGGACACCATAATAGTGGCACAGCACGTAAAAAAAGAATAACAAAGTGCTAATGAGCTGCTTAAAATACAATACAAAATATACATAGCAAAAGCCAAAGTATGGTAATTACAAGTTTTAAAACAGCTCGGGAGGATCTAAGTCCAAGTCCACTGACACGCAGGTGGGAGATGTGTCTCTTCACATTAAGTTGGCGGCATGAAGAGTGGTTTGACTTTGACGTACGGGGTTCTACTGTATATCATGAGTTTACTGTGTATGCACACATTTCTTCTTTTGGTTCAAACTAGAATAATGCTGTTTTAGATTGAATCAGTTTGTGACACACACACACACACACACACACACACACACACACACACACACACACACACACACACACACACACACACACACACACACACACACACACACACACGCACACACACCATCCCCTTTTTCTGTGTGCAACCATCACCCTCTACATGTCCATTAATGTCCAATCAGAGCCGAGTGCCGGACTAATTAGCATTTTGCAGCCTTTGGGTGAGGGTCGCTTTGTCACGTGACATTGGGGGTGGGGCCACTTCATGTAAACAGTCCTTGGCATGCCACACACACACACGGTGCTATCTTTGTGATGATCTAACTCAAAGAAGGATAGAAAGTTATGTCTTGGCAAAAAACAAAAAACAAAAAAAACCTCTAGAATTGACTGTGACGTATTGTTTATGCTTGCTCATATTTAAAGACACAAATAAACGGGCCAAAAAAAGCACACAAAAGGTGTCTCCTGACTTATTGTTCTCAAAGTGGAAGATTAGTGGTTGCAGGTGTCTGTCAGAATTCCCTCTGTCCCATCTTTGTTTTTGTGAGATCAAAAACGTATATCCACATGGAAGAGAACTTTCTTTCTATGCTTATGTAAGATTGCACCGCAATCTAGCATGAACTCTGGCATTCTTTGTCAGCTGCATGTTGCCTTCATGCCAGAACAATATACCACAATATATTACATCATGTCTCCAAGGCAGGGGTGTCCAAATGCAGAAACATTCAAGTATACATTATGTACATACAAAATGAAAAATCAATGTACAGTGCTTAAAAGGAGTTATAAGACCACGTCCTGGTAATATTTTTGTAAATACCGTATTTTCCGGACCATAGGGCGCACCGGATTATAGGGCGCACTGCCGATGAATGGTCTACATAACATGCAATGGTGGTTCTTTGGTCAAAATGTTGCATAGATGATGTTTCACAGATCATTTTCAAGCCGCTTTCTGACAGTCGCTTCAGGATGCAGCATTTTGTGGGCAGTCTTATTTACGTAGTTCAACTTCAGGAGCGTCTTCTCCCCACCATCTTTGTTGTAGCGGTGTAGCGTGCAAGGACGGCAGTGGAAGAAGTGTCAAAAGATGGAGCTAACTGTTTTAATGACATTCAGACTTTACTTCAATCAATAACAGAGCAGCATCTCCTCATCCGGAAACAACCACACTGGAAATGTGTCCTGTGAAAAACCGTCCGACCGGAACTCTAATAACTAAAGTTCTTTGGGTGAATAATTTAAACCCACTACACCGGTATGTTTTAGCGCTTTCATGGTGAGTTTACTGACAGATATAAGTAAGAACTTTACACTACTTTATATTAGAAATGGTGACAGCGGAGGATGCATTTCACATAAAAAGGAGATAGAGGAAAAAGAAGAAGCTTATCGACTACGGCGTCGGCGCTGATGTGCGCATTTTTTCAGGATTTATGCAGATTCCAAATACAGATCAGCAGGTACCAGAAGGTAAGAAAAGTTGGTTTTGCATAATATTGCGAAACAAAACGCCAGATAATGTCTTACCTTATACACACACCATAATAATACTCGTTTGTAGAAGCACAGTACAATCCATCAAGCGATGGATTGTACAAAGTCGTACTAAAACCATTCTTGCCAACCTTGAGACCTCCGAATTCGGGAGATTGGGGTGGTGGGGGTGGGCGGGGTCGTGGGGTTAAGGGGCAGGAGTATATTTATAGCTAGGATTCACTAAAATGAAAGTATTTCTTATATATATATATATATATATATATATATATATATATATATAGTACAGTAAACAGTAATGAAAACACAGTTGTTCTACTAACTGTACTGTACTTGCTGCTTACTTTAAAAAATAATAACACTTACCTTTCACTATTTGAGTAGCTTTTGTTCTGCCATTTGAGTACTGGCATAATCCCAGGAATGTAGGCTCATACGACTTCTTTGTTTGTCTTGACTTTATTGCACAAGATGTAATTCAACCACACAACAGCTCCAATGTGTGTCTATCCCTTTTCCCCGGCAAAACTCGAACACCCACTTCCTATTAACAACGTCACTTCCCTATCTCTCCCGAAAGTCCCGCCCCCCAGCCACAGTCATTGGCTAACACCCCGTAGCCAGCCGCTACAGTATTAACGTGCCGACTGGAATAAACACACGCTGAGAAATAGTTTCGTGCCTGCCTACTTTATTGGTTATAGATAAACCTATGGATAACGGAGACATACAGTTAGGTCCATAAATATTTGGACATTGACACAATTTTCAGTATTCCAGCTCTGTACAACACCACAATGGATTTGAAATGAAACAATCAAGATGTGCTTTAAGTGCAGACTTTGAGCTTTAATTTGAGGGTATTTACATCCAAATCAGGTGAACGGTGCAGGAATTACAACACATTTTATATGTGCCTTCCACCTTTTAAAGGACCAAAAGTAATTGGACAAACTAACATAATCATAAATCAAATAGTCACTTTTTAATACTTTGTTGCAAATCCTTTGCAGTCAATGACAGCCTGAAGTGGGGAACCCATAGACCTCACCAGACGCTGGGTTTGGTCCCTGGTGATGCTCTGCCGGGCCTCTGCTGCAGCTGTCTTCACTTCCTGCTTGTTCTTTGGGCATTTTCCCTTCAGTTTTGTCTTCAGCAAGTGAAATGCATGCTCAACCGGATTCAGGTCAGGTGATTGACTTGGCCAATGCAGAACATTCCACTTCTTTGCCTTAAAAAACTATTTGGTTGCTTTCGCAGTATGCTTGGGGTCATTGTCCATCTGCATTGTGAAGCGCCGTCCAATGAGTTTTGAAGCATTTGGCTGAATATGAGCAGATAATATTGCCCCAAACACTTCCGAATTCATTCTGCTGCTTTTGTCAGCTGCCACATCATCAATAAATATAAGAGATCCAGTTCCACTGGCAGCCATGTATGCCACTACCACCACCATGCTTCACTGATGAGGTGGTATGCTTTGGATCTTGAGCAGTTCCTTCACTTCTCCATACTCTTCTCTTTCCATCATTCTGCTACAAGTTGATCTTTGTCTCAACTGTCCATAAGATGTTGTTCAGAACTGCACAGGCTCTTAGATGTTTCTTGGCAAACTCTAATCTGGCCTTCCTGTTTTTGAGGCTCACCAATGGTTTACACCTTGTGATGAAACCTCTGTATTTCCTTTGGTGAAGTCTTCTCTGAATTGTTGACTGGGTCACAGATACACCTACTGTACTTCCTGGAGAGTTTTCTTCATCTGGCCAACTGTTGTGAAGGGCTTTTTCTTGACAAGGGAAATGATTTGTCTGTCATCCACCACACATGTTTTCCATGGTCTTCCAGGTCTTTTGGTGTTGCTGAGCTCAGCAGTGCGTTCTCTCTTTTTAAGAATGTACCAAACAGTTGATTTGGCCACACCTCATGTTTTTACTATCTCTCTGATGGCTTTGTTTTAATTTTTCAGCCTAACGATGGCTTGCTTCACTGATAGTGACAGCTCTTTGGACTTTATATTGAGAGATGACCTCCCAACATTCCAAATGAATATACCACACTTGAAATTACATCTAGGCCTTTTATCTGCTCTTTGTAAATTAAATAAATGAAAAAATCAAGGGAATAACACACACTTGGCCATGGAACAGCTGAGTAGCCAATTGTCCAATTACTTTTGGTCCCTTAAAAGGTGGAAGGCACATATACAATGTGTTGTAAATCCTACACCGTTCACCTGATTTGGATGTAAATACCCTCAAATTGAAGCTCAAAGTCTGCACTTAAAGCACATCTTGATTGTTTCATTTCAAATCCATTGTGGTGTTGTACAGAGCTGGAATACTGAAAATTGTGTCTATGTCCAAATATTTATGGACCTAACTGTATATAACAGTCTCCTTTTCAGGTGAAAGACGACGCTAAAGGCAGTGCCTTTAAGGCACGCCACCAATATAGTTGTCCAGCTGGAAATCGGGAGATTTTCGGGAGAGGCACTGAAATTCGGGAGTCTCCCGGGAAAATCGTGAGGGTTGGCAAGAATAACTAAAACATTTTGATAGATTTTTGAGCGCCGTGTTTAATGTTCTATATTTTCAATGGAACATTTAAAATGTGAGGTGGCGACTTGTCCAGAGTGTACCCCGCCTTCCGGCCGAATGCAGCTGAGATAGGCTCCAGCACCCCCCGCCACCCCGAAAGGGACACGCGGTAGAAAATGGATGAATGGATGGTTGGACATTTAAAATGTTGGTGTTGTTTACTTGAGCCCCATCATAGCTACATTTATCTCTTATGTGTGACTGTCATCTACTGGTCACACTTGTCATTACACCATGTACCAAATAAAATAGCTTCGAGGTGGGTGAGCTCAACCAAACTTATTCCTTACATTAGGTGCACTGTCAAGTTTTGAGGGGAAACAAATGATTTTAACTGCGCCTTATAGTCCGGAAAATATGAACTATATACACGTCCAACTTGCTGTAGAATGTGCTTTTCAATTAAAAAACTGTGTCCCGGTTTTGGTATATTAAACAACTTGATTTTCCAGCGCATAATTCCGAGTAGAATTTTGTGCTTTTTGTATGCTACATTCATGCTAGCAATAGCACTAGAGCTATCGTTGACTAAGTATTTTTACAGTCTAATTTGAGCCGTTACTTGATGATTACAAAACTTTTTTTTTTTATATAAGCTAGTAAGTTCACTCGAGATGTGTGTTACTAGTCGAATCTAATTGGTTAGATTTTAATTACAAAAAACATATTTTTTGGATGTTAGCATGTATGCTTTATTTATTCTGGCAAAAGCACAGATAACGGGAATACCTACTGATAAACTAATCTCACTTGCAAGTTTTTATTAAAACTCACAGATAAACGAAGTTGAGTTCAATGTCGGACGATTTGACAGTCGAAATAGATTCTTCCCAATTGAATAGTCAACTATTTTAAAGCGCCCCTACCTTTTTACATTGACTATGACTGCAAAATGATACGTAAGCAGATGTATCTTGTACAAAACTTGGTATTTATGGAGTATTTTATTGAAAAACAAGTATTATAGTACCCCACTTGGGTTCCAATTTCATTTAAAAAATATGACCCTTTTATGCGCTGTACGTCAACACATACATGTTATGGTCTGCTAACGTGTTGGTTGTTTTTTTTTGTTTTTTAGAATGTGAAGCAGGTCATTCAAATCCATGCTGCAGGTCACTTGCGACGCACTTTGGACACCACTGTTGTAATATATTCCAGGAGTGTCTGCAAACTCATTTCAGACGTGGATGTCTTGTGTTGTGACGTACGACTACTGAATGTTGTTCACCAAGGGGGGAGGGGGAACGGTGCTGTCTTTGTGCTTTCTCATGCTGCGTATTTTGTTTCCCAAGCTGTCGTATGCTAATGAGTGACATTGTGATTCATTCAAAGGGTTGTGCTAAAACAACACCACTACGTACAACTCTGCCAGCCAATCCGTGATATTGGTTGGGTGCAGACCCTAAAGCAACACCTGTGGGGCTGCGCGCTGCCTGATCCCAGGTAACCCTCAAAGAGACACGTAGAAGACACAGGACGTGAACAAATGCCGCTCATTCTCATTCATGCCCAGGAGTTTGGATTGAACTTTTTTTTTTTTTTTAAATGGCCATCCACCCCGACTACACTTTACCACAGTCTTCGTATTTCTCTTCCATATGGACATCAGAGTGGTGGAATGAGGGGTGCTTGCATGTTAGCTTCCTGACATGATGGAACCCTCAGGTTTAACTGAATGCACCGTTAATCCATAAGAAGCCATTTCAAGTACAAATCCATCAATCAATCAATGTTTACTTATATAGCCCTAAATCACGAGTGTCTCAAAGGGCTGCACAAGCCACAACGACATCCTCGGCTTAGATCCCACATCAGGGCAAGACAAAACTCAACCTAATGGGATAACAATGAGAAACCTTGGAGGGGACCGCAGATGTGGGACCCCCCCACCTCTGGGCGAGTGGATCTAACATAATATTGTGAGAGTCCAGTCCAAAAATGATGGCTGATAAACCTTTCTTTTTAAATACAAGTCATTCATGTCAAAGATGTTTCATATTGTTCATGAGTCATGTTTAAAACAACTCAATTTGACACTATTGTGTAGCACAAATGTACTTTGAATTGAACAAAGACTATTTATTGACTAGATTATTTATTATTTATAGATTATTTATTGACATTAATTGAAAGTGTTCTATTGGTGTTTTTGCAATTTTGACCAAACCACATGATATTTAAGGCTAACAGCCTGATAGCGATGTTTTCTTAGCTAATTTCATAAGAATTGATTGAAGAAATATTGTAAGAACAGTCAAATTGTAATAGTTGACACCCTATTTAAGCATCAGAATTGTTTAACGGCTTCAAAATTTGCTTTAATAACAAAAATAAGCCTTTGGAAATTAGCTTTTCTTTTTGAGCTTGGGGCAACTGCCTGTAAATAGTCACACAATGTTTTGTAGCTGGTTTTATAACAATCGAGTGAAGACTTATAATAACAATAGTTTTATTGTAATATTCAATACCTTATTAAAGCATTAGATTTGTTAAATTGATTTGAAATTAGCTTTAATGTAAAAAAAAAAAATTAACTAGCTTACTTACACGCTACCATTTTAGGAGAGCTAACCAGTCATAGGATTTTTTGTGGCTTATAAGAGTTAAGTGAAGACATGACACTGTTTAATCATAATAGCTGACACCCTATTAGAGCGGAACAATTCTTAAATATATTTATAATTAGCTTTAATTGTAAAAAAAAAACATACGCTTTTGGAATTGAGCTAGCTTATTGACACTGGCATTTTGGGGCAGCTACAAAATGTTGTGTATAAAATATAGTAACAAAAATTGTATTGCAAATTATAATAAAGCATTACAATTGGTAAACAATGAATTAAGCTTTTGGAAATGAGCTAGTTTATTGACATATCACCATTTTGGGACAATTACAGTGTAAAGTCACCACTTTTAAGATGTTTTGTGGCTTGTTTTATATGAATTCATTGAAGGAATATGGTAAGAACAGTCAAATTATAATAGCTGACAACCTATTTAAGCATTAGAATTGTTTAATGGCTTTAAAATGAGCTTTAATAACAAAAATAAGCCTTTGGAAATTAGCTAGCTTTCCTTTTTTTTTTTTGAGCTCGCTTAATGACACAGCAATTTTGGGGCAACTCCCTGTATATAGTCACACGACAACCACCTCAAAATGTTGTGTAGCTTGTTTTATAACAGTCGAGTGAAGAAATATAGTAAGAATAGTTTTATTTTAATATTCAATACCTTATAAAAGCATTAAAATGTGTTAAATTGATTTGAAATTAGCTTTAATGTAAAAACAAAAAGCTTGCTTACACACTACCATTGTAGGGCAGCTAACCAGTCACTTGATGACCACTCCCAAATCTTTTCTGGCTTATTTTATAAGAGTTAAGTGAAGACATGGCACGATTTAATCATAATAGCTGACACCTCATTTCTAAATGTATTTAAAATGAGCTTTAATTGTAAAAAAAATAATAATAATAATGAAAATAAGCTTTTGGAATTGAACACTGGCATGTTGGGGCAGCTAAATAGTCACATGACAACCACCTCAAAATGTTGTGTAGCTTGTTTTGCTAAAATCAAGTGAAGAAAATATAGTAACAACAGTTCAATTGTAAATTATAATAAAGCATTACAATTGATAAACAATTAAGCTTTTGGAAATGAGCTAGTTTATTGACATGCCACCATTTTGGGACAATTACAGTGTAAAGTCACCACTTTCAAAATGTTTTGTGGCTTGTTTTATATGAATTCATTGAAGGAATATATTAAGAACAGTGGAACTTTTGAACACCCTATTAAAGCATTAGAGTTGTTTAATGACTTTAAAATTAGCGTTAACGGAAAAAATAATCGCTTTTGGAAATGAGATATCTTACCTCACCCACCATTTTGGGACAGCTGTATGGTGACATTACAACCACACCAAATGTCTTGTAGCTTGAGTTATAATTAAATTCAGAAATATAGTAAGAACCGTTGACATTTTGAACACCCTATTAAAGCATTAGAATTGTTTAATGACTTTAAAATTAGCGTTAACAGAAAAAGAATAGCTTTTGGAAATGAGCTAGCTTACCTCACCCGCCATTTTGGGGCAGCTGTATGGTGACATTACAACCACACCAAATGTCTTGTAGCTTGCTTGATTTATAATAATTCATTGAAGAAATATAGTAAGAACAGTTACATTTTAACGCATTGGAATCGTTAAAAGGTTTTAAAAATCAGCTTTGATATTTACCCCCCCCCCCCCCACTAATCTATATGTTAATGTGTTTTCTTACTTAATTAATTATTCACTGTTTTAGAGATTGAGTACAAACAAATGTGTGAGAAATTGCTATGAAATGAAAAGGGGTATATTTAAAATAGCTCTGCTTCTTTCTACTCATTTTCAGACATGCTGTAATGAGAAATTGTAACCGTTATGAATCATATTATAAATGTGTGCATGTCCGAAATAAACTAACACCATAATCAGAGCTTACCTGATACACTTTCATTTTTGGGAAGCCATATCCTGGTATCAATGTTGCTGCAGTAGAAGGGAAATTACAAAATATATATACCGTAAGCTTAAAATGATCGGATATCCATATACAGTCGTGGTCAAAAGTTGACATACACTTGTAAAGAACATAATGTCATGGTTGTCTTGAGTTTCCAATCATTTTTACAACTCTTATTTTTTTGTGATAGAATGATTGGAGCACATACTTGTTTGTCACAAAAAACATTCATGAAGTTTGGTTCTTTTATGAATTTATTATGTGTCTACTGAAAATGTGACCAAATCTGCTGGGTCAAAAGTATACATACAGCAACATACATTATCCATTTTGGTGATGTAGAAAAGTTACAATCAAATCAAAGTAGCTTCATGGCATGGCCTCTTAACTTCATGTGAGTGATTATGATTGACGACACCTGTTGACTTCTCTGAGCCCATATACAGTACACAGGGCTCATGTGATGCAGTCATTAGACTCGGTTACAAACGCGACAATGGGAAAGTCTAAGGAACTCAGCACAGATCTGAAAAAACAAATCATTACTTGAACAAGTCAGAAAAGTCACTTGGAGCCATTTCAAATCAGCTTAAAGGCCTACTGAAATGAATTTTTTTTATTTAAACGGGGATAGCAGATCTATTCTATGTGTCATACTTGATCATTTCGCGATATTGCCATATTTTTGCTGAAAGGATTTAGTATAGAACAACGACGATAAAGATTGCAACTTTTGGTATCTGATAAAAAAAAGGCTTGCACCTACCGGAAGTAGCGTGACGTAGTCAGTTGAACATATACGCAAAGTTCCCTATTGTTTACAATGATGGCCGCATGAAGTGAGAGAGATTCGGACCGAGAAAGCGACAATTTCCCCATTAATTTGAGCGAGGATGAAAGATTTGTGGATGAGTAAAGTGCAAGTGAAGGACTAGTGGGGAGTTGAAGCTATTCAGATAGGGAAGATGCTGTGAGAGCCGGGGGTGACCTGATATTCAGCTGGGAATGACTACAACAGTAAATAAACACAAGACATATATATACTCTATTAGCCACAACACAACCAGGCTTATATTTAATATGCCACAAATTAATCCTGCATAATAACACCTGCGTGTTTGTTATGCTAGCTCCTAGCTCCTCTGCTAGCTCCTAGCTCCATAGAACACGCCAATACAATTCAAACACCCGATCAACACACACAATCACTCAGCCCAAAAGACCGTTCACCTAACCCAAGGTTCATAAAGCTTATATATTTTTAAAAAGTTACGTACGTGACGCGCACGTACGGTACGGTACGTGTTATGCTAGCTCCTAGCTCCTCTGCTAGCTCCTAGCTCCATAGAACACGCCAATACAATTCAAACACATGATCAACACACACAATCACTCAGCCCAAAAGACCGTTCACCTAACCCAAGGTTCATAAAGCTTATATATTTAAAAAAAAGTTACGTACATACGCAAAAAAAAGCCAAAGCTGCATACTCACAGTAGCACGTCTGCGTCTTTGTCATCCAAATCAAAGTAATCCTGGTAAGAGTCTGTGTTGTCCCAGTTCTCTACAGGCGTCTGTGTATCCAAATCAAAAGTCCTCCTGGTTAGAGTCTCTGTTATCCGAGTTCTTCCATCTTGACTGCATCTTTCGGGAATGTAAACAAAGAAGCGCCGGCTGTGTACTGTTGTGGCTGACTACGTTCGAAAAATACGTCCATTTCGCACCGACAACTTTCTTCTTTGCTTGCTCGGCTTCCTTCTCCATAATGCAATGAACATGATTGAAACAGATTCACGAACACAGATGTCCAGAATACTGTGGAATTATGAAATGAAAACAGAGCTTTTTCGTATCGGCTTCAATGTGGAAGGCATACCCGTGTTCGCCGGGCTACGTCACACGCATACGTCACACGCAGAGGCGTTTCGAACCGGAAGTTTAGCGGCAAATTTAAAATGTCACTTTATAAGTTAACCCGGCCGTATTGGCATGTGTTATAATGTTAAGATTTCATCATTGATATATAAACTATCAGACTGCGTGGTCGGTAGTAGTGGGTTTCAGTAGGCCTTTAAGGTCCCAAGAGCAACTGTGCAGACAATTGTTCGTAAGTATAAAGTGCATGGCACAGTTTTGTCACTGCCACGATCAGGAAGAAAACGCAAGCTATCACCTGCTGCTGAGAGAAAATTGGTCAGGATGATCAAGAGTCAACCGAGAACCACCAAAAAGCAGGTCTGCAATGAATTGGAAGCTGCTGGAACACAGGTGTCAGTGTCCACAGTCAAGTGTGTTTTGCATCACCTTGGACTGAGGCTACCATGCAAGAAGGAAGCCCTTGCTCCAGAAGCAACACCTTAGGGCTCGTCTAAAGTTTGCTGCTGATCAGATGGACAAAGATAAGACCTTCTGGAGGAAAGTTGAGGCCTTTAATCCCAGGAACACCAATTCCTACCGTCAAGCATGGTGGTGGTAGTATTATTCTCTGGGCCTGTTTTGCTGCCAATGGAACTGGTGCTTTACAGAGAGTAAATGGGACAATGAAAAAGGAGGATTACCCCCAAATTCTTCAGGACAACCTAAAATCATCAGCCCGGAGGTTGGGTCTTGGGCGCAGTTGGGTGTTCCAACAGGACAATGACCACAAACACACGTCAAAAGTGGTAAAGGAATGGCTAAATCAGGCTAGAATTAAGGTTTTAGAATGGCCTTCCCAAAGTCCTGACTCAAACCCCATTGAGAACATGTGGACAATGCTGAAGAAACAAGTCCATGTCAATTTTGTCAAGAGGAGTGGTCACAAATTCAACCAGAAGCTTGTGGATGGCTACCAAAAGCGCCTTATTGCAGTGAAACTTGCCAAGGGACATGTAACCAAATATTAACATTGCTGTATGTATACTTTTGACCCAGCAGATTTGGTCACATTTTCAGTAGACTCATAATAAATTCATAAATGAACCAAACTTCATGAATGTTTTTTGTGACCAAAGAGTATGTGCTCCAATCACTCTATCACAAATAAATAACAGTTGTAGAAATGGTTGGAAACTCAAGACAGCCATGACATTATGTTCTTTACAAGTGTATGTAAACTTTTGACCACGACTGTATACCCGATTTGAAGTTGTCAGTACCATCTTCTACTCTGGTAAAAAAAAAAGAAAAAAAGAAAGAAAGATGTATTGCCATGCATTGAAGGGGTCAATTTTGAAATAATCTTCAATCCATCCATTTTCTACCGCTTATTCCCTTCGGGGTCGCGGGGGGCGCTGGAGCCTATCTCAGCTACAATTGGGCGGAAGGCGGGGTACACCCTGGACAAGTCGCCACCTCATCGCAGGGCCAACACAGATAGACAGACAACATTCTTACTTATACAATATTCATCATTTGTATGACAATACAATAGTCACATGACTGTCACATGACAGTTTCCGAGCAGTAGAGGACGCATTTGAACAGCTGTAAAATACTCTAATGGCTTTTTATGGTTTAACGACATATAATTGCATGCTAAATAATCCACATGGGAAGAACTGAAGTCACGTATGATCTGATTTTTATTTATTTTTTTACATACTCATGAAATCACGTCCTGACAGTGGATATAGAAAGTAAACAAAAGTTTTTTAGAAGACTAAAAAATGAAATTAAAGATACAGCTAATAAAATAAAAAATATGAAGATACATTTCACCTGGATGTAAAAATAAAACAATTGTTTTTTAATATCTTTATTACAGCCAAATCAAGCAGAGCCATGTTAATAGAATCGAAAATGTGTTGAAATGAAGTGTTGGGTCAATATTATTGTTGTTTATATTTTTTCACTGATTGAAATGTTATATATTTTTGAATTCATATTTAAATATTTCTTCTTTTCAATTTTAAACTGTACATATTATTTAAACAAATGTCAATTACACACAGTCAAACCTTATTTTTCACAAGTAATATGCTCCAAAAATCCGACAAAAAACGAATCGTGGGGAAACCAAATATATTGTTCCTATAAGAAAACATGTCATTCCAATCAATCAATCATCAATCAATGTTTATTTATATAGCCCTAAATCACAAGTGTCTCAAAGGGCTGTACAAGCCACAACGACATCCTCGGTACAGAGCCCACATACGGGCAAGGAAAAACTCACCCCAGTGGGACGTCGGTGAATGACTATGAGAAACCTTGGAGAGGACCGCATATGTGGGTAACCCCCCCCCTCTAGGGGAGACCGAAAGCAACGGATGTCGAGTGGGTCTGACATAACATTGTGAACAATAAATGTCTTCCAAACAACCAAAGATATTGAGACTGAACACATTTTATAGACACTAATTATAATAAGTAGAATAGTAAACCTAAACAGTAAACAGTTTGTTGCGGGCTTGATCGTACAATAAACATTTTCAGATAAAAAAACAAACGACACAATAATTTGGGGGTACAAAAACTGAGGTTTGACTGTATAAACAGTTTATAACTATTTACAACAAGTTTTTTATGTAAAAAAAATAAGGTGGTTCTTTGTATATCCACTGTATTTTGTGCAGCTGTCAGTTTTTGACCTGTTGCCACAGTGTCAAATCTGTTTGCCAAGCATGACTGTTTTTTGTTGGACCTGCAATCTAAGCTCAAGTGCACTTAAATCCAAAATCGATCAAATATATATACAGTCATTTATCGAGTATGACGGAGGTCAACAGGGGTAAGTACTTCAAGGCATGTTAGAGATATTTGTATTTCAACATTCAAATATAACCTGAAGTACTAAATGCAATCAGAAGTAGAGTTTTTACGTTGCACTGCATGGCATTGTTACTTTCACTTTTAGAATACACCTGCTACACTTCAACATCAATCAGATCAAACTTGTTTGATTGCTTTTTTACTCCTAAACCTGAAACTTAACTTCAGGGCTGCATACTAATATGTCTGTCATATATTTTGTAAACCAACCTATGTTGATATGTTAGTAAGTTTGATATATTTTAAGTAAAATAAACACCTCTGTGTCAACTAATCAGTGACATGTATTATTACTATAAACTTATTTTCTTACATTTGTTACGTTTTACAAATTTAAACTTTCTGCTCGTATTTATTTATTTAATTTTTTAAAAAAATTTAATGCTACATTTTCTGATCATATTATGACTTTTATTTTGTAATATTCAAACTTCATTCTCGTAAAAAAAATATATTTTTTATCTTCATATTATACATTTATTTGAAATTGCGATTTCTTCTCATCATTTTATGACTTTAATTTTATAACATTCCAATTTTATTCTGGTAAAATTATGTTTTCTCTTCTTATTATTACATTAAATCTGTAATTTTCCAAGTTTGTTCTCGTAAAAACTGACGTTTTCTTTTCATATTGTGACTTTATTTTGTAATATTCCAAATGTAATCTCGTATGATTGCGACATTTTCTCATGGTGTTATGACTTTTATTCTGTAAAATTCCAACTTTAATCTTGAAAATGTGCGATGTTCCCTTATATTATGAATTTAATTTAGTAAAAAAAAATAAAATAATAATAATAATAATATTCCAATTAAATTATTTTAAAATTGTGACTTTTTTCTTCATATTTTGACTTTAACTTTGTAATATTCCAACTTTATTCTCATAGAATTGTAACATTTTCTTTTGGTCTAGTAACTTTAATTTTGCAGTATTCCAACTTTATCTCGTAAAATTGCAAACTTTTTTCTTGGTATCATGACTTTAATTTCCTAATAATCCCACTTTAATCTCGTAAAATTGTAACATTTTCTTTTGGTCTAATAACTTTAATTTTGCAGTATTCCAACTTTATTCTCGCAAAATTGCAAATTTTTCTCTTGGTATATTGACTTTAATTTCGTAATATTCCCACTTTAATCTCGTAAAATTTTACCTTTTTTTTTGGTCTAGTAACTTTAATTTTGCAGTATTCCAACTTTATTCTTGTAACATTGCAAATTTTTCTCTTGGTATTATGACTTTAATTTCGTAATAATCCCACTTTAATCTCGTAAAATTGTGACATTTTCTCTTCGTATTATGACTTTAATTTTGTAATATTGCACATATTTTTTGTAAAACTGCATCGTTTTCTTTTTATACCATGACTTTAATTTCTTATTATTCCAACTCTATTGTCGAAAAATGGTATTGTTTTTACTGTCTTTCTCCTTCTTGACACCATGTGCTGCCTCCTAGAGATGCTAAGGAAGAGCTTGTCCGACCTGGTCATCACCATCCCCAGGGTGCTGCTGGAGGAGAACCACAACCATTGCTGGACAGAACCAAACCTCGGAGAAGCAGCGGAGTCGTACGATTTGCCCTCGATTTGAACCAGACTGAGTAGAACTATCAACGCCACAGCAACTTAAAAGTATTTTGACAAATGCATGAAACGGTTTTTGGTTGCTGTTTGACTCTTGGCATTATGGAAGGTGCTACATTATTTTTCTTCTTTCATGCACTGCATTTTAAAGCTGGACCCAAAAAAAAAAAAAAAAATCAACAACCATGAAGTGCTAATAAAACATCAAAAGCAACCTGTATACAGTTTAAGTGTAAATAAAAGGCATCAATTGAAGTAGTGCATTTTTTGTTTTGTAAATAAGTGATTAGAACGAGTGCTTGGCAAAACCAATGAATCAATCAAAATGTATTTGTATAATCCTTAATCACAAGTGCCTCAAAGGGCTTCACAAACCACAACGACATCCTCGGATCTTTACCCACATCTGGGCAAGTAAAACACTCAACCCCAAACCTTGGGTGGAACCGCAGATGTGGGGATGTCGAGTGGGTTCAGTTCATAATGTGAGAGACCAGCAGGGGATCCGCCTGCATGTAGACAAGTCGGCAAGGCAGAGACTTCACCAACTGATGCATATAGGAGTGGTCCACTACGGGTCCGACTTAAAACAGCTCGGGCGTCCTCTGTGGAAACTGATCCCTGACCACCTGATAACATCTCCGAGCAGGAAAGGGCGGCAGACCCGAAAAGAGAGACGGCAGATCAACTGGTCTAAAAAGGGGTCTATTTAAAGGTTAAAGTATATCAATGAGTTTTAAGATGGCACTTAAATGCTTTTACTGAGGTAGCATCTGTAACAGTTACCATTCCAGAGTACTGGGACCTGAATAGAAAACGCTCTATAGCCTGCAGACTTTTTTTTGGCTCTGGGAATCACTAATAAGCCGGAGTTCTTAGAACGCAGATTTCTAGCCGGGACATATGGTACAATACAATCAGCAAGATAGGATGGAGCTAGACTGTTTAGTATTTTATACGTAAGTAGTAAAATCTTCAATTTGCATCTTAAGTGCACAGGAAGCCAGTGCAGGTGAGCCAGTATAGGCGTAATATGATCAAACTTTCTTGCTCTTGTCAAAGTCTAGCATCCATATTTTGTACCAACTGTAATCTTTTAATGCTAGAAATAGGGAGGCCTGGAAATAATACGTTACAGTAATCGAGACGAGATGTAACGAACGCATGAATAATGATCTCAGCGTCGGTGGTTGACAAAATGTGACGTATTTTAGCGATATTACAGATATGAAAGAAGGCTGTTTTAGTAACACTCTTAATTAGGGATGTCCGATAATGGCTTTTTGCCGATATCCGATATTGTCCAACTCTTTAATTACCGATACCGATATCAACCGATACCGATATCAACCGATATATGCAGTCGTGGAATTAACACATTATTATGCCTAATTTGGACAACCATGTATGGTAAAGATAAGGTACTTTTTAAAAAATAAAATAAAATAAGATAACTAAATTAAAAACATTTTCTTGAATAAAAAAGAAAGTAAAACAATATAAAAACAGTTACATAGAAACTAGTAATTAATGAAAATGAGTAAAATTAACTGTTAAAGGTTAGTACTATTACTGGACCAGCAGCACGCACAATCATGTGTGCTTACAGACTGTATCCCTTGCAGACTGTATTGATATATATTGATATATAATGTAGGAACCAGAATATTGATAACAGAAATAAATGGGGGGAGGGAGGTTTTTTGGGTTGGTGCACTAATTGTAAGTGTATCTTGTGTTTTTTATGTTGATTTAAATAAAAAAATAAAAAATCGATACAGATAATAAAAAAACCGATACCGATAATTTCCGATATTACATTTTAACGCATGTGTGACTCAAACAAGAGAGTTGGGTAGAAACTAATGCTGACATTTGACAGAGTCGCTTTGTATAATTGCTTTATTGTTGAATGTTAAGGTGGTATTATTAAATAAGTGCCGGTGAGAGAGTAATTCAAGCCATTCAGATCTGACAAGGTGGAAGAAATATTGATACCCAGGTATTAAAAGTTCCCTTTGTGCAGTGGAATCGATGAGGTGCTCTGAAAGTCAAAGTTAATAAGTAACGCAGTAGAGTTGGACCAGTTGATGGAGTAATCTGAAATAGAACTGAATTTATCAATGAGTGAGATTGTGTCTTGAAGAGAAGCATGTGGATTGTGTAGGAAAAGTATGATATAATCAGCATAAAGGCTTATTTTATGATGAACGGTTGCAGTATGGATGTCTTTAATATTTGCATGCTGTCGAATTGTGGTTGCAAGAGGTTCAATAAATATAGCAAACAGTGATGGAGAAAGTGGACAACCTTGCCTCGTGCCCCTCATAAGATGAAACCTTGGAGAGATTTGGCTGTTAGTCCTAACCCAGGGGTCGGCAACCCAAAATGTTGAAAGAGCCATATTGGAGCAAAAATACAAAAACAAATTTGTCTGGAGCCGCAACAAATTAAAAGCCATATTACATACAAATAGTGTGTCATGAGATATACATAGAATTGAGATGACTTAAAGGAAACTAAATGAGCTCAAATATAGCTACAAATGAGGCATAATGATGCAATATGTACATATAGCTAGCCTAAATAGCATGTTAGCATCGATTAGCTTGCAGTCATGCAGTGACCAAATATGTCTGATTAGCACTCCACACAAGTCAATAACATCAACAAAACTCACCTTTGTGCATTCACGCACAACGTTAAAAGTGTGGTGGACAAAATGAGACAGAAAAAGAAGTGGCATAAAACACGTCCTAGAAAGTCGGAGAAAGTTATACATGTAACAACTAAGGTGAGTTCAAGGACCGCCAAAATTAGTAGGACAAAACGACGCTTGCCAAATACTCGCATGTTTAATACAAACAGTGTGATTTATAACAATTAGGGAGGTTTGTGTCATGTTTGTCATCCTACAGAAACCATATTAAAACAATATTTTTTTTCCCCCTCATCTTTTTCCATTTTTCATACATTTTTTAAAAAGTTTCAGAGAGCCACTAGGGCGGCGCTAAAGAGCCGCATGCGGCTCTAGAGCCGCGGGTTGCCGACCCCTGTCCTAACCGAAGCTGTGGGAAAACTATATCGAACTTTGATCTATGTTATAAATAAGTCTCCGAATACAAATTTTTTTGTAGAGTAGCTAGAAGAAAATTCCAAATCACTCTATCAAACACTTTTTCAGCATCTAATGAAACAAGAGCAGTTTTTGGATTATGAATAACAGAATAGTCTATCACATTGAGTAGACGCCGAACATTGTTGGACCATTGTCTCCCTTTGATGAAACCTGTTTGCTCGGGATGTACTATATATGGAGTGACTTTTTCTAATCCCTGAGCTAATACTTTGCAGATAATTATACAAACGTAAGATCAGCATTAATCAGGGAGATTGGCCGGTAACTGCAAGAAAGTGTTGGGTCTTTATTAGGTTTTAGCAAGAGACTGATTATAGGAGATTTCGTATATGGAGGAAGAAATTAGTTTTCTTTAATCGCTGAAGCCATTTTTGTAAATATTGGAGGTAGCAGTCACCAGAATGTGTTGTAGAACTCCACAGGGAACCTGTGATGGGACACAAGTAGGGGATTTTATTTTTTATGTTTTATTGCCATGCATGTCTTATAGTGTTTTATTACTGTGGATTTTAATTGCATGTTTTTATACTTTAGAATTTGATTGTATTTTTAATTGCATGTTTTTATACTTTAGAATTTGATTGTATTTTTAATTGCATGTTTTTATACTTTAGAATTTGATTGTATTTTTAATTGCATGTTTTTATACTTCGGAATTTGATTGTATTTTTAATTGCATGTTTTTACACCTTGTGGACTTTGCTGGCATTTTAAGACTCGCCCCTTTTAGCTTGTTGCCCCTAGTAACCAAGGTGCCCAATCGAACGGCACCTGAAATTAGACACACCTGTGGAGCATTAAGACTGCACATTTAAAAGGACTGCAGCAGGAGAAGGAAGGGGAACGAGACGGGGACTTCGCAGAAGGTTTGTCTTGCCCCGGACTTTGGAGGCGGAAGTAAACCAAGAGCGGTGGCTAAACACGTGAGAGTATCCAAATCTTCTTGGCGGTTGTGCATAAACTGTTTTGTGACTGGATCGAGATGGAAGGGGATAGTGACGGGATGTATGAGGAAGGTATGGACGTGGATAGGACTAGAGCGGAGAAAGGAAAGAAGGGGAGTGGAGGGCATGAAGGAAAGTCGAGTGCTAAAAGAGCCCATGAAGAAGATGAAGAAGTAGAAAAAAGGAAAAAGACCATGGAAGATAATTATAGGATTATATATACATTTAAATCAAGTCAAGACATGAATGACATAAGGTTAATGACACTGGTTAAGGGGTTAAAGAAGGACATCGGAGAGGGGGAGATAGCGAAGGTGCTTAGGGACGGACGACTTTTGATTAAATGCAAAAATGGAGAGCAAAAAAGTAAAGCAATGCGGTTGCAAAAACTGTGCAATAAGATAATAAAGGAAAAAATCGAAGTGGGAGAACGAAAGGGGGCAAGAGGAGTAGTGACAGGAATTCCAAGAGGTGAAAATTTAGAAGAATTGAAAAGACAAATAAAAGGGGGAACTGTCAAGATGTTGACAAGAATGATGGCATATAGAAATGGAAAAAAGACGGAGAGCGAATCAGTATTAGTACAGTTTGTCGAGGAAGTCCTCCCGCAGAGAATTATGATTGGGTTTTTAAGCTTTTATGTTAGAGCTTACGTCCCACCCCCAGTACGCTGCTTCAAATGCCAACGCTATGGGCACATAGCCAGTGTGTGTCATGCTAAGTTGAGATGTGGAAGGTGTGGAGGGGAGCATGAATATGGACAATGTGGAGATAATGATCTGGGGCCGTACTTATCAAGCTTCTCAGAATTACTCCTAAGAAGTCTGCTAAGAGTTGACTTAAGAGTAAAGAAATTCTTCGCTGAAAGCTGCACTTAAAAGTTAGTTATCAAGCGTCTTACTCACACTTTCAGCGAAGTGTAGGACTGAATCTTAAGTGTCACACTCAGAGCTGAATTACGACATTACTATGTGCCGTAAATGGAATTTTAGGTGACGTCATTTCTGTGTCCATAGAAATGACCAATCACGAAAGGGAATCCGTTGTCTAAGAATAAAGAAATATCTTGGAAATATTTAAGTGGACAATGGGAGTGTATATTTTGACAATAAACAACAAAATAATACAAAACAAACTAGTCCCCGCCGGCACTCACGCTACCGCTCCCTCTCTTCTCTCGCCCACACACTCACTGACGTCACTCACCTCACGGCCACACACATACGCTACTGTCATAACATTTTCTTTCCAATTCATTAATCAGGCAACTAATTTGAAACTGGTGTGGGTGGCTCTATATATATTAGCCCACTGCAGCCACATGCAGAAATCAACATGGAATCGAAAAGTATTAAATCTGTGACAAAAATAATACCCGCTCTGTCTAAACGATACCGTTTGATCTGCTCGTCATCAAACAAATCCAGAACATCGTTCCGCTCCCTGAATGTTCGCGCACGTCTCTCTCGCCTCAGTGCCATCCCCTGCTGGCAACTCCTAACCACTTAAGACACCTCTGAAGGTCTCTTAAATATCGTGGAGAGTAGGAGTGATTCTTAGACTTAAGAACGTTGATAAAAAGCTTTTATTCTTAAGTTTGAGAGTAGGACTAAATTTCGCAAATTCTCAGGACTTAAGTGTAAAATGGCACTCTAAGAAGCTTGATAAGTACGTCCCCTGGTCAAATGTTGTAACTGTGGCGGGAATCACACAGCAGCGTATGGGGGATGTGTCATTAGGAAACAGGCAACAGAAGTACAGCAAATCGGAGTAGAAAGAAATATTACATACGCAGAGGCAGTTAAAGTAAGAAATCAAGAAAGTGCAGAACAAGATAGAAGTGAGAATAGTTCAGAACGAGACAGAAGTGGCAATAGTTCAAGTTAAAAAAAAAAACAAGAGGCAACAAATACAGGACTTTCTATGGACAAGCTAGTTGTGTTCCTGGCATATGTCATAAACTGTACAGAACAGGCAAGAAATAAAACTGAGAAGATCAAAATAATTGTCAAAGCAGCAGCAAAGTTCTTAAATTTAAAAGAACTATCTTGGGAACAGGCACAAGGTGAACTACAGAGAGTAGACGAGACAGAGTCATGTTACCACAATCCAACGCCATGTTAATTATTCAGTGGAATGCCAGAAGTTTAGTAGCAAACGGACAGGAACTAAAGGGATATATTAATAATATCAATCAATCAATCAATGTTTATTTATATAGCCCTAAATCACAAGTGTCTCAAAGGGCTGTACAAGCCACAACGACATCCTCGGTACAGAGCCCACATAATATGAAAAATAAACCACATATAATATGTATTCAAGAAACCTGGCTGAAGCCAAAATTGAGCTTTATAATAAAAGGATATGTAACAATACGTAAAGATAGGAATGATGGGCAAGGAGGAGGATGTGCCATATTTATTAAAGAAGACATGCATTATACAATATTAAAAGAAAAACAAGAACTAGAAATAGTAGGGGTAGAAGTATGGAATAATAAAGAAAGATACAAAGTGCTAAACTTCTATAATCCGTGCAAGAAATTACAAATTCATCAACTAGAAAAAATAGCCGAGCACTGGAGTGGCAATATCATTTGGTGTGGTGACTTTAATGCACATAGCACAATGTGGGGTGAAAGGGATGACTGGAATGGGGAAACATTGGAAGCATTTTTGGAGGAAAAAGAACTGGTGTGTGTGAATGATGGGTCGGGAACCAGATTAGATGTAGTTACGGGTAAAGAAACAGCAATAGATTTAACACTGGTGTCACAAGGGTTAGCAGGAAAGGTAGAGTGGGAAGTAAATAAAGACAGCACTATAGGAAGTGATCACTACCCAATCTTCATTCACATAAACATAAACCAAAGGACAGAAAGCACTAAAAAAGAAGGAAGATGGAAGTATAATCACGGTGATTGGGGACAATTTAGGGAAAGTACAGACATGACATTAAAGGAAGTGGATATAAATCAAGATATTGAACAACTAAATACAGATATTACAAAGTGCATAATAGAAGCAGCCAAAAAGAGCCTACCAAGGAGTAGTATAGGGAAAAGAAGGAAGATAGTGCCGTGGTGGACACAAGCGTGCACAGACGCAATAAAAGAACGGAATAGAGCATTTAGAATATTGAGAAGAACACATAATTTCCAAGATATGATCCAATATAAAAGGCACCAAGCTAAAGTAAGGTACGTTATTAAAAAGACAAAAAAACACTATTGGAGAACGTTTTGTGAATCATTAAATAGAACTACTCCTTTAGGCCAAGTGTGGGGAATGATCAAGAAAATGTCAGGGATCAAAAGTGAACATAAAAATCATGTGATGAAAGATGGGACACGGTGTGTGGTAGAAAATAAAGAAAAAGCAGAACTTTTAGCAAAGACATTTGTTAAAGTGCACAGTAATGATAATTTGAGAAATGTAGAAAAACAAAAGAGAGAAGAAACAATTAGTTTAAATATTGGGGAAATGGTGGAAGACAATGATAATAGTTTAACCAACACTATAGATATGAAATTTTCTTTGAATGAAATGGTTCGAATATTGAAAAAGGTTAAAAATACAACACCAGGAAAAGACCAGGTGAGTTTTCAGATGATCAAAAACTTAAGCAGCATTGGCAAATAAGTGGTCTTGAAATTATATAATAGGATATATGAAGAAGGGAAATTACCAGCAGAGTGGAAAGAAGCTGTAATAATTCCGATATGCAAACCAGGGAAAGACCCGGAAGAGGCAGGAAATTATAGGCCGATAGCATTGACCTCAAATTTGGGTAAAGTAATGGAAAAAATGATTAATGAAAGACTAGTATATTATTTAGAGTCAAAAGAAATAATAAAAAACTACCAAAGTGGATTTCGCAAAGCAAGAAACACAAACGACCCAGCAGTGCAGCTGGAAGAGGAAATTAGAAAGGGACAAATAAATAAAGAAAGTATAATTGCAGTATTTTTTGATATAGAGAAAGCTTATGATATGTTGTGGAAACAGGGGTTGCTGATAAAACTAAATATAATTGGGATTAGAGGGAAAATGTATAGATGGATAAAAGACTTCTTAACAAGTAGAAAAATATTAGTAAAAATAGAGAATGAATACAGCAGAGTATATGAAGTGGAAAATGGGACCCCGCAAGGGAGTATAATAAGTCCAGTATTATTTTCAATAATGATAAATGAAGTTTTTAGTGAAGTGGAAGGATTAGTGGATGTGGCACTGTTTGCTGACGACGGAGTGATGTGGAAGAGAGGTAGAAATACTAATCATGTAGAAAAGAAGATTCAAAAAGCGGTAAATAAAGTTCAAGAATGGGGAACGGCGTGGGGTTTAAGATTTTCTGTTGGAAAGACAAAAGTCATAAATTTTACAAAGAGGAAAGTACAAAACAAGCTCCAAATTAAACTCTATGGAGAAAATATAGAAGAGGTACAAGTATTTAAATATTTGGGTATATGGTTTGATAAAAATATTAACTGGTCAACCCGCATCAGCAAAATAGTGGAGAAAAGTAAAAAGGTGTTAAATATAATGAGGGCTTTGAGGGGTAAAGACTGGGGGGCTGATAGGCAGACATTGAAAGCAATATACATCAGTTTAATACGATCTGTTATTGATTATGGATGCATTATTTATCAATCTGCTGCAAAAACATTACTTGGGAAAATAGACAGGATCCAATCACAGGCTTTAAGATTATGTTGTGGAGCTACTAAATCAACCCCAGTTGCAGCATTACAAGTAGAGATGAATGAAAAACCTTTAGATATGAGGAGAGATCAACTGTCAGTAGTTTATTGGGCAAACTTAAAAGGGTCCAAGCAAGGACATCCAACCCATCAAGTACTATTAAACTGCCAAGAAAAAGAGAAGAAAAAAATGAATAGTTTTGGGTGGATAATAGGAGACAGATGTAATAAAGTTCAAATTGATAATATTAAAGTTAGCCCTACAGTACCAATCCCCGCAATACCACCGTGGATGTATGAAAACCCAAATGTAAACATGCAATTACTAAAGAATAGAAATTTAAATAGTTACCAGATAGAACAATGGATTGAGGAAACGTTTTTAGACAACATCATGGTGTACACAGATGCATCAAAAACTATAAATAATAAGGTAGGAGCAGCCGCTGTTATTCCACAAGGAAACATAGTATTAAATAAAAGAATTAGTGATAAATTATCTGTTTTTACGGGAGAATTGGTAGCAATTTATATGGCAATTAATTGGATAGAAGAAAATAAAGCAAGAAAAACAGTCGTGTGCTCGGACTCCAGCAGTGCATTGACTAGCATAAAAAACATAGCGTCAGAAACAAGACACGATTTAGTTTATGAAATAGTTCAGGCAGTCTACAGAATAAATAAAGCGGGAGGTGTGGTAACATTTCTTTGGGTTCCTGCTCATGTAGGAGTTGAGGGTAACGAATTAGCTGATAAGTACGCAAAACAAGCAACCACTAAAACAGAAGTAAACATGGAGATTAAGCACAGTAAAGACGAAGTGAAGAACATCATTAAGATAGAACACAATAAAAAGTGGCAAGATAATTGGAATAAGGAAACAAAAGGTAGAGAGTATTACAAAGTCCAGAGGAGAGTAGGTGTAATGAGAGGAGGCAATAGAAATAGGAAGGAAGAAGACATTATTACTAGAATGAGATTAGGACATACATATCTAAATAGTTCATTGAAATTGATGGGGAAACATGCTACAGGACTGTGTGATTCTTGCCAACAGATAGAAAATGTAAGACATGTTTTAATACATTGTAGAAAATATAATAGAGAAAGGGAAATACTGGGAAATAAGTTAGCGAAAGAGAATATTAGGTTAGCAGTGGAAGATATATTAGGATTGCACTCAGAACACACAGGTTATAAAGCAATACACACATTTTTTAAAAACACTGGGTTAAATAAAATAATTTAGAGTAGGAATCCACCTCGATCCACACTCCATTACAGTAGGTGGCGGTAATGCTCACCACAAGGTTGCTTGCCAACCGCCATAAAATCACAAGAAGAAGAAGAAGGAAGGGGAACGAGGAGCAGCACGAGAGCGACAGCAGGAGGAAGCGACCGGAGAGGATTGTATGAGGGGCCGTTAGGGACATTATTCAGAATTACCTCTTACATACACTACTGAAATGCTCTCACATAAACAACTGAAATCTTTTTCTTTTATACACACTACTGAAATGCTCTTATAAACACTACTGAAATGCTCTTACATACACTACTGAAATGCTCTCACATAAACAACTGAAATGTTTTTCTCTCACACACCCTACTGAAACACTCTTATAAACACTACTGAAATGCTCTTACATACACTACTGAAACACTCTTATAAACACTACTGAAACACTCTTATAAACACTACTGAAATGCTCTTACATACACTACTGAAACACTCTTATAAACACTACTGAAACACTCTTATAAACACTACGGAAATGCTCTTACATACACTACTGAAACACTCTTATAAACACTACTGAAATGCTCTTACATACACTACTGAAACACTCTTATAAACACTACTGAAACACTCTTACATACACTACTGAAATGCTCTTATAAACACTACTAAAACACTCTTATAAACACTACTGAAATGCTCTTACATACACTACTGAAACACTCTTATAAAGACTACTGAAACACTCTTACATACACTACTGAAATGCTCTTATAAACACTACTAAAACACTCTTATAAACACTACTGAAATGCTCTTACATACACTACTGAAACACTCTTATAAACACTACTGAAATGTTTTTGTCTCACGCACACACACACACGCATACCTGGAATTATTTTTCACTAGTATGTATAAACGGATTTCACCTGTGTGTGTGTGTGTGTACTTTTTACACGTGCGGGTGAGAGACAACAATTTCAGTAGTATGTATGCAAAGATTTCAGTTATGTGTATGAGCGCATCTTACCATTGTGTATACGAGCATTTCACCACTATGTGTAAGAGCATCTTACTAGTGTGTGTGAGAGATGTTGCATTCCGGTTCCGGTTCCGAATAATCCCCGCCCCTTTTCAGACAAGTTTTTATTTTATTTAAAGCCAAGTTGTGGACAAAATGTCTGCCGACAAGTAGCTTAACCGAGGCGGGAGCTCCACTTCATAATTTGAGGGCTTGAGCGGAGAATATAATAACACTTTCAATGCAACAAGGGTCGGGCTGCCGCCATGGGTCTCCCCCGCAGGACGCGGCACCTGAGCGGCCACACAGCGGTGCCTTTCTCCTCCCGACAGCCAAGCAGCCTGGAGCAAATGTTACCTTGCCAGTTTGCACCGCACACATGCAACGTTTCACCTCATGGACATTGGGGCAAGAGGAGGAAAAGGTAATTAGACATTATTTATTTCTAAATGATTGTTGAATCCCACGAAATGTAAGACACCATGGCATTGTAGTGAGCTACAATGGTAACATGTCCAAATGTGAGTCACGTCAGTAGCTGATCAAATACTAATGATAATGGATTACATTTATTTAGCGCTTTTCTATCGACTAGATAAGTGTTCCCCAAACTACGGCCCGCGGGCCGGTTTTGGCCCGCTAAAGTCCAACATCCGGCCCGCTAGAATTTTTTTAAATTTTGTATTATTTTTTTTCAATCTGTCTTTTCTAATCCATTTTTTGGTGTCCCCTAGCCGCTCAGGCAAATCATATTGTCTAAAAATGCATTCTCCCGTATGACTTATATTGTCTTAAGCTGTTTTAATGTGATCTGATTATTACATTCTTATTTCAGAGTCACCACACAGCTGCATGACCATTTCAACAAGGACGGAATAAACAACCTCTGGATTCATGGAACTTATCTGCACACAAATATATTAATTTGAATATTCAATAAATTTCACATAGAAACATTGTGAATATTATTTTCAACAGTGTGTTGAAAACAACCCTTTTTGGTTCAGAAAGGTTCCTTATGTCTTATTATTCATATACTTTCAATACTTGTCGGTGTGTAATTCCAGACATAGATGTAAACATTAATGAGACAACAATGAACATTTTTCAACAAGTGAACCCACTTGAAAATGATGGCAACTATGGAATAGACATTTTCACTTCAATTCTGCACTTAATTCAGTGAACAATATAGGATATATAAGGTTTGTTAAAATGTTTTCTTCACTTGTGCAGTGTATTCTGCTAATTAACATTTTATTTAAACATTTTGTAAAAAAATAAATAAATAAGGAACCTGTTATACAGACCTGTATGAAGTTTCCCACTTTATTATTGCAAATATCAAAATAACACTGCAATACGTTTGTGCTGTGAACATTTATGTTTCTACCGTTGAGGTTTTTAAGTTATTTTAAAATAAATGTTCTGACTAGTGATATCATCCAGCCCCACCATCACACACACTTTGTCAAAATCTGAATGAGTGGTGAACTGGTGAAAAATAAGTGTATTACCAAAGAGTGGGGTGATAAGAACGCCAGGATCATAATCGTTCATATATTGCTTAAGTATTACCACTGACTGAGACTCACGGTGACTTGCAGTCACGCTGGACGGATCTATATTTGGATTAAACACTAAACTGAGGTTCCCTCCTAGAATCAAGGACAAGTTTGAGTGAGTGAAGAGAAGAAAGTAGGGGTGTAACGGTACACAAAAATTTAGGTTCGGTACGTACCTCGGTTTAGAGGTCACAGTTCGGTTCATTTTCGGTACAGTAAGAAAACAACAAAATATACATTTTTGGGTTATTTATTTACCAAATTTGCAAAATCTTCCACCAAAAATATTTTTCTTTGTGGAATATTTGATGTGAAGTAATCGGAACCTTGGATAGGTCAATAATTCATAATAACATTGATTTTGATTCAATATTATGTTTTGAGCAATGACAGTTTTGTCACGGCGGGGACAGTGGGGTGTTTGTTTTCCTGAGATGCAATAAAAGTTGGAGCGGACATGGCGTGAAGGTAAGGACATATTTATTCTGACAAAGTACAAACAAAAGGGTACAAACAAAAGGCGCGCACCAGGCGGAGGTACAACTTGACTATGAAACAAAAACTTACACTTAACTAGTGATGGGTCCGGCAACACCGATGCATCGGCGCATACCTCGAGCTCATAGAGCGAAACCCTGTGTCGGTGCGCGTACCGCTTTTAGAAAGTCACGTGACCAATCATGAGCTGTTTTGGTCACGTGACCGATATGCGAACTGTGTTGCACTCCCGCCTCCTCTGTGCCCTGTGAGCAACGTTCCCTCTAAGGTGCGCGCCTGCGCAATTGCGCACTGCTCAAGCGTCCTCTGCGCACAGCAAATATATGCCGCGCACCAAATCAAATCCCATCTGAATTCTAAACAAAATAAACACATTTATTCTGTGTAATTTTGCAATGCAACTTTGAGTGACGGTGACAACAAGCGGCCCTAACGGTGTTCGTCAACACCGTTCAATTGAACACCGTTCAATTATTGTAACGTCTATCGAGGTTCTTCGAGGACAGGAATTATATCGATCACTTTATTGAGAAAAACTGTTTATATTCGGCCATAACCACACCAAAGACATGAGTAAAACACTTCTATCTCGAAAAACTAGTCATTTCCTGCCGTACAAACCAGGCCAAAACCAACTTGTCATCTGTCACCAAAAACGCATACCACTAAGCCACTGGTGCGTTTATGGCCACACAAAAAGTCGGACAACTCAAACAACACACAAAGTTACACTATGACTCCTCAGTCATACGTGTGCTTATTCTACTGTCATTTATTATTAATGTTAATGTATTTATATTAATCATGGAATGCTGTTACTAGAGAAAATTACAGGAATGCACACTTCATCCTATGCTTACATTTCATTGTGCAACATGAGGATGTTTAAGGGGAACTAAATGTGATCTCTGAAAGGGGTACAAATGATTTCCAAAGCAGGACCCCCACCCAGACATATTGTACAATACTAATCCATAGCTTATGAAAAACAAGATTTCTTTTATTTTCATTACAAGTGGGCCAAATCCCTAATATTACTAAATAATCTCATGAAAATGACTCCTCTCATTTGAGAGTTATAATAAAATATTGGTTTGAGACAGGTGTGCTACTGGTATTGCCCTGTGTGATGTTGCTCACATGTGCTCCACTGAATGCTCAGGGAGTTTTTTGTGTTTGCTCAGACACATGAACAATTAGAGGGAACATTGCCTGTGAGCGGGTCTTTTCTACAGCCGGAGAAAAATAATAACTAAGAGGAATCGTCTAAAATTTAATACGTTGGAAAAACAGGTTTCTTTAATTAAAGTGTGCAACAAAAAAAAAAAAAATTCCCAGTCCACAAGCATCCTCATTCACAACACGTTCTCTTAGTTTTCCATGTTATGATACATGTTCACATTATTTATTGACTGTATCTAAAAAAGATAAAAATATATTTTTTATTTAAATGCAGATATGAAATAATCCTAAATGAAATACAATGACTTGGTTTATATTATTGTATATTCTAGGTCAGGGGTCGGCAACCCGCGGCTCCGGAGCCGCATACGGCTCCTTGACCACTCTGATGCGGCTCAGCTACATACATGCCGACCCCCCCGATTTTCCCAGGAGATTTATGGATCTCAGTGTCTCTCATAGATTACTCCCAGGGAAAAAAATAATCCTATTTAAACTCTAATTACTAAATAAAGGGCGTGCCCTAATTGCACTGCAGTAATTGTCCTCTATAGCATTTACATACAGCGTGCCAGTCCAGCCACATGTTGCATATTGTTATTACTTGCACACACAGGAGACAGCAAAGCATACTTACTCATCAGCCACACAGCTTACACTGACGGTAGCCGTATCAAACAACTTTAACATTGTTACGTTACAAATATGCGCCACACTGTGAACCCACACCAAAAAAGAATGAAAAACACATTTCTGGAGAACATCCCACCGTAACACAACATAAACACAACACAACCATTATCCAGAATCCCATGCAGCCCTAACTCTTCCGGTCTACATTAGACACCCCCACTACCACCAAATCCCCCCACACATCAACCCCCCCCCCCCTCTCCGTGCGTTGGTTGAGCGGAAGAGTTAGGGCTGCATGGGATTCTGGGTATTGGTACCGTCAGTGTAAGATGTGTGGCTGCTGAGGTAGTACGCCTTGCTGTCACTTACGTAAGCAAGCTGAAATTGCATTCCACGTGTGGTCGAGCAGGTACACTGTTAGGGCAGACTGTAGAGGGCGCCAAATGCAGTGTCATCACGCTCTGATATTCGGGAGTCTCCCGGGAAAAATGAGAGGGTTGGCAAGTATGACGCTATCAAGCGCCATTCTATCAAGCGCCATTCATTCAAAACTCGCGGGCTGCACTAACATCAAATTTCCACATTAAAGTGCGTGCCGGTGCATGTGTCGGAGACCCCTGGTTAACATAGCACAAAGCATTTAAGCTTTGTATGCGGTGTTTTTCATTGTACATTTTTTTTTGTGGCTCCCATTACTTTCTTTAATTTGTGAAACTTGCCAAAATGGCTCTTTGAGTGGTAAAGGTTGCCGACCCCTGTGCTAGGTCATCAAATCAGTGTCAGTTGAGTCGGTCCATAGGGTTGCCTGTAGGGATTTTTAATGTCCAGCAGATGTCAGTATTTAGTGACACAGTATAGACACAGTATCAATACAGTTTTGTAATGTGTCGAAACGCTTCATGACGCCTCATCAACCCATCACTACACTTAACGTAGACTAAGGACATGAAACAAAAGAACTGCTAAACGTGACATGAATAAACAAAAACTTACTTGGAACAAGCATGGAAACGATCATGGAACAATGGCATGGAATGAACGCATGAGTGACAAGGGTAACAGCAGATAATGTCGCCAGACAGGCTGCCTGGCAACTGAAAGCTTAAATACTACCGACATGATTACTGACAGGTGCGCGACTGAAAAGTGTGAGACAGGTGTGTGACATGAGGACAGGTGAAAACTAATAAGTTGCCATGGAAACAACACAAGGGAGTGAAAAAGCAGGAACTAAGTGACCAAAACCAAACAGGATATGACTAAAACAAAACATGATCACATAGACATGACAAGTTTGAAGAAAAAAACCCAGCTTTGTTTTATTAGTCAACATTGCAACTTTTTCTAAATTACATTTAACCTTTAAGCTTTTTTATTTCAACTTGTGTTATGTTTTTGTTTATTTTAATAGTATTTTTAGCATGTGCCGTGGGCCTTTAAAACATTAGCTGTAGGCCGCAAATGGCCTCCGGGGCACACTTTTGACACCCCTGCTATAGATAGATGATAAATCTATGGATAAAAAGCAGAGCCTGGCGACGCATGCGCATTTATCACAACTCTCTCACTCTCTCTGTCTCTGGCCCTCCCTCATGAATGCTGCTGCAAGCACAATTAGTTTTATTTTTAACCCCTTCTTAACCCTGAACGTACATTGAAAATACACGCAACCCTAACTCAAAATGCCGGACATTTGAAGCATTCGGCAGTGTGTTGTGCCTCAGTGTGCATTGTTTACACAACGTGTGTTACGCTACTGTCATGATCCGTGGGCCGGATCATGTTTTTGTGTTTTCTGTTAGTTTTGGACTCCTTTTGTTATTGCTTGTGCACCTGTGAGTTTGTTTCGTCACCATGGTTACTTATTATTTTCACCTGCCACTTTGTGTTCCAGACGCGCACCTGTTTGCCATCACTGACACTATTTAAACCTGCCTTTTTGTTCACTCGTCCTGTTCTCCTTGTTTGCGGTAAGAAACAGTCAAGTTTTTTGTATTTCATGTTCCAGACTCTTGTGCTAAGTGTTAGCCTTAGCTTCCCGTGCGTTCGGCACGCTTTTCTTTTGCTTGTTTTTTGTTTGCTTATGATTTATGTAAATAAATCATCTCTTACCTCCACGTTTTTGTCCGGAGTGTCCGTGTTGCACTGGAGGAACAATCCCGCAAAAATATGCGACCCCCACGTGACAGCTACTTAATATGTCCGTGTGGAAACTCGTTCGGTACACCTCCGAACCGAACCGGAACCCCCGTACCGAAACGGTTCAATACAAATACACGTACCGCTACACCCCTAGAAGAAAGTGTGTAAAAATTTGGACGTCATCATTTGGATCATAAATGTTGACACTACACCAGCTTATCCCATCGACAGAAATATTAAGAATTATGTATCTGCCCTCTATGTCAGTAATGGAGTTATGGGGCCGTATTTTTCAAGCGTCTTAGAGTGCCATCTTACACTTAAGTCCTGAGAATTTGCGAAATTTAGTCCTACTCTCATACTTAAGAATAAAAGCTATTTATCAACTTTCTTAAGTCTAAGAATCACTCCTACTCTCCACAATATTTAAGAGACCTTCAGAGGGGCCCTAAGTGGTTAGGAGTTGCCAGCAGGGGATGGCATTGAGGCGAGAGAAACGTGCGCGAACGTTCAGGGAGCGGAAGGATGTCCTGGCTTTGTTTGATGACGAGCAGCTGATCAAACGGTATCGTTTAGACAGAGCGGGTATTATTTTTGTCACAGATTTAATAATTTTCGATTCCATGTTGATTTCTGCATGTGGCTGCAGTGGACTAGTATATATAGAGCCACCCACACCAGTTTCAAATTAGTTGCCTAATTAATGAATTGGAAAGAAAATGTTATGAGAGTAGCGTATGTGTGTGTGTGGCCCTTTAATAGGTGACAGCATGTGAAGTGAGTGACGTCAGTGAGTGTGTGGGTGAGAGAAGAGAGGGAGCGGTAGCGTGAGTGCGGGCGGGGACTAGTTTGTTTTGTGTTGGATTGGCTGTGTGCAAGCAACCAATAAAGCAACTAATCGCCGGACTCATCATTCACCCTAAAGTCGTCTGCTGTGGAGACCCACTGCCGGGTAAAGTGAAGGGTGTTGCCCCGAGCATACATCGGCCCTGGAGAAGTGTCTCCCCTGCGCTCTTCGACTACGGTCTGGGAGCAGGGAGCAGGAAAGTAGCAACAAAAAGGAAACATTTATTTTTGATTCATTGCCAATATTGTTTGTTTTGTATTATTTTGTAGTTTATTGTCAAAATATACACTCCCATTGTCCACTTAAATATTTCTAAGATATTTCTTTATTCTTAGACAAGGGATTCACTTCCGTGATTGGTCATTTCTATGGACACAGAAATGACGTCACCTAAAATTCCGTTTACGGCACATAGTAATGTCGTAATTCAGCTCTGAGTGTGACACTTAAGATTCAGTCCTACACTTCGCTGAAAGTGTGAGTAAGACGCTTGATAACTAACTTTTAAGTGCAGCTTTCAGCGAAGAATTTCTTTACTCTTAAGTCAACTCTTAGCAGACTTCTTAGGAGTAATTCTAAGAAGCTTGATAAATACGGCCCATGGAGTGTAAAAGTAACCTTCCTACTAATGAGAACAGCTATGCCTCTTTGTTTGGAGAAGTATGTGTGTTGATATGTGTGTAGGTATTGTGGTGTCCAAAGCAGCGCTCAGATCAAGCAGCAGCAACACAGATGACACATCAGCATCCATAGATAACAACAAACCATTATTCACTTTAGCGAGTGCTGTCGCAGTGGAGTGATTTGCCCTAAAATCAGACTGAAAGGGTTTCACAGAGATTGTTAGACGCTAAGTGTTTATTTAGCTGCTGTGCAACAGTTTTTTTTTTTCGAGGATTTTAGAGATAAAGGGGAGGTACGACACCGGCCGGTAGTTTAGCAAGAGGTCATAATAAAGGTTAAATCTTCTGAGCAGGGGATGAATAACAGCTGTTTTGAATGCTCGGGGAACAGTAGTGGTACCGTGATAGGTTAATGTTTGATGTTGATAAGTTTCGCAGGAAGTGGGTCAAGTAAACATGTTTGTTTTGTCTCATTTACAAGTCAGAGGAGTTTCTCCTAATGTTATTTCTTCAAAAAGAGAGAGATTATTTTAGAGAGCATCAGCACCCCCCGCGACCCTGAAAGGAATAAGCGGTAGAAAATGGATGGATGATATCCGTAGTACATATATTCGTATCGATGTTAATAGAACCCAGTTGGAGCTGGGACACGTTATCTTTAAAGGCCTACTGAAACCCACTACTACCAACCACGCAGTCTGATAGTTTTTATACACTACCGTTCAAAAGTTTGGGGTCACATTGAAATGTCCTTATTTTTGAAGGAAAAGCACTGTACTTTTCAATGAAGATAACTTTAAACTAGTCTTAACTTTAAAGAAATACACTCTATACATTGCTAATGTGGTAAATGACTATTCTAGCTGCAAATGTCTGGTTTTTGGTGCAATATCTACATAGGTGTATAGAGGCCCATTTCCAGCAACTATCACTCCAGTGTTCTATTGGTACAATGTGTTTGCTCATTGGCTCAGAAGGCTAATTGATGATTAGAAAACCCTTGTGCAATCATGTTCACACATCTGAAAACAGTTTAGCTCATTACAGAAGCTACAAAACTGACCTTCCTTTGAGCAGATTGAGTTTCTGGAGCATCACATTTGTGGGGTCAATTAAATGCTCTAAATGGCCAGAAAAAGAGAACTTTCATCTGAAACTCGACAGTCTATTCTTGTTCTTAGAAATGAAGGCTATTCCACAAAATTGATTGGGTGACCCCAAACTTTTGAACGGTAGTGTATCAATGATGAAATCTTAACATTGCAACACATGCCAATACGGCCGGGTTAGATTAGTAAAGTGCAATTTTAAATTTCCCTCGAAATATTCTGCTGAAAACGTCTCGGTATGATGACGTTTGCGCGTGACGTCACGGATTGTGCGGACATATTGGGACAGCATTTTGGCCAGCTATTAAGTCGTCTGTTTTCATCGCAAATTTCCACAGTATTCTGGACATCTGTGATGGTGAATCTTTTGCAATTTGTTTAATGAACAATGAAGACAGCAAAGAAGAAAGCTGTAGGTGGGATCGGTGTATTAGCGGCCGGCTGCAGCAACACAACCAGTAGGACTTTGAGTTGGATAGCAGACGTGCTACCGTGAGTACAGCTTTGGCTTCCAAACATTTGATCGCTTGCCCGTACGTGCGTGCCGCTATGTGCATGTCACGTACGTAACTTTGGGGAAATATATGTGCTGTATGAACTTTACGGAGGTAAACGGTACTTTGGGCTGTGGGATTGAATGTGTTGTGCAGGTGTTTGAGTTGTATTGGTGGGTTATATGGACGGGAGGGGGGAGGTGTTTGTTATGCGGGATTCATTTGTGGCATATTAAATATAAGCCTGGTTGTGTTGTGGCTAATAGAGTATATATACACTACCGTTCAAAAGTTTGGGGTCACCCAAACAATTTTGTGGAATAGCCTTCATTTCTAAGAACAAGAATAGACTGTCGAGTTTCAGATGAAGGTTCTCTTTTTGTGGCCATTTTGAGCGTTTAATTGACCCCACAAATGTGATGCTCCAGAAACTCAATCTGCTCAAAGGAAGGTCAGTTTTGTAGCTTCTGTAACGAGCTAAACTGCTTTCCGATGTGTGAACATGATTGCACAAGGGTTTTCTAATCATCAATTAGCCTTCTGAGCCAATGAGCAAACACATTGTACCATTAGAACACTGGAGTGATAGTTGCTGGAAATGGGCCTCTATACACCTATGTAGATATTGCACCAAAAACCAGACATTTGCAGCTAGAATAGTCATTTACCACATTAGCAATGTATAGAGTGTATTTCTTTAAAGTTAAGACTAGTTTAAAGTTATCTTCATTGAAAATAAGGACATTTCAATGTGACCCCAAACTTTTGAACGGTAGTGTATGTCTTGTGTTTATTTACTCTTTTAGTCATTCCCAGCTGAATATCAGGTCCCACTCGCCTCTCACAGCATCTTCCTTATCTGAATCGCTTCCACTGCCCTCTAATCCTTCACTCTCACTTTCCTCTTCCACAAATCTTTCATCCTCGCTCAAATTAATGGGGTAATCGTCGATTTCTCGTTCCGAATCGCTCTCGCTGCTGGTGTCCATGATTGTAAACAATGTGCAGATGTGAGGCGCTCCACAACCTGTGACGTCACGCTACTTCCGGTACAGGCAAGGCTTTTTTTATCAGCGACCAAAAGTTGCAAACTTTATCGTCGATGTCCTCTACTAAATCCTTTGGGCAAAAATATGGCAATATCGCGAAATGATCAAGTATGACATAGAATGGACCTGCTATCCCCGTTTAAATAAGAACATTTCATTTCAGTAGGCCTTTATTCTCCTTTCAAATGAGCAACATTTTTTTTTTAGTAAAGAATTGCATAAAGTCATCAGCTGAGTGGGAGAGGTCCCTTGTTGGGTTAGCGATGCCAGTGTTAAAAATATTTAGGATTGTTTTTATTGAGGCGGATGAGATTGGAGTAATAATTAGTTTTAGCTAGTGTTTATAAACTATTAAACTATCACTTCATGCTTGATAGAAAACCTCAAATTTAGTTTCACGCCATTTGCGTTCCAGATTTCTACATGATATTCTAAGGCTCTGGTTTCTTCTGTTTACCAGGCGGTACGCCTCTTAGGGGCCTTTTTTAGCGGCGCTATTCTATCAATGGCATTGCGCAGGGCATCTTTAAATTTGTTAATGAGCTTATCAATAGAGCCCACATAATTTGGGACCTTTTGTGGCCAACTTACATTTGGCATATCGTATTTTTTGAGGATGTTGTTTTTTTTGTTGTCGATGTCTCTCTCTCTCTTATCCCCCCTCTTGTGCCTGCTTTGCCCCTTTTATTTTTTCCCTCTTTCTCTCCGGTTCGGCTGCGCCAAACAATAAACAAATCCATTTAATAAAATCAAATACAAATGAGACTGTTATGTCCGTGAGGGTTGGAAGGAGACGACACCACGAAGAGCTTAAGGTTACCAGGTTTATTGTAACCTTTTGATGATTGTGTGGGATGTGTATGCTACTCTAAGTGTTGGATGCAGGATTAAGTGTAGAATTAACCATGTAAATTATTCAAGATGCGTGATGGATGAAAAACTTCGTCTGACCAAGAGGAGAGGCACAAGGGAGATCCGGGGACAGGCAGGTGGCCGAGGGCAGGCGGCAAGCAACAATGTCCAAGTCCAAACGAGTGATCGAGGATTTAGCGAGGCAGTCCAATTTCCAGGTGGAGGTCGAGGTACAGCGCTCGAGCACACAGAACAAGGTGGGCACTGCAAGGAGAACAGGGGACATCAGTCAACAAGGCAAAAAGGGGCAACAGACAAAAGACAAGCGAGGACAACGAGAGGGAAGCCAGAGACGTAATGCTTACTACAAGAGTTAACGACGTTCCGGCATAGGTTCCAAGGAGTGACTGATCTTTATGCTGTCCTCCTGATTGCTGCCAGGTGCGTTGATTGATGAAAGCCGGCAGCTGCGGCGAAGTGTGGGTGTGAAGCGCACGGCGTGTGCGGGGGCGTGTCCTGGCATGCTGCCAGACAGAGTCTTGGATCTTGCAATGGGAGGGTTGTGGGTTCGAGAATGAGCTGTGACAGTACCCCCCTCCTTAGGCGAGGCACCCGACGAGCGCCTGAGGGCCCCGGGGTTCGCACGGTAGAAGTCCTCCAGAAGAGAGGGGTCTGCAATGTAGGAGGCCGGCACCCAAGACCTGTCCTCCGGTCCGTATCCCTCCCAGTCTACCAAGTATACCAGCCCCCTACCCTGCCGACGGACCCTGAGGATTTTCTTTACCGTCCAAACCGGGTCGCTGTCTTCAAGGAACCTAGGAGGGGGCGGGTAGGGAGGGTGGGGGATAGAGCGCTCTCCGCCACCGGTTTGATCTGGGACACGTGGACTACCGGATGTCGCTTGACTGAGGGTGGGAGAGCCAATTTAACAGATGCCGGGTTGATTATGGAAATTATGGGATAAGGACCAACAAAACGGGGAGCTAATTTCTTGGAGGGTACCTGGAGGCTAAGATCCTTGGCGAGCAACATGGCACGTTGTCCCGGCTGATAGGAAGGGGCAGGGATGCGATGTTTATTTGCACTGCGACACATCCTCTCGGACGCCCTCAACAGGGCCGAACGGGCGGCTCTCCACACCCTCTGACATCTCTTAATGTGGGCCCTCGTAGAGGGTACTGCAATCTCGAGCTCCTGTTGTGGAAACATGGGAGGTTGGTAGCCCAAAGAACATTCAAAAGGAGACATACCGGTGGCGGAGCTCTTCATGGCGTTGTAGGAATACTCCACCCACGGGATGAACTTGCTCCAGGACGTGGGCTAATGTTGGGCAACACAGCGAAGCATGGTCTCCAAGCTCTGGTTGGCTCTCTCGGCTTGTCCATTGCTTTGGGGGTGATATCCCGAAGTGAGGCTCACAGAGGCCCCAATCCCTTTGCAGAACGCCTTCCATACCTTGGAGGTAAACTGAGGGCCCCGGTCAGAAGCAATGTCCATGGGGATTCTGTGCTGCTTGACGACGTGCAAGGTAAGGAGGTCCGCTGTCTCGGAGGAAGAGGGCAGCTTGCGGAGAGGAACGAAGTGGGCTGCTTTGGAAAAACGATCAACAATGGTGAGGATGGTGTTGTTACCTCTAGATACGGGAAAGCCCGTGACGAAGTCCAACGCTATGTGCGACCATGGACGAGCAGGAATCGGCAGAGGGTGTAGGAGGCCAGCCGGAGGTCGGTGCGACGGTTTGCTGCGAACACAAGCAGTACAAGCAGCGATAAATTCCCGTGTGCCGGCGTCCATGGATGACCACCAAAAACGTCTTCGGATGAAGGACAGGGTTCGTTGGAACCCCGGATGGCAAGAAAAAAGACTTGAATGTGCCCAATCCAGGACCTGGGGCGGAAGTTCGCGGTGGACGAACAGCTTGCCTGGTGGTCCGCTCCCAGGACCTGGACGAGCCTGAAGAGCCTTTTTCATCTGGTCCTCCACTCTCCAGGATACCATTCCCACAATACGGGTTGATGGTAGAATGGTTTCGGGGGTAGTAGGGCAAGTGTTCTCTGCTATGTGCACTCTAGATAGTGCATCCGCCTTCTGGTTCTTGGATCCCGGTCTGTAAGACAGTATGTAGTCGAACCGGGAAAAAAACTGTTGCCATCTCGCCTGACTGTTGTTGATCCTTCGGGCTGATCAGATGGCGAGAGGTTGCTATGGTCCGTCAGAATTTGGAACTGGTGCTTTCCCCCCTCCAACCAGTGTCTCCACTCCACTAACGCCTCGTTGATGGCCAACAGCTCTCTGTTCCCAGCATCATAGTTAAGCTCTGCCGGAGAGAGTCGCCTGGAAAAAAATGCACATGGGTGAAGCAGGTTGTCAATTTTAGACCGCTGGGAAAGTATGGCCCCTATCCCTGAATCAGAGGCGTCCACCTCTACCAAAAATGGACAGTCCCAGTCAGGATGGATGAGAACAGGTGCGGAGACAAAGCTGGTCTTGAGCCCACTGAAAGCACGGTCGGCCTCGGGTGACCACAAAAAATTTACCTTGGACGAGGTGAGAGCATTGAGGGGTGCAGCGATGCGGCTAAAATTACGTATGAATCGCCTGTAAAATCCAGCGAAGCCCAAGAATCTCCTGAGTTTCGTTCTGGAAGCGAGTTGTGGCCAGGCTACCACTGCCTTGACCTTCCCGGGGTCAGCCCTGACGTGACCCCTCTCAACGATGAAGCCAAGGAAGTCCACCGATGAGGCATGAAAACAGCACTTCTCTGCCTTGACAAAGAGTCGGTTCCCCAGAAGTCGCTGAAGAACCAGACGAACATGCTGCTTATGTTCCTGCGGGTTGCGAGAAAAAATAAGGATGTCATCCAAGTAAACCACAACAAACTGGTCCAGCATGTCACGAAGGATGTCAGTGACTAGCGTCTGGAAAACTGCGGGAGCATTAGTGAGACCAAAAGGCATGACCTTGTACTCATAGTGGCCGAGGTGAGTATTGAACGCCGTCTTCCATTCGCCACCCTTCTTGATCCGGACCAGGTGGTATGCATTGCGAAGGTCGAGCTTAGTGAAGATGGTGGCTGGTGCCAGGGGTTCAAAAGATGCGTTCAGAAGGGGCAGTGGGTACTTATTCTTGATAGTTATGTTGTTGAGGTGCCGGTAGTCAATGCAAGGTCGCAAAGACCCGTCCTTCTTGGTCACGAAGAAAAACCCTACCGCCACAGGGGATTTGGACGGGGTAATGATTCCGGAAGCCAGTGATTCAGAAATGTAATTCTTCATGGTCTCTCTTTCGGGAAGGGACAAATTGTAAAGAGGGCTGGAAGGTAGGGGAGCCCCGGGAAGTAGCTCGATAGCACAGTCGTAAGGTCTATGCGGCGGAAGGGATTGAGCATGTTCCTTACTGAAAACCTCAGCGAGGTCATGATAGCACTCTGGGATGGTGGTGAGGTCGACCGGGGTTTTATGGTTCTGAATGGTCCTGCTGGGGGCCGAGGCTGCCTTCAAGCAATTAGCGTGGCAGCGGGTGCTCCATGCCAAGATCTCTCCGGAGGTCCAAGAGATGTGCGGGTCGTGCTACTTCAGCCATGATCTCCCTAAAACTACAGGCGCGACAGGAGCCTCCAGCACCCAGAAACGGATGGTCTCTGAATGGTTCCCGAATAAAGTGAGTAGCAGGGACTCCGTGCGGTACCTGATGGGACCCAATGGGCGTCCGTCCAGACTTTGGGCTGGAAGGTCCTTGTCCAAGGATACTAAGGGAATCCCGTTCTGTTGGGCGAACCCGTAGTCCATCAGGCTATCGTCCGCCCCAGAGTCCAGAAAAACCTGAACTTCCACTCTCTTGTTGTTCCACGTCAAGGAGGCGGAAAACAGGATGCCCGAGTTCCCTTGTTCCTGGGGAAGTGTCGAATGACTCACCAGGATCCCCCTTCCTGGTGAGCCTGGTCTTTTGGTTGGGACGGACAGTAGCGGACCATGTGTCCCGCACCCCCGCAGTAGAGGAAAAGGCGCTGCCTCAATCTTCTCTCCCTCCCCCCCGCCCCCAAACGGGTTCTTCCCACTTGCATGGGTTCATGTGCTGCCACTGCAGCCGGTAATGGGGCAGGTTGTCCTCCGGAAGATTGGAGGGCAGGAAGAGCTAGCATAGCCGGGGATCTCCTAGCGCCACTACGGGCTCTCTCTGTTGCTCGCTCAACAAGTCTCTGGTCGTACTGGAGTGCTAAGTCGATGAGGGCTCTACAAGAGGTTGGTCTGTCTCTCAGCAGACCGTCCTTGATTTCTTCAGAGAGTCCTTGACGAAAAGCACTCTGTAGAGCCTTGTCGTTCCAGCCGCTGTCTGCAGCAATGGTCCGGAACTCGAGGGTGTAAGCTGCCACTGAACGAGTTCCTTGCTGGATGGTGTGCAGACGTCCTGCGGCATCCCCTCCATCCTTGGGGTGGTCAAAAACGGCCAGGAACTCGGACCGGAAGGCTGCGTAGTCGGTGCCTAGGCCCAGTGACTTGTCCAAGGCTGCTGTAGCCCACTTGAGGGCAGGTCCGGCAAGTAGCGAAAAAATAAAAGCAATTTTAGCTCCATCAGAAGTGTAGTGTGATGGTTGGTGCAAAAAAATAAATTCACACTGCACCAAAAAGCCTCTACAGAGCTCAAAATCACCTTCAAAAGGTCTAGGACTCGCAATCTTGGGTTCCCGGGCAAAGGGAACGCTTCCAGGGTTAGGGGCAGGTGTGGCAGGCTGACCCGTTACCTGGTCTTGCACTGGGCTGGGACCAAGCTGGTCCAGCTTGGTGTACAGCTTGGTAAATGCCCTCTCTAAATTGTCCTCTAAAGACTCAAAACGAGTCTGGTGCATCTTCAGGACTGAGCACATTACCTCCAAGTCCGGATTCCTGGGGGTCCGAGACTGGGGAGCGAGACTAGGCTTGGGGGTGTCGTCTGGTTCCGACATGGTTGGCCGGAACGTACTGTTATGTACGTGAGGGTTGGAAGGAGACGACACCACGGAGAGCTTAAGGTTACCAGGTTTATTGTAACCTTTTGATGATTGTGTGGGATGTGTATGCTACTCTAAGTGTTGGATGCAGGATTAAGTGTAGCATTAACCATGTAAATTATTCAAGAGGATGTTGTACATGCGTGATGGATGAAAAACTTCGTCTGACCAAGAGGAGAGGCACAAGGGAGATCCGGGGATAGGCAGGTGGCCGAGGGCAGGCGGCAAGCAACAATGTCCAAGTCCAAACGAGTGATCGAGGATTTAGGGAGGCAGTCCAATTTCCAGGTGGAGGTCGAGGTACAGCGCTCGAGCACACAGAACAAGGTGGGCACTGCAAGGAGAACAGGGGACATCAGTCAACAAGGCAAAAAGGGGCAAAAGACAAAAGACAGGCGAGGACAACGAGAGGGAAGCCAGAGACGTAATGCTTACTACAAGAGTTAACGACGTTCCGGCGTAGGTTCCAAGGTGTGACTGATCTTTATGCTGTCCTCCTGATTGCTGCCAGGTGCGTTGATTGATGAAAGCCGGCAGCTGCGGCGAAGTGTGGGTGTGAAGCGCACGGCGCGTGCGGGGGCGTGTCCTGGCATGCTGCCAGACAGAGTGTTGGATCTTGCAATTGGAGGGTTGTGGGTTCGAGACTGAGCTGTGACAGAGACAACACTTATCTTTTGTAAAGAAAGTCTGTACAGCAAATATGGGCGTCTACATCAACAATATGATTTGCCTGAGCAGCTGGACAGGACATGTTTAAATTTTTTTTTTAAAAACGTACATTTTTCTGACAAATTATTTTTGGACTTCAGCTTTGTCTTAAAGCGCTGAAGATTCCACATAAAGCATAACAATTGGCCAAGAGACAGCTTGTGTCCCGAAAAACTGGTAAGGGACAACACACAAAAAAATGATGATGCAATCTACTGAAATAAAGTGAAGTGAAGTGAAGTGAATTATATTTATATAGCACTTTCCTCTAGTGACTCAAAGCGCTTTACATTGTGAAACCCAATATCTAAGTTACATTTTCAAACCATAGTGGGTGGCACTGGGAGCAGGTGGGTAAAGTGTCTTGCCCAAGGACACAACGGAAGTGACTAGGTTGGCTGAAGCGGGGATTGAACCTGGAACCCTCAAGTTGCTGGCACGGCCACTCTACCAACCGAGCTATACCGCCCCAAAGAAAGAAAAAAAAAAAAGAGAAGACAGCGGGAGGAAAAACACTCAGTAATAATAAACTTGACAATAAAACATTCTGCTTGCCTTGGGGCGCCTGCAGAGTCCTCCTGCATGGGCTAGTTAAAGTTAAAGTTAAAATACCAATGATTGTCACACACACACTAGGTGTGGTGAAATGTGTCCTCTGCATTTGACCCATCCCCTTGATCACCCCCTGGGAGGTGAGGGGAGCAGTGGGCAGCAGCAGTGCCACGCCCAGGAATCATTTTTGGTGATTTAACCCCCAATTCCAACCCTTAATGCTGAGTGCCAAGCATTAAGGTCCCATTTGTATAGTCTTTGGTATGACTCAGCCGGGGTTTGAACTCACAACCTACCGATCTCAGGGCGGACACTCTAACCACTGGTGGTGCTCTGGGGCCTGTGTGTGGGCTTCCCGTTCCTCCTACTTACAGGACACACACCTATAGGAGAACTTTGAGGGATCATGACGAGGATGCCTCTACAGGGCTCCAGTCCCCCTGACTTGTCCACTGCTTGTCCATCTCTCAATTTGAACTGCATGTTAGACACTTAGGGTTTGGAGGAGCTTGGCATGGGAGGGACCCACCTTGCCCCTGATGTCCCCCAATTTTAATCGCATCATTAGTCTCCATCCACCTACATAGCTCCTCCCACAACACACACATCAAGAACTTACCAGTGGGAGGGGGAGTTGGACCGTGCTTGGCGGTCCTGCTGCTGCCAACTTGAGTGGGGCATCCTGGAACTGGCTACGCCGTGCGCACATGCTGCTTTGGGTTGGGCTTCCTGTGTGGCTGGGGCTGTACTTTGGCGCCCTGCACACAAATATATTGTACATACAAACATACTATGTCCTTACATAAATACATACACTACCGTTCAAAAGTTTGGGGTCACATTGAAATGTCCTTATTTTTGAAGGAAAAGCACTGTACTTTTCAATGCAGATAACTTTAAACTAGTCTTAACTTTAAAGAAATACACTCTATACATTGCTAATGTGGTAAATGACTATTCTAGCTGCAAATGTCTGGTTGTTGGTGTAATATCTACATAGGTGTATAGAGGCCCATTTCCAGCAACTATCACTCCAGTGTTCTAATGGTACAATGTGTTTGCTCATTGGCTCAGAAGGCTAATTGATGATTAGAAAACCCTTGTGCAATCATGTTCACACATCTGAAAACAGTTTAGCTTGTTACAGAAGCTACAAAACTGACCTTCCTTTGAGCAGATTGAGTTTCTGGAGCATCACATTTGTGGGGTCAATTAAACGCTCAAAATGGCCAGAAAAAGAGAACTTTCATCTGAAACTCGACAGTCTATTCTTGTTCTTAGAAATGAAGGCTATTCCACAAAATTGTTTGGGTGACCCCAAACTTTTGAACGGTAGTGTACGTACATAAATACATACATGCACACTTACACGGTAAATACATGCACATTTCCTGTACAAACACACATATGCACATACTGTACATAAACAAGAAGGTATACATACAGTACATACCCTCGGGGAAACTGAGTTGAAGCATGGCACACTGGTAAAGTTTAACCTATTTTTATCATAACAATGTATAAGGTTAATGGAGCCCACTCCTCTTCCCCCTCCTTCTTATCTGCTTTCTTTGTAATTTAAGTTACCATTACATATATGTATTGTTGCATTTGGATCGATTGTAATGTTGATAATAGAGGTAATGATTATTATTCTTTGTCAATAGTGTCATTTATATTGGTATTTTTATTGCTCCATTTGTAGTGTAATAATGTTTATTACTATTTCTGGGTTATTACTGTCTTCTTCACTAACTGCTTCTTTGCTAGAATTTTTGGTATCACATGTTGTCGTCTCTCTGTCTTATCCCTCTTTTGTCCCCACACTTTTTGTTCTTCTTCTTTCTATCCCCTCTTGCTGCGGTCTGGCTGCGCCAAACACTAAATATATTTATTTAATAAAGTCAAAAACAAATAAGGAAACCAGACAAGTATCCCACACTTCTATTTTGTTCAGAAATTCTGTACAGTAGAAATGGGCATCTACATCAACAGTATGATTTGCTTCTTTGACTGGACAGGACATGGTTAAAAAACAAAAACAAAAACAAAAAACCTGACAAGAAAAAATCAATTGTTCTTTTAAACAGTAGAAGCCAACATTATCAAGTAATTTTCAAGCCAATCCAACAAAACTTTCAAAACAGTAATCATGATTTCAGAAACGGATATTAAGTTATCAACATTACTTTAACTACGAGAATGAAGGAGGATTGTCAGTATGTGGAGGGAAACATTTTTTATTTGCAATTGATGCCACTGTAAAATATATAAACAGTGATATATGTAGGATGTATTAATTTATATACATTATACCCAACTAAGTCAAGTAGTCTGTTGCACTGCATTGTAGTTATGCCTGTTATCCACTAGATGACAACAAAGACCAAAGAATGAACATAACTTAAATGGGCTCTTTAACTTTACAGTATAATTAAAATCAAACAAATATAAGTCATAATAAGTTAAACAAATTAATATATAACAATTAAAAAAAATTAAAACAATTAAATATAAATACTAAATAGTATTGTAAATGAGTGAATACATACATACTGTATAGCACAATGTTTGACTTTTCACTGCAGTAAATTTAAAGTTTTTTTGTCCTGCATGCATTGATCGATTACTGACAAAATATGATTTAATTCAAAGTAGTCAACCAACCCGTCGTTCAATATTTTGTCACTTTTCATGACAAAGCCTGAATGTTGAATCAAATGTAAAATGTACTTGATAATTTGAAGTCATAGAACACATTAAATCACACACCTTTTTAACTAATTGACAAACCATAAAGATCACATGACCTACTGGTAGGGGTAATGAATACAAATCCATCCATGCATCCATTTTCTACCGCTTGTCCCTTTTGGGGTCGCGGGGGGGTGCTGGAGCCTATCTCAGCTGCTCACCGGCGGTCGGTGGGGTACACCCTGGACAAGTCGCCGCCTCATCACAGATAAATACAAATCAAAATGCCAATTTAAACTACTTGGAACACTAGAAAAAAATAAATGCCCATCCATCTATCCATTTTCTACCGCTTGTCCCTGTAATTTCAATCATTCATAAATGTTAAAGATATGTTTAAAACATATTTTCAACGTATTTGTATTACTCATTTTACCAACTATACTTAAGTTTATTTTGTCTCCAAACAGGTAAGTTAAAATTCACACTGGGAATTGTGAAGTATAATGTGGTCGTTGTATGCATCTTTGAAACAAACTCAAACCATAACACTTTATCTGTGTTCCTTGGTTTTTCACTCAGTAGTGTTACCCTCGCACATTACTGAATATACCACAAATCACATATTGCATAGGAAGTTGCGTTGTTTACATCCTCTGCAGGCCATGAGAAGAACAAAAGTAAGTCAACTCATTTATATTTTGCCATCATATTTAAAATATTACCGTTTTTAAATCTCAGCACAGTCCTGTTACCTCAATATTTGTATAATGTTATTTGTTTGTAGAATTTTTGTTGTTGTTAAATCACTGTAATGTGCTCATTAGCACAAATAACATGTGGTTATGTTTAATATATTTCACATTTTATGCTAAAACTCACTCCTGTTACTTTCAGTCCTGTTACTCTACTGAGTCATTTTCGGCTCAGGAACCTCGTGCACAGGAAATGGTATCAATCACATCCTCTACAGGCCATAAAAGCTAAAAATAAGCTCACTTGTTCATTTTTGTTGTGGTGATATTTCAACTGACTGGGGGTTAAAATCTTAACACAGTCCTGTTACTTACATTATTTTTTGGATGTTATTTATGATTAAAATACCTTTTTTGTTATATCACTGTAACATGCCCCTGTGGCTATATTTAATTTATTTAAAATTATTTGCCAAAAACTCACTCTTGTTATTTTTGGTCATTTTACTCTAATAAGTCATCTTCAGCTCAGAAACCTTGTACACAAGAAGTTGTATCCGTCACATCCTCTGGAAGCCAAAAATAAATTCTCTAGTTTATTTTTGCTGTGGTGATATTTCAACTACGACTGGGGGTTAAAAACACAGCAGAGTCCTGTTACCTACAATCTTTTTTTATGTTATTTGTTTATTTATTTTTTGTTGTATCACGATATGTGCATATTAGCAGAAATGTGGCTTATTCATGTAATTGCTAATTATATGCAAAAAACTCACTTCTGTTACTTTCAGTTCCTCAAATTAGTCCACTTGAGGTTAGGAACCTTGTAAAAAAATAAAAACACAAATTCTTGTCTGAGATGGACCGCTACACATTTTGAGTACCATATTTTCCAGACTATAAGGTGCACTTAAATCTTTTTTTTCGACAGTGCGTCTTATAACCCGGTGCGCTTAATGTACGGAATAATTCTGGTTTTGCTTACCGCTCTCGAATCAATTTTATTTGGTACATGGTGTAATGATAAGTGTGACCAGTAGATGGCAGTCAAATATAAGAGATACGCGTAGACTGCACTATGATGGCAAAATTACTCAAGTAAACATCACCAACATTTTATATGTTCCATTGAAAATATAGAACATTACACACGGCACTCAAAAATCTATCAAAATGTTTTAGTACGACTTTGGTAAGATATGAAGTCGCACCACTTGACGGATTGTCGGCGCATTAAACATACGAGTATTATTATGGTGTGTGTATAAGGTGAAACATATTATCTGGCATTTTGTTTCGCATTATTATGCAAAAGCAACTTTTCTTACCTTCTGGTACCTGCTGATCTGTATTTGGGATCTGCATAAATACTGAAAAATTGCACACGTCCGCCTTTGTATTCCGTGCCGAAGCCGTAGTCGATAAGCTTCTTCTTTTTCTCTATCTTCTTGTTATGTGACATTCATCCTCCGCTGTTGCCATTTCTAATATAAAGTAGTGTAAAGTTCTTACTTATATCTGTCAGTAAACTCGCCATGAAAGCGGTAAAACATACCGGTGTAGTGAGTTAAATTATTCACCCAAGGAACTTTAATTATTAGAGAGTTCCGGTCGAACGTTTTTTCACGGGACACATTTCCGGCCTTGTTGTTGTTTCGGGATGAGGAGATGCTGCTCTGTTATTGATTGAAGTAAAGTTGGAATGTCATTAAAACAGTTAGTTCCATCTTTTGACACTTCTTCCACTCCCATCCTTGCACGCTACACCGCTACAACAAAGATGACGGGGAGAAGATGCTGCTGAAGGTGAGCCACGTAAATAAGACCGTCCACAAAACGACGCATCCGGAAGCGAATGTCAGAAAGCGGCTTGAAAATGATCTGTAAAACATCATCTATGCAACATTTTGACCAAATAACCACCATTACATGTTATGTAGACCAGTGGTTATCAACCTTTTTTCAGTGATGTACCCCCTGTGAATTTTTTTTTGATTCAAGTACCCCCTAATCAGAGCAAAACATTTTTGGTTGAAAAAAAGAGATAAAGAAGTAAAATACAGCACTATGTCATCAGTTTCTGATTTATTAAATTGTATAAGAGTGCAAAATATTTCTCATTTGTTGTGGTCTTTCTTGAACTATTTGGAAAAAAAGATATAAAAATAACTAAAAACGTGTTGAAAAATAAACAAGTGATTCAATTATAAATAAAGATTTCTACACATAGAAGTAATCATCAACTTAAAGTGCCCTCTTTGGGGATTGTAATAGAGATCCCTCTGGATTCATGAACTTAATTCTAAAAATTTCTTCACAAAAAAAGAAATCTTTAACATCAATATTTATGGAACATGTCCACAAAAAAATCTAGCTGTCAACATTGAATATTGCATTGTTGCATTGTAATGAATGGAATAGCCTACTTGATTTGATGTTCAGTTTATGAACTTACATTCATATTTTGTTGAAGTATTATTCAATAAATATATTTATAAAGGATTTTTGAATTGTTGCTATTTTTAGAATATTTAAAAAAAATCTCACGTACCCCTTGGCATACCTTCAAGTACCCCCAGGGGTACGTGTACCCCCATTTGAGAACCACTGATGTAGACCACAAGGAAGTGTTTTACAGTTAGAAAAAAAAAAAAAAAAAGACTCCTTTAATGCGCCCTATAATCCGGTGCGCCTAATATATGAAAAAAGATAGAAAAATAGACCATTCATCGGCAGTGCGCCTCATAATCTGGTGCGCCCTATGGTCCGTAAAACACGGTACATCAATATTACATTATTGTGTTTTATCACTTTTAGAGTTGACAATACAAAACAATACACCGATACAGGTTTTATTCATTATTTGGACATTCATATGAAAATTAGTCATACCTCGACTTACCATGAAATACACAATAACAATAGTGACAAATAAGAATGACAAACAATTATAATAAATAGGATTGATGCATAAAAGATCTGTACCGAGGATGTCGTTGTGGCTTGTACAGCCCTTTGAGACACTTGTGATTTAGGGCTATATAAATAAACATTGATTGATTGATTGAAAAGATACAAATTAAGATTTAAAAAAATGCTGTCATTATCAACTCTTGTTTGTTTAATCCTGCGTCTAAATTATAGGGACTTCTCTCACACACGCACACACACACACACACACACACACACACACACACACACACACACACACACACACACACACACACACACACACACACACACACACACACACACACACACACACACACACACACCCTTGCAAGAGAGAGTTGTAAATTTATCAGCCTAACGAGCAGGGCTGTGATGCTTGGTCAGCGCCTGTGCAGTCAGGGGGCAGCGCCGCAAATCCCGCGTGGGAACCAGCCGACAGACAGTTAACCTTGACCACATGTTCCGACGCTTCCACCGACCCTTTAATAACCACCCAGCGTAATGACTAACTTCTCTTTGGAAGGAATGTCCCAAGAACGTACGCCTCTGCCGCCTCCAAGAAGGATTTTTTTCTACGTCGATGCAAATAATCCAGGAAAAACGCTCGTCTGCTCCCAATAAATGTTTCCAAAAACATTCATATTTTCATGCAGGCTTTAAAGGCAGGATAGGCGGGAAAGTGTCATGACATCATCAGCGTGTTTCACGGAAGGCCATAAATCACAGAGAGAGGTTATATTAATGTTACATTTTCGGTTAAATTAGAGACTACAGGACTGTCACTGACCCAAACATTAGTGCAATGTTTTTTGTCTCCATGGCAACCAGCTTACCTTTATGACCTGACTGGAACGAAAACATCTCATTAGTCACTCATCAGCTCATTCTGTAAAGGCTGACTGACACACGATTGTGTGCACTTTATCAGGGGGGGGGACAAGAAGCGGATGTATGGACTGTGTAAACTTTAAGCAGTGGTGCGTAATTTATATTAGGGCTATCAAACAATTAATATATTGAATCACGATTAGTCGCATTGTAATAGTTAACTCAAAATTAAAAGCGATAATCGCAGAAATCCTTTTTCCTCATTAATAAGTGAACCCTAGACAGAAAACGTTAACGTTTTAACACCACAAATGGACTATTAATTTGCTTCGCCAAAATGATTCCCGGGCGCGGCACCGCTGCTGCCCACTGCTCCCCTCACCTCCCAGGGGGTGAACAAGGGGATGGGTCAAATGCAGAGGACCCATCCCCTTTAACTTTAACTTTCATAAAATGTGTCTTAAACATTATACACTTTTAAACAGCTCAATACAAAAAGGGCAAACGCAATTTAATGACAATTAAAAACATTTGTAGAAAATATTTTGTAGAAATACAGAATTTGTATTCCTGCTTTAGGAGCACTTGCATTCAGAGGAGGAGCTACGCTTTCATGTTTAGAACTTCCCGTTTCACACATTAATGACACGAAATGTTGATTGTTATGGTAAATGGGTTATACAAACCCCCCGTTTCCATATGAGTTGGGAAATTGTGTTAGATGTAAATATAAACGGAATACAATGATTTGCAAATCATTTTCAACCCATATTCAGTTGAATATGCTACAAAGACAACATATTTGATGTTCAAACTGATAAACATTTTTTTTTTTGCAAATAATCATTAACTTTAGAATTTGATGCCAGCAACAAGTGACACATAAGTTGGGAAAGGTGGCAATAAATACTGATAAAGTTGAGGAATGCTCATCAAACACTTATTTGGAACATCCCACAGGTGAACAGGCAAATTGGGAACAGGTGGGTGACATGATTGGGTATAAAAGTAGATTCCATGAAATGCTCAGTCATTCACAAACAAGGATGGAGCGAGGGTCACCACTTTGTCAACAAATGCAAGCAAATTGTTGAACAGTTTAAGAAAAACCTTTCTCAACCAGCTATTGCAAGGAATTTGGGGATTTCACCATCTACGATCCGTAATATCATCAAAGGGTTCAGAGAATCTGGAGAAATCACTGCACGTAAGCAGCTAAGCCCGTGACCTTCGATACCTCAGGCTGGACTGCATCAACAAGCGACATCAGTGTGTAAAGGATATCACCACATGGGGTCAGGAACACTTCAGAAACCCACTGTCAGTAACTACAGTTGGTCGCTACATCTGTAAGTGCAAGTTACAACTCTTCTATGCAAGGCGAAAACCGTTTATCAACAACACCCAGAAACGCTGTCGGCTTCGCTGGGCCTGAGCTCATCTAAGATGGACTGATACAAAGTGGAAAAGTGTTCTGTGGTCTGACGAGTCCACATTTCAAATTGTTTTTGGAAACTGTGGACGTCGTGTCCTCCGGACCAAAGAGGAAAAGAACCATCCGGATTGTTATAGGCGCAAAGTTGAAAAGCCAGCATCTGTGATGGTATGGGGGTGTATTAGTGCCCAAGACATGGGTAACTTACACATCTGTGAAGGCGCCATTAATGCTGAAAGGTACATACAGGTTTTGCAGCAACATATGTTGCCATCCAAGCAACGTTACCATGGACGCCGCTGCTTATTTCAGCAAGACAATGCCAAGCCACGTGTTACATCAACGTGGCTTCATAGTAAAAGAGTTTGGGTACTAGACTGGCCTGCCTGTAGTCCAGACCTGTCTCCCATTGAAAATACTTTGGCACGTGTTGCAGCCATGAAATTCCAAGTTAATTATTAATTGCAAAAAAAAATTCAGTTTATGAGTTTGAACATCAAATATCTTGTCTTTGTAGTGCATTCAATTGAATATGGGTTGAAAAGGATTTGCAAATCATTGTATTCCGTTTATATTTACATCTAACACAAATTCCCAACTCATATGGAAACGGGGTTTGTAAAACCCATTTACCATAACAATCAACATTTCGTGTCATTAATGTGTGAAACGGGAAGTTCTAAAACGGGGTTCGTACTTGTATAGCGCTGTTCTACCTTCAAGGTACTCAAAGCGCTTTGACACTATTTCCACATTCACCCATTCACACACACATTCACACACTGATGGCGGGAGCTGCCATGCAAGGCCCTAACCACGACCCATCAGGAGCAAGGGTGAAGTGTCTTGCTCAAGGACACAACGGACATGACGAGGTTGGTAGAAGGTGGGGATTGAACCAGGAACCCTCAGATTGCTGGCATGGCACCTCTCCCAACTACGCCACGCCATCCCCCCGTTGTTACGATCATGCTTTGATTGTCAAAGATGTTCGGCAATGTATAATCTGTGATATTTCTGCCTGAATATATGCTTCTGATATACTGTACATTACATTTTGTACAAGTTAATGGTATTCATATCGCTGCATGAAAATGTTTTAACCTTCACATTTATTTTAAAAAAAAAAAGTATTCAGCCTGCTAATCATTCTGTAATTGAGGACCCCCCCAGAGCCCATATTCCTCTACTGTTGTACTAGCATTTATTTAGGTGCAAACATCACAGAATAACATTACAAAACATCTTTGACAAAGCATGATCGTAATGTAAAATTTGTTTTTTTCTTAATGTATACCAGATGTAGCGCTTTTTTATGATTCCGGAAAAGTGTTTGATTGGTTTGAAAAAAAAGTATTGACATGTTTTGATGTTGGATCGACTGTTAGCAATAATAATTTAAAAAAAGCCCCTTTTGACTTCCTGCCTACCTACAGTCTTTAATTCCCATTGAGCTTTTATGCCATCTTACTTGACAAAGCAGTAACAATAACAATCTAAATTTCATGTTATGTTACCTCAGTCCTTCTCAAATAGTGGGGCTTTAAACTTTATGTAGAGGTGTAAAGTAATAAGTGTGTAACTTTTATAAACAGGTGCATAGTAATATATTTGTATTAGAGCTGTTAAAATTAACAAGTTAACTCATGTGATTAATCACAGAAAAATATTGTATTAATCACAAACACACTGAGATTAATTTATTTTGATTGTACACACTCTTTTACCTTAACCGCCATAGGGTTAGTGATTAGATCAATGCTTACGTCAGTACAAAAATGAGTGAGGAGACTCTGACTAGTGTGCTCGCTGGCATATTTTACTCCAAAATACAGCCTGAAAGAACTTTAGACAAAACTGTTACAAGGGCATGTGCAAATACATGACATGCATTCAAGAAAAACGTTTAAAAAAACGCTCCTGGATGCCATTCTGACAATAAAATTGCATTTATGTACAAATAATGGGGTCTTTTCTTGAGAAAAATGTAACTGTGCAAGTGAATCTGTGATAAATTCAAATTCCAAAATGTGATTAATTTAATTAAATACATTAATTATTTGACAGCTCTAGTTTGTATACGTTATGTACAGGTGCATAGTATTGTGTTTGTGTACTTTATTTGCAGGTGCATAGTAATATACCTGTAAACTTTATGTACAGGTGCATTGCAATATGCGCACACACTTTATGTACAGGTGAATAGTAATATGTTTTTAAATGTTGAGTACAGTACAGGTGCATAGCAATATGTTTGAAAACTTTATGTACAGGTGCATAGTAATATATGTCTATAATTTATGTAAAGGTGCATAGTATTATGTATATACTTTATATATAGGTGCATGTTAATGTGTACAGTATATGCTTCATGTATAGGTGCATAGTAATATGTTTGTAAACTTTAAGTACAGTACAGGTGCATAACACCATGTTGGTAAACTTTATGTACAGTTGCATAGTAATATGTTTGTAAAGTTTAAGTACAGGTGCACCCAGCTGCAATTAAACTCCTACAAATGGAAATGACTGAGGAAACAAGATGACTGGCGTAAGGCAAATGAAACAACTGACATAAATTGGAACAATAGAAATTGATCAGTTGGTTATAAAGCTGAGATAACCACAAACACCTTTGGGACCATTGGATTTTATTTGAGGCGTAGAAATTCTTTGCAGAAGCAAAAAACATGCATTAACATACCAGCACAAAGCCAAGGTTAGTGAACCCGGACTTTACTCGCTTATTAGCCCTAACTACCTCTTTGCAAATATCTGTCCCGCGTTGGCACACAGACCTCTAATAAGAAGCAGCTAACAACCGGTCATTATGGGGGCTTGAGCAGGAGATTTACAAATCCTAGCTTCAGTGGATGTTGGACAAGCTTGAAAATGCTTATTCCATCAAGGGCAAGAAGGAGCCGCGTGATAAAATGCTGTGATTTATTCGCGGCGGCTGATAATTACTGGTGTCTCGTCAGCTGTCAAGAATGGACGGAGAGTCAAAGTCTGTCGTCTGCTCCGTCTTTACAACACTGCAGTAAATCTTAACTGTTGGTAAAGCCATAAATCCACAGCATGCGGTAAAGGCTGCGCTCTCCTCGGAACTGAGGGGCATTAGTCGGACGTTTCAAACTCTTTTACTTTGAAGAGGTATGCTGGGGTTAATCAAAAGGTGTGGACATGACTTCAACCTCAATGGATCATAGGGGAACATAAAACTAACGCTGTCAAAAATGTTTCTTTTTGCATTTTAAATTATTGCGATTTATCAAAAAAATTACTTCTGTAAATAATTTATATTATCTTTAGAAAAGACACCATTATTTTGACACAAATGTTATCGTCAGAATGTCATCCAACATTTAAAAAAAACGTATTACCTGAATGCACATGATGCATTTTGTGTGACGACCTGGGCGCATAGTGATGCCAAATGGTTCTCTCAAGGATGCAGATCGGGCTTTGGACACAGCTTGCAGGTAAAGAATGATTTATTTAAGAAATAAATAATACTGGAACAAACAAAAACGTGCTCATAGCACTTAAGGTAGAAACAAAAGTAGCTAGCGCGGGAGCTAGAAGGTAAACAGTCACTAAACATACAGAGCCTTTAGCGTGGGAGCTAGAAGGTTACCAGAGCAGGAACAAAAGTCGTCAACTGTTGTGTGAAAACAAATTACGAAGCTAGACCGACTGGCTGGGGAGGCAGGCTTTAAATAATAATGTCCGTGATGACCGACAGGTGCGTGTCAGGAACCCCTGCGGCAGGTGAAAATAATAAGTTGCTATGGTAACAAACACAGAGGTGAATAAACCGGAACTAGAATGAGACCAAGACTAACAGAAAAAACATAAGTGACCCGAAAACCCAAACAGAACACGATCCGCGCAGCGGATCACAACAGTACCCCCCCCCCTTAAGGGACAGATTCCAGATGTCCCCTGGAAAAAACAAAAAACCCCCCCCCCCGACTACAAGGCAGTTCACGAGTCAAGGGAGGGAGGAGGGAGGAATTGGCGGAGGGTCGCCAGGCCACGTGTCCCCGAATCCACCGGGGACAAGTCAGGTGGCGCCGGTGAATGGAACGCCGCTGCCGCAGGCGAGGAGGGCGACAACGGAAAGGCCACATCCGTGGCCGCCAAGAAGGTGGGCGTGATTGGCGCCAGAAGTTCAGCAGCCGGAGAGTTCTATGACAAAGTCTTGGGTGTCGCTGCTGTTTGCGCCACTGGCGTCCCTTCACTGACCTCTGAGCGAGCTGCTTGCGCAGTCTGACCACTCGAGGTCGCAGAGACAACGCTGAGGTCGAGGAAGGTGGTGGCTCCCTGAGAAGACCCACCGAAGACTTGGTGAGAGCAGACGTCGCCGTGGAAGCAGGAGGCGTCGACGTCACCGTGGAAGCAGGAGGCGTCGACGTCGCCGTGAAAGCAGGAGGAGTCGACGTCGCCGTGGAAGCAGGAGGAGTCGACGTCGCCGTGGCAGCAGGAGTCGCTGTCGTTGCCGTGGCAGCAGGAGTCGCTGTCGTTGCCGTGGCAGCAGGAGTCGCTGTCGTTGCCGTGGCAGCAGGAGTCGCTGTCGTTGCCGTGGCAGCAGGTGCTGGTGCGTGAACCATTCTGGAGACAGGTGCTGGTGCGTGAACCAGTCTGGGCACAGGTGCTGGTGCGTGAACCAGTCTGGGGTCAGGTGCTGGTGCGTGAACCAGTCTGGGGTCAGGTGCTGGTGCGTGAACCAGTCTGGGGTCAGGTGCTGGTGCGGAAACCAGAGGCGGAGCAGGCGGCTCGTCTATCGGCGTGGGCGGAGCCAGAGGCGGAGCAGGCGGCTCGTCTGTCGGCGTGGGCAGAGCCAGAGGCGGAGCAGGCAACGGAATACTTGTGGGTGGAGGATGTCTCAGCTGGACTGCTGGGTCGGCCGTAGCGGAAGTCATCACCTGCAGCGCGGTGAGTATACTTCCCAGCTGTCTCTCCAAAGCAACAAGGCGAGCGTCTTGGCGTTCCACCATGGCGTTGACGCAAGCCCCAAGAACGCCAAACTCTTCCTCCTGTTGTCCAAGTTGTTCTTCCTGTTGGAGCAATGCCTTTCTTACTGGGTCGGTCTCTGCGGGGTTTCGTGTGCTTTGCAGCGCTGGAGCAGGAGGTGGAGCCGAAGCAGACAGCGCCCCCGCTGGAGGAGAGGCAGGCAGCAACCTCAGTGGAGTGAGGTCTGCTTGCCCCGCTGACACGCTACCAGCACTGGCCCCCCCCCTCAGGAAGCAGATTCCAGATGATAGATGGAGCTGGTGGGGGGAGCGCTTGTGCAGGTTCGGCGGGAGCAGAGGGCATGGGCGGGTGGGCTCTAGGAAGCCTGGGAGCTTGAGCCATAGGGAGTGGGGCCAAAATAACTGGGGGCGGAGCTAGAAAGTCAGGTGACTGGGACTGACTAGATTTAGTCTTTAAAAAATTGTCCTGATAATGCTTAATTATTGAATTAAAGTCATTAGGAAGTGGCTGATTTAAAAAAATGTCTTTGTCTATGACGTCATCACAAATGGACGGGGCAACGTCATCAGGGGGCGTGTCATCAAGGGGCGCCGACGGAATGACGTCATAGATGAAGTCCCAGTGATTGACAGGCCAGACATAGCAATCTTCGGTAAAGTAGTTGATGGAATTAACAGACCTTTGAAGAGAGGAATCCTGGGCACCTTGTAGATTGCTGAGTTCCGGAGGGACGAATGGCGGGGTTGGTGCGTCTTTGCCGCGAGCCGAAGCCTTCTTCGTTGACTTCCGCTTTCGCTGACGCGTGCGAGCGGGCTGAGAGCGGACCTCCCCGGGCCAGATGGAGTCGATTGGGACAAGAACACCTCCAGGTCCCCAAATCATCTCCTCATCTGGAGAACAGCGGAGCGTCTCTGCCTCCATCGCTCGGAGGACCATCCACGCACCTTCATCTTCTTGACTTGCCCGCAGCGAGAGAACTTTTTCTTGCTGGCTTCGTACTGTGACGACCTGGGCGCATAGTGATGTCAAATGGTTCTCTCAAGGATGCAGATCAGGCTTCGGACACAGCTTGCAGGTAAAGAATGATTTATTTAAGAAATAAATAATACTGGAACAAACAAAAACGTGCTCATAGCACTTAAGGTAGAAACAAAAGGAGCTAGTGTGGGAGCTAGAAGGTAAACAGTCACTAAACATACAGAGCCTTTAGCGTGGGAGCTGGAAGGTTACCAGAGCAGGAACAAAAGTCGTCAACTGTTGTGTGAAAACAAATTACGAAGCCAGACTGACTGGCTGGGGAGGCAAGCTTTAAATAATAATGTCCGTGATGACCGACAGGTGCGTGTCAGGAACCCCTGCGGCAGGTGAAAATAATAAGTTGCTATGGTAACAAACACAGAGGTGAATAAACCGGAACTAGAATGAGACCAAGACTAACAGAAAAACATAAGTGACCCGAAAACCCAAACAGAACACGATCCGCGCAGCGGATCACAACAGTACCCCCCCCCCCCTTAAGGGACAGATTCCAGATGTCCCCTGGAAAAAACTAAACCCCCCCCCCCCGACTACAAGGCAGTTCACGAGTCAAGGGAGGGAGGAGGGAGGAATTGGCGGAGGGTCGCCAGGCCACGTGTCCCCGAATCCACCGGGGACAAGTCAGGTGGCGCCGGTGAATGGAACGCCGCTGCCGCAGGCGAGGAGGGCGACAACGGAAAGGCCACGTCCGTGGCCGCCAAGAAGGTGGGCGTGATTGGCGCCAGAAGTTCAGCAGCCGGAGAGTTCTATGACAAAGTTTTGGGTGTCGCTGCTGTTTGCGCCACTGGCGTCCCTTCACTGACCTCTGAGCGAGCTGCTTGCGCAGTCTGACCACTCGAGGTCGCAGAGACAACGCTGAGGTCGAGGAAGGTGGTGGCTCCCTGAGAAGACCCACCGAAGACTTGGTAAGAGCAGACGTCGCCGTGGAAGCAGGAGGCGTCGACGTCACCGTGGAAGCAGGAGGCGTCGACGTCGCCGTGAAAGCAGGAGGAGTCGACGTCGCCGTGGAAGCAGGAGGAGTCGACGTCGCCGTGGCAGCAGGAGTCGCTGTCGTTGCCGTGGCAGCAGGAGTCGCTGTCGTTGCCGTGGCAGCAGGAGTCGCTGTCGTTGCCGTGGCAGCAGGAGTCGCTGTCGTTGCCGTGGCAGCAGGAGTCGCTGTCGTTGCCGTGGCAGCAGGTGCTGGTGCGTGAACCATTCTGGAGACAGGTGCTGGTGCGTGAACCATTCTGGAGACAGGTGCTGGTGCGTGAACCAGTCTGGGCACAGCTGCTGGTGCGTGAACCAGTCTGGGGTCAGGTGCTGGTGCGTGAACCAGTCTGGGGTCAGGTGCTGGTGCGTGAACCAGTCTGGGGTCAGGTGCTGGTGCGGAAACCAGAGGCGGAGCAGGCGGCTCGTCTGTCGGCGTGGGCGGAGCCAGAGGCGGAGCAGGCGGCTCGTCTGTCGGCGTGGGCAGAGCCAGAGGCGGAGCAGGCAACGGAATACTTGTGGGTGGAGGATGTCTCAGCTGGACTGCTGGGTCGGCCGTAGCGGAAGTCATCACCTGCAGCGCGGTGAGTATACTTCCCAGCTGTCTCTCCAAAGCAACAAGGCGAGCGTCTTGGCGTTCCACCATGGCGTTGACGCAAGCCCCAAGAACGCCAAACTCTTCCTCCTGTTGTCCAAGTTGTTCTTCCTGTTGGAGCAATGCCTTTCTTACTGGGTCGGTCTCTGCGGGGTTTCGTGTGCTTTGCAGCGCTGGAGCAGGAGGTGGAGCCGAAGCAGACAGCGCCCCCGCTGGAGGAGAGGCAGGCAGCAACCTCAGTGGAGTGAGGTCTGCTTGCCCCGCTGACACGCTACCAGCACTGGCCCCCCCCCTCAGGAAGCAGATTCCAGATGATAGATGGAGCTGGTGGGGGGAGCGCTTGTGCAGGTTCGGCGGGAGCAGAGGGCATGGGCGGGTGGGCTCTAGGAAGCCTGGGAGCTTGAGCCATAGGGAGTGGGGCCAAAATAACTGGGGGCGGAGCTAGAAAGTCAGGTGACTGGGACTGACTAGATTTAGTCTTTAAAAAAATGTCCTGATAATGCTTAATTATTGAATTAAAGTCATTAAGAAGTGGCTGATTTAAAAAAATGTCTTTGTCTATGACGTCATCACAAATGGACGGGGCAACATCATCAGGGGGCGTGTCATCAAGGGGCGCCGACGGAATGACGTCATAGCTGAAGTCCCGGTGATTGACAGGCCAGACATAGCAATCTTCGGTAAAGTAGTTGATGGAATTAACAGACCTTTGAAGAGAGGAATCCTGGGCACCTTGTAGATTGCTGAGTTCCGGAGGGATGAATGGCGGGGTTGGTGCGTCTTTGCCGCGAGCCGAAGCCTTCTTCGTTGACTTCCGCTTTCGCTGACGCGTGCGAGCGGGCTGAGAGCGGACCTCCCCGGGCCAGATGGAGTCGATTGGGACAAGAACACCTCCAGGACCCCAAATCATCTCCTCATCTGGAGAACAGCGGAGCGTCTCTGCCTCCATCGCTCGGAGGACCATCCACGCACCTTCATCTTCTTCTGACTTGCCCGCAGCGAGAGAACTTTTTCTTGCTGGCTTCGTACTGTGACGAACTGGGCGCATAGTGATGTCAAATGGTTCTCTCAAGGATGCAGATCAGGCTTCGGACACAGCTTGCAGGTAAAGAATGATTTATTTAAGAAATAAATAATACTGGAACAAACAAAAACGTGCTCATAGCACTTAAGGTAGAAACAAAAGGAGCTAGTGTGGGAGCTAGAAGGTAAACAGTCACTAAACATACAGAGCCTATAGCGTGGGAGCTGGAAGGTTACCAGAGCAGGAACAAAAGTCGTCAACTGTTGTGTGAAAACAAATTACGAAGCCAGACTGACTGGCTGGGGAGGCAAGCTTTAAATAATAATGTCCGTGATGACCGACAGGTGCGTGTCAGGAACCCCTGCGGCAGGTGAAAATAATAAGTTGCTATGGTAACAAACACAGAGGTGAATAAACCGGAACTAGAATGAGACCAAGACTAACAGAAAAACATAAGTGACCCGAAAACCCAAACAGAACACGATCCGCGCAGCGGATCACAACATTTTGCTCAGAAAACAGTGCTATCTAATGAACCCTTATTTTTTTGTTTTTTTTTAAAGTGAATTTCACCACCATTCGGAATCTCCTCACTCATCTTTGTACTGACTTAAGCATTGACCTGGTCACCAGTGTTCAAACATGTCCAGGTGGTCCAATTAGTCCTTTAAAGGTTACTAAAGAATAGTTTTTAGTTTGTTTTTTTAAAGCCGAGAAGTGTTTGTATCAATCGGCATCCAACCCTTTTTTGGGATTCATTTTGAAGCGTCAACTTAGACCTGATCCAGCAAAGATCAAGGCGGTGGTCAACTGGCCTACTCCCATATCAAGGAAGCACCTTCAAAGGTTCCTGGGATTCGCCAACTTCTACCGTTGTTTTATTCGTAATTTTAGTCGAGTCTTGGAACCGCTGACTAAGCTGACATCCAATAAAGTCCTTTTTGACTCTCAAGAAATTATTTACCTCAGTCCCTGTACTTGGTTACCCTGACCGTTCTCCCCAATTTTTTGTTGAGGTGCATGCCTCTAACACGGGCGTGGGGGCCGTCCTTTCCCAGCGCTCTTCCATGGACCAGAGGCTGCACCTCTGCACTTTCTTCTCACGTCGCTTGACCCCTGCAGAACAGAATTACGACATTAGCAAACGAGAGCTCCTGGTCGTCGTCCTGGCCATTCAGGAATGAAGGCATTAGTTGGAGAGGCGGATCTGCCTTTTGTCATTTACACATACCATAAGAACTTGCCATACCCAAGCACTACTCAGAGAATGAACCTCTGCCCGGCCAGGTGGGCACTTTTCTGGACGCGGTTCAACTTTACTATCACCTTCCGTTCTCTACTCTCCCCCACCCTTGGAGGAGACTTCTCCGAATCCATTTATTCCCCGCTCCCATATCTTTTAGAATCTATAGAGGGACATTGAGAGGCAGGTTACCGAGGGGCTCAAGTCTGATCCATCTCCTGACGGCTGTACGCCAGGTCGCTTATTTGTGGGTCCTTGTCTTCGCTCCAGCGTACTTGACTGGGCGCATGGGACCAAGTGCGCCTGTACTCCGGGCGTGATCCACACCATTTTCCTCCTCAACCAATGCTTCTGATGGCGTACTTTTTGAGCGGACACTAAGGACTTTGTGGCGGCATGTGGGGTCTGAGCTTGAAACAAGGCTTTCCACCAGGCCCCAGCTGGACCTCCCGCCCATGGTCCCACATTGCCTTGGACTCTGTCATGGGCTTACCTCTCTCCGAGGGTAATGAGACCATTCTGGATTGGTTTTCGAAGATGGCCCATTACCAAGCTTCCCTCTGCTATGGAGACTGCCCAACTAATAGTTCTCCATGGCAATGTTCCTTCAGTGACAGCACACAAGATATGGCATGGCGCAAAAAAACAGGGGCCAAGTTGACGAGGACGTTTGTTAGGAACCAACACCTAGCCAAACGCTATTGCACGCCCACACCACACTACCAGTTGGGACAGAAGGTATGGTTACCCTGCCGTGACCTGGCGCTGGTAATGCTAAGAAACTGGCTCCCATATTTGTTTGTTTCCTATCGTCAAGTTCATCAACTGCGTTGCGGTTAAGCTCCCCCTCCCGAGATTACCACGTGTCCCGCATTAAGCCTGTCACCCCCAGTCCGCTTAGCCCTCCTGAGGTATCTCCCCCTTCTCTAAGACTACATAGCTACATAGCCATAACAATAAAGACAGTTGAACTATTTTCTGTATTATATGAACATTGACATTGGCGTGTCGGCTCAATAGTCCAGACAGGAACACATCACGGGGTAGAAATTATGTAATACAATGCCTCACCACAAGTGGCACTTTAAGCAGACGCAGACAGAGACACTGGAATAACTTCCTTCAGAACACCATTGACATCATTAAAGAGTCGATGGTTAACGTAAAATGTCCTAAACAAGTGCAGTTAATTTTGGGGGTGAGAGTGGCCATAATATGATAATATTTTTTAGGGTATCTGTGGTAGATGGCCAGCATCCAAACCATTGGATATGAAAAGGATAGAAACTATCAATTAAGTGGTGTCCCTGGGTCTTTAGTCAACCCTGATATCCCAACAAACAAACTCCCGGCCCAAGGAGGTATTTCACCCAACCTGTGGGACCATTAGAAATTTGGCTCGCATGCCAAATTTCAGCAAACAAGAACCTTACCTACTGTACGTTCAGCAGCACAAACCCTCACATCTCATTAAACTACATTATGGGCCTGATCTACTAAGATCCAAACACCATGCGCCAAAGAGCGTGTGCAAACTCTGAAATTGTGTGTACTATCAGTGGGCATGTTGCGTGTGATTTAGTAAGACCACGTGTACTATTGATAAAAATTGCCAAAGCGGTGCAACCACCTTATTTAAGGGTTTCTTTGTGAACTACTGTCCATGGAAACACAAATATCCAGAGTCCACGTTAATGAAGTGAAGTGAATTATATTTATATATATAAAGCGCTTTACATAGTGAAACCCAATATCTAAGTTAGATTTAAACCAGTGTGGGTGGCACTGGGAGCAGGTGGGTAAAGTGTCTTGCCCAAGGACACGACGGCAGTGACTAGGATGGCGGAAGGGGGAATCGAACCTGGAACCTTCTTGTTGCTGGCACTACCAACCGAGCTATACCGCCCTGAGCTATAATGTTATCATGCTCTCCAACCTGTGTGTGATGTTGCTGAACTAACAGCATGCATCTATAATCTCCACTCCTGCATAGCAATCTATAGACAACAGTGACTATACAACACCGCAGCGCAATCATTTATGCATCAGGAATCATCTAAACTCAAGAGAATGCATTTTACAAGACGTTTTTTTGCCATATAGGAGACATATTATAATAATATAGTTCCTAAATCAGGGGTGTCCAAACTTTTTCCACTGAGGGCCACACACGGAAAAATTAAAGCATGCGGGGGCCATTTTGATATTTTACCTTTAGGGGTCCCGGGGACCATAAAGGGTCTCAGTCATTAAAATGTTAAAAATAAGTCGGATTTTTTTTTTTTTTTTTAATTATTTAACGCTTACAGTAAATCTCTATATCAACTTCAAGTTGATATAAAGTAATACAATTTAAAAAAAATGTTTTATGGCTTTTCTGTCAAAAACAACTTAGTTTTTTTTGTAGTAAAACTGAAATATGCAGTATTTAGTAATTAGAGCCCTAAAAGATCAATAATGCAGGACACCATTGATTTTAATTATTTCATATTTTTGAGTAATCACAGTGAAAAGATCAATAAAAAATCACTAAATATATTTGGGATCCAAAAGGTGCCCCACTCATAAAGTGATACGTTTTTATTGGTTTTTCCTTTACTTTCAATACTTAAGTTACGAGATCAACTTCAGATATATCTGTCGATTTTATGCTGGAACTATTATTTTGTTTGTTTTATGCGCTTTTGTCAAAAAAAAACTTTGATGTTTTTATATGGCTACTACACAATATATGCAATATTTACCACATAAAACATTTTAAAGTGAAATATTTGAAGTAATTGGAGCCCTGAAAATAATTCATTATAACATGGATTTTTTGTCATTATTAATTTTTTTTTTGAGCAATGGCAAAAAAAGAAAAATGAAGAAAGACAAAAGAAAAAAAAAAGCCTGCATGGCAGCTTTTGTGTCAACATTGCAACTTTTTCTCGTTAGATTTCACCTCATTCCACTTTTTTTTAATGTTCTCTTTTATTTTTACAATATCAATCAATCAATGTTTATTTATATAGCCCTAAATATAGTATTTCCAGAATGTGTGGCGGGCCGGTAAACAATTAGCTACGGGCCGCAAATGGCCCCCGGGCCGCACTTTGGACACCCCTGTCCTAAATGAAAAAAACAAACATTAAAAAATGCAGCAGACACTAAAACGCATCAATTCAATTTGTTTAAATCACCCACTTAAGTCATCCAGCAGCTAAACAATTATAAAATACTTAAACATCTACAAAATCTTGCTGAATAGACAACATGTCTAACACTTTTGTTTTTAACAGTGCATATATGTTGACACACACAGAGTATTACATGTCCATCGTCTGTCTTTGCAGGGCAATCCCCTCTTTTTGCACAGCTGTGTGTGCATAACTGTGTCAGTTTGCGCGTAGATTCCAGACGCGCTACATAAAGATGCAAAATAGCTGCTGAACAGTTTCAGCCTTCATAAATCACATTGCGCATACTGCTGGATTAATATATTTGCATATTTTCCTCTCAGTATTGTGGCTGTTCTGGTGATCTGCATATAGTCTGCGTATTCATTAAGAAAAACATGCTAACTGGATTATGTTTCTTTATTTTGCTCACTTAAGAGACACAAGGTTAGTAGATCAGCTTTGCGTGTGCTATCAAGTTTGCACAAGTCCCAACGATAGTCACACACACACTAGGTGTGGTGAGATTATCGTCCTGCATTTGACCCATTCCCATGTTCACCCCCTGGGAGGTGAGGGGAGCAGTGAGCAATAGCGGTGGCCGCGCTCAGGAAACATTTTGGTGATTAAACCCCCAATTCCAACCCTTGATGCTGAGTGCCAAGCAGGGAGGTAATGGGTCCCATTTTTATTGTATTTGTTATGACTCGGCCGGGGTTTGAACTTACGACCTTCCAGTCTCAGGGCGGACACTCTAACCACAACGCCACTGAGCAGGTTCTACATGCAAAGCTTTAGTAAATCGGGTCCTTTTTGTATAACAATTGCCTCTGGAAGCCACAACGGTATTAACAGGATGCATTGCACTAATCAGTCAGATTAACACAGACAGTAGCAATAATTTGATTGTACACGACTAAACATATGTTTACCTTATCCCAATAAACATCTGTTCAGTATTTTAACATAAAAGTGTTTGATTGTGAGGCATTAGAATCCACAAAATGCAACATATGTTTACCTTATCCCAATAAACATCTGTTCAGTATTTTAACATACAAGTGTATGATTGTGAGGCATTAAAAGCCACAAAATGCAACACGTCCATCAGACCCACAGACGCTGGCTGAGTAACAACAATATGAACATCACACAAGGGTTAAAAAAAAATGTGAAAAAAGCTTTTTACATTGTCATTATAGAATTTTGGAACAAGGCTGTAACATAACAACATGTGGAATAAGTGAAGCGCTGTGAATACTTTCTGGGTGCACTGTACATTACCGTGGCGACACATGTTCATGTGACAAGCATTGCCTGGATTCGGCCGGGTTTATGGATTTAAAGGACATTCACAAGTTTTGTTGAAACTTCATGTTTCATAATTGTCACGCAGCCAAGAAAAAAAGGTATCATGGCAACTTACACAGGGTGAGCGTGGATGGGAGAATACGAATATGAGAAACACTTCAGCGCAAACTGGAAAATGGCGTCCTCTCAGACTGTCGTAAAATAGAACACCTCAAGCAAGGACAAACAAAAACGCAAATATTTAAAATATTAAAAAGATGTCAGGCTTGCTATTGACAGTTTGGTCATGTTTGTGTTTGCCTGTGTTTGGTGTTTTAGTTCCTATCCAGCGCTCTTATTTCTAGTTTCTACTTCCTGTTTTGTGTGTTATCACGCTGTGACTTTATTCCTGCCTCTTAGCACTGTTTCCCTCACCGGCTCTTGATTGGCGATCAGTGGACATACCTTTCCCTGATTGCTAGTAAAGAGGGATTATAGTCCAGTGTCACCTGCCTCTTGATGCTGGATCAATCAGCATTTCGCCTGCCATTCTCTGCATCTTTGCGGTCACGCTGCAAGCAACGCTCACCAAACCGTTGCAAAATAATACACACAAAAAATGCAACATTTCCTCCACACCAGTGTTAAAAAAGTGCAAAAGCACAAATATAGTTAAACAAAAATTTCTGTCCACATAAAACACATTCACGGGATGTCATACTTATTTGGTCTAAACTAAAAAAAAAAAAAAAAGCAACCACTGCTGACTGGCACACCTTTATATCTTTAAACACAGCGCTCCAAACACACCTGCACAAAGTCCAGTAAACACAATTTATTTTTTATGCACTGCAAAAAGTCAGTGTTCAAAAACAAGAAAAAAAATAAAAAAAATATGGGTATTTTATTTGAAATAAGCAAAATTATCTGCCAACGGAACAAAAAAATTCGGCTTGTCAAGACTTTCCAAAACAAGTAAAATTAGCTAACCTCAATGAACCCAAAAATACCTTAAAATAAGTATATTCTCACTAATAACAAGTGCACAAGTAAGAAATTATTACTTTAAAAAAGTAGTTTTATACTTGTGAGTGTTGATGACACAGCTTTGCAACAGTCGATATTCTAGTTTCAAGCATGTTTTACTCAATATAGGTCATACAATCTCAGCAACAAGCTGTAATATCTTACTGAGATCATTTAGGACCAAAACCCTTAAAACAAGTAAAACACTAACATAAAATCTGCTTAATGAGAAGAATTATTTTATCAGACAGAAAATAAGCAAATATCACCCTTATTTAAGTTATACTTAGATTTCAGTTTTTGCAGTGTAGTGTGTGGGAGTGTCAGTTCGGTTGTGTGCCTAAAAAAAGTACTGAATCCGGCACTCATCCAGAACTATGGGCGCCCTTTTTTAATGGCACCTGCCCCCTAAAATGTCGGTGTACATGCCTGGATTTGTTTAATTCCTGGCTTCTTGCTCCTCGCCTGTGTTAGCATTCAAATTTTGGTTTGTACATTGTTTTGCTTCTTTGTTGTTACTTTGTTTAGCCTTGCACACGCTCAGAAGTGGGATCTAAGCCGAGGATGTCGTGGCTTGTGCAGCCCTTTGAGACACTTGTGATTAAGGACTATATAAATAAAAACTTTGACTTTTTGTTGCCACTTTTCTTCCCTGTTTGCAGTCTTTTAAACATTTCGCTACACTTTTTATTTGATATTTTTGTATGTTCACACTCCAAGCTTTGAGCTCCACCTTTTGTTGCTTACCAAGGCTTGTGCTTCGTTTTTTGTTGGTACTTGTTTGCCTGTCTGAAGAATAAATCATCATATTTTTTTGCTAAGTCAGCCTGGTACTGCACTTGTCTGCATCCTTGTACGTTCATAAAAAAGAATGATTAAAGGCCTACTGAAACCCACTACTACCGACCACGCAGTCTGATAGTTTATATATCAATGATGACATCTTAACATTGCAACACATGCCAATACGGCCGGGTTAACTTATAAAGTGCAATTTTAAATTTCCCAGCAAACTTCCGGCTGAAAACGTTTCGATATGATGACGTTTGCGCGTGACGTCAACAGTGGAAGCGGAAGTATTCGGAGCCCATTGAATCCAATACAAAAAGCTCTGTTTTCATTTTAAAATTCCACAGTATTCTGGACATCTGTGTTGGTGGATCTTTTGCAATTTGTTTAATGAACAATGAAGACTGCAAAGAAGAAAGTTGTAGGTGCGATCGGTGTATTAGCAGCGGACTACAGCAACACAACCAGGAGCACTTTGAGGATAGCAGACGCGCTAGCCGAACGACCTCACCTTGACTTCCTCCGTCTACGGGCCGCCAACCGCATCGGTGATCGGGTGAAGTCCTTCGTCGTACCGTCGATCGCTGGAACGCAGGTGAGCACGCGTCATGATTAGCAGATGAGAGCTGGCGTAGGTGCAGAGCTAATGTTTTTAGCATAGCTCTGTCGAGGTTCCGTAGCTAAGTCCAGAGTTTGGTAGTATTGTTGATCTTCTGTCTATCCTTCCAGTCAGGGACTTATTTGTTTTGTTTCTATATGCAGTAAAGCCCGATGCTATCACGTTAGCTCAGTAGCTAAAGAACTTCATCGATGTATTGTCGTGGAGATAAAAGTCACTGTGAATGTCCATTTCGCGTTCTCGACTCTCATTTTCAAGAGGATATAGTATCCGAGGTTGTTTAAAATACAAATCCGTGATCCACAATAGAAAAAGGAGAGAGTGTGGAATCCAATGAACCCTTGTACCTAAGTTACGGTCAGAGAGAAAAAAAGATACGTTCTGCACTGCATGCTAGTCCTTCACTTTCACGTTCCTCATCCACGAATCTTTCATCCTCGCTCAAATTAATGGGGTAATCGTCGCTTTCTCGGTCCGAATCTCTCTCGCTGCTGGTGTAAACAATAGGCAAATATGAGCAGTCCTTCCCCCGGTGTCGTCACGCTACTTCCGGTAGGGGCAAGGATTTTTTTTATCAGAGACCAAAAGTTGCGAACTTTATCGTCGTTGTTCTATACTAAATCCTTTCTGCAAAAATATGGCAATATCGCGAAATGATCAAGTATGACACATAGAATGGATCTTCTATCCCCGTTTAAATAAAAACATTTCATTTCAGTAGGCCTTTAAACAATTTATTTATTTATTAATTTATTTATTTTAATCGAAGTTATTTTTACATACTGGATAAATACAACATTTTGCAGTTTTTATTTTTCATGTAAATAAATCATTAGTTATTTAGACGGAGGTTTTATGTTTTGCAGTTTGTTCCTTACAGAACCGTGACCTTGGAAATTCTGCTACACAGTTCCAACAAATTAATCAATGTTGTGCTTTACTAATTTTAAAAATTTGGAGCCAGTTATCAAGAAAAATGAGCTCTTATCACACCTCAGATTACAAAACAATCTTAAAATATCATCTTAAGAGACATAAGACAATCAGGCGTTTGCTGTCTTTGGTTGGAAGGAGGAAAATTGGGACAAAGCTCAGTGAGTAACATGTTAAGCCTTGACCTCCAGTGATAATTGTATTCGTAAGAAATGTAGTTTATTTACCGCATTGTAGGTGATGATTAGTAACATACACAGTCAGCTGCTAGCCACCTGTGTCAGTCTGGCGGGACCAAAAATAAATAAATAATCATCCGCAGGGGATTGGTTTTTGGGCCACCAATTACCATCCCAATTTGAAATCGGCCAATACCAATCACATGTATTAACTTTAATTTTCCACAATTTATTCATGGTGCTACTGGCAATGTTAAATAGCAGCACCATTATTAGACGAGTTCCTTATTCTCTTTTATACATAGTTTTTTAGTCAAAAAAAGGCAATAGTAAGCAATAACTAATGATAATAATAATAATAATAATAATACATTTTATTTATAAGGCGCCTTTCTGGGCACTCAAGGACACCATACAAAATCAAAACAATAAAAATCAAATTGGATAAAAACAACAACAACAAAGATAGAGAAGAAAAGATAATTACAATGAATAAGCAGTCAGGAATAGGTGTGTTTTGAGTCTTGATTTGAAGGGGGATATTGAGTCTAGGTTACGAAGGTCTGGTGGCAAAGAGTTTCAAAGATGTGGGGCAGAGCAGCTGAAAGCTCGGGCAACCATGGTGGACAGTTTAAATGAAGGGACAGTGAGATGGATGGATGAAGAGGATCTTAGGGAACGCGAGGGCGTGGCGACATGGATCAGGTCAGAGAGATATGACGGAGAGAGGTTATGGATGGCTTTGAAAGTGAGGAGAATTATTTTAAAGTGGATACGATATTTGATGGGTAGCCAGTGGAGTTCCTGCAGAACAGGGGTTCTATGTGTAAGATGTCTTGCATTAATGGAAAAATTGACAATAAAACATTTTTGAAGTCTTGAAATGTATAGTTCAATTGATGCAAGAGACGATTATTAACTTAGGGGAGTGGCTCCACAGATACACAGTTCATGTGTACTGTAGCATTTTACTTCGGTCGGCAAACTGAGCATTGAAAATAGGAATCAACTTAAAAAATGTGGAACCAACACCAAGTTCCTATCAATGCTCGATGCCTAACCATCTTTTCTGTAGCTTACCGTTTTTTAAATATCTGTTCTGCCACAGTTTAAGAATTCGGTAATATTTTAAAATTACAGATTTGACATGTTTATTGGTTTAAATGCCCATCCCTTCCAAGACCAAAGGTGTTTTTTGCAGGTATTTGGTTCAATTTCAATTTCATTCACCAAAACAAGTCGTTATCAAACAATGCTAAGCCTTACAGTCTATCACCAGCCTGAATGTTTAAAAATGGAACCACGTTCACGAGCAACACGTCCAGGAAGACAGATAGCCTCAGCCAGCAGCAATTGCAGGTTCTAATTGTAAAGTATTTGGCCTTGTTTTTTTCCTCTCGCTTTGAAGTGGAGGCTTTGCTCTGCTCTTGTTCTGAGGTGCTGCCCAAGCTTGATTTATGAGGATGGTTTCCAGGGAAGCTACTCTAAATTACATGGCCCTTAAACCTGAGCTGAGAGAGACAGAGAGAAAGATAGAGTGGAGAATCGCCACTCCTGAGACCCCTAATTGCAAAACTAATCTAACCGATAGTAGATAAGAAGGTTCTCAGACCTGAGAAAATAGGAAAAGTGTTCAAAAGACAACCGTGCAATTTGTCCTGAAGACCATTTGTGATATGTCACTCATATTGAAGAATGAATGCTTAAGCCTCATAGGATTAGCTACATTGGTAAATCTAGAAGTCCATGGTCTTGGAGCTCCCCCGGAAAGGCCACCTCACCCCAAAAACGGACATATTCCTGAAGGTCGTGGTGGCACCAAACGTACCCCAAAATGTGCCCAAAGAGTACAGCTGTGATTAATGAAGATGACAATTTCATGTCTGGATGAAGGATTGTGAAACAATGACAGAACAAAATAAGTCCGAATATGCCTGTGCCAGGTCACAAAGGTGATGCGGGTGAAGGGCCCGTGACAGGCATATGTCATGCGATTTGATCAAATTACAGGATGAAAAGGATTAATGAACATGAAGACAACACCAGAGAAGGCCTATTGATTGACAGATGCTTTTTGTATCACCAATTTTAGTATACAAAACTGATGAAGAGATGGCCAGTGCTAATTCTCAAATAAGCCACTTGTAATCGCTGCAAGGACTTTTAAGAGCACCCATTCCTGAAACTTGGATTTACATTTCCCAAATATGATGCATGTTTTGTTTTGTGTGCCGACATAAAGTGTTGCAACTTGTAGGGATGTGAGAGAGAGTCAGAGGGGGAGGAGGAGGTGACAGTGCCATTTGCCTGGAGGGCACTCATAAACCTGGAGAGGGAGAGAGTGCACCATTCATTACAGGTGACTGTACCATGTGACTTCAGGAGTTTTAAAAAGCAGCCCAACCTGTCCACAGGTACAAGCAATCGCCGGAGGAGCAGGGATGAGAAAAGCTGGGCTGTCGGCAAAGCAGCAAACACCGACAGCCCCACAGAGCTGCAGGGTTCTATTTCTGACCTCCCTGGACTATCCGCGTCTTTGACACAATGAGCTGCAGCAGCGTTGCAGAATCCGAGTTTTCGGAGGAAGAGCTGGAGCTCGGTGCTCTAGGCCAAGGTGAGAGCGAGGAGGGAAGTCCCAAGGCGTCGTTCCAGGACAGCGAGAGCTCTACTGGCAGCCCGAGCGACCCAGAGGAGGACCTGACCAAGAAGCGCAATCGGCCGGTTCGCTCCAAAGCTCGACGTATGGCAGCCAATGTCCGTGAGAGGAAACGCATTATGGACTATAACCAGGCCTTCAATGCTCTTCGGGTCGCCTTGAACCATGACCTTAGCGGCAAACGGCTCTCAAAGATCGCCACGCTGCAGAGGGCCATCAATCGGATCTCAGCTCTCTCTGTGTTCCTGAGCACTAACCCAGCCAGCAAACCTTGCACCCATCGGGAATGTAACAGGTCATCGGCGGGGATGACACCAATGGCAGCCTCACGACTGGAGCAGACTAGGGTGAGCATCCCTCGTCTGGAGCATCAACATTATGCTCCTTGGCACGCGTCTATTTCCCAGCAACCGCAGCAGGGGCCTCACGTGTACAGGTGCCCCACGGAGCCTCGCGTCTACGTAGATACCAGTGTCTCCTCGTGCCCCCCGTCACCACACTACCCTTGTTATCCCACAGAAGGACAGCTTTACGCTTCACGAGGCCATTGCGGCAGCTCTCACGAACATCCACCAAGCCCCCTGCGGTTCTCTCAGGTGGGTGACGGGTTGGGGTACCAGCCTGGATTATGGGGCTCCTGCACTCAGGGTTACATTGACACTTTTGTGGAGCCATCTGCAGCTTCGGGACTTCCCTGGCAGGTGAACTACATGCAGGAGCAGGAACATAACCTCTCTTTGGGCTCAGAAACCCAACTATGAATGTCGTTGATCTGTGGAATTATCTCAGGGACGATTTTGTTTTCTGCCGATGGATGGGCTCAGTATTACAAACCAGATCATAGTTGGCATAAGTTGTCAGCCAATTTGAATAAGAGTGCAATGATGAGCTGCTGAATGCTCTTAAAGAATGTTCCGCTGTATTTTAGATCATTCACACAAAATGGTTGCATTGTCATTTACTGGTTACTGTGCAAAAACTGTTGTTTTTTATCACTGAGCTCTGCATAAGTACTTACTGTATGTGCTACACTGTTACGTAACGCACACATGTCTGTAATGTATTTATTTCCTCTTTTGTCATACAAGTTGTGACTGTTTGTATGTTTGTCGTCATTTTCTTAACTTCCAAATTAAATATTCAAAAACTATACAGCAATTTGCTTTTCATGCGCCTACATGTGTACAAGCATTGCAGTGTGTGAGTGTGTGTGTGTGTGTGTGTTTGTTACATTACTGTCTCAGGTTGGTAGCCTCGAACCATCCACGCGTGGCAGATAACCGAGGTCCTCACGAGTCCATTCTTGTGTTTGTGAGCGGCAGAAAGTCCAATATTTATCTGCACATGGAAGAATGAAAACATAGTCACAATGTAAAAAGTCAATCTGTTATTGTTAAATGCAAATAATTGATTATTTCACCTTACCATTGAAAGTAAAATGATGAGAGTCAGCCTCCTTTGCAGTGGACATTTGTGAACATTAGGAATCCTCCGATCAGGGTTTTATGGAGTGGATTCCAATACCGATCATCCATGATCGGTACTGATACAGATGACATGAATTAACTGTACATTTTTCAGTGTATTTATGGTGAGTGCTTTCAACAGTGTAACAATATCAACACAACATTTATATTTTTAACAATGTGACAAAAAGGTAAAAGCAGATATTTTGGCTTAGTATTATTGTACATAAATAAATTAAAAAATTAAAAACATCACAAATGTATTTTATGTGTTACACTGTAACCTCCTGAAAAACAACATCCATGTGTGTGTGGTCTATTTCTTTGGTTACACATTTTTGGGAAAAATAAACCCTGCTATGTATGTTTGCTAGTGATGTGCCAATCTATCGGCCACCGATTAGTATCCGACAAATTTTGTGAAATAGTAGATTGCCGATTACCGCCTTTTAATGCAGATTAAAAACGACAATCCCCTCTGGTTGACATTTTAGCCCCACGGCTGACAAGAATCTAGCAGCTAATTGTGTCTCTGTACACAGTGTGTAATTGCTCCCCTAAGTTAATAACAACCACCTCTATTACTGAAAATAAACTGTATTCCTAAGTATCTTGAGTATTATTGTCAAGTAGCATTATCACTGGAGGACAAGACTATGCATGTTATACATGGAGAGCAAGCCAGGAGCAGGCTAAGATAACTGCTAAACACTTTTTTGTGTTGAACAAAGAGCATATATTCATTGAATACAGTGGCATTTGTTAAGTGTCACGTCATTTTTTGCTATTTCCATAGGAACTTTAAAGGCCTACTGAAATGATTTTTTTTTATTTAAACGGGAATAGCAGATCCATTCTATGTGTCATACTTGATCATTTCGTGATATTGCCATATTTTTGCTGAAAGGATTTAGTAGAGAAAATTGACGATAAAGTTCGCAACTTTTGCTCGCTGATAAAAAAAGCCTTGCCTGTACCGGAAGTAGCGTGACGTCACAGGAGCTAGTATTCCTCACAATTCCCCGTTGTTTACAATGAAGCGAGAGATTCAGAGCGACAAAGCGACGATTACCCCATTAATTTGAGCGAGGATGAAAGATTCGTAGATGAGGAACGTTACAGTGAAGGACTAGAGATGCAGTGATGGACGTATCTTTTTTCGCTCTGACCGTAACTTAGGTACAAGCTGGCTCATTGGATTCCACACTCTCTCCTTTTTCTATTGTGGATCACGGATTTGTATTTTAAACCACCTCGGATACTATATCCTCTTGAAAATGAGAGTCGAGCACACGAAATGGACATTTAAAGTGACTTTTATCTCCACGACAATACATCGGTGACATACTTAGCTACTGAGCTAACGTGATAGCATCGTTCTCAAATGAAGATAGAAACAAAAGAAATAAACCCCTGACTGGAAGGATAGACAGAAGATCAACAATACTATTAAACCATGTACATGTAACTACACGGTCAAAAATTCTCAGCCTGGTAAGGCTTAACAATGCTGTTGCTAACGACGCTAAGGCTAATTTAGCAACTTAGCAACTGGACCTCACAGAACTATGATAAAAACATTAGCGCTCCACCTACGCCAGCCAGCCCTCATCTTCCCATCAACAGCCGTGCTCACCTGCGTTCCAGCGATCGACGGCGCGACGAAGGACTTCATCCGTGGGTTTGGCGGCAAGCATCGGCTAGGCGTAGTAAGTAGTCCTTGTTGTGTTGCTGTAAGTATTGTACTTAGCCGCTAATACACCGATCGATCCCACCTACAACGTTCTTCTTTGCAGTCTCCATTGTTCATTAAACAAATTGCAAAATATTCACCAACACAGATGTCCAGAATACTGTGGAATTTTGTCGAAGAAAACAAGAGGTTTTTGTATCGGGTCGATGGGGTCCAACCACTTCCGTGGATTTTGTGACGTCACGCGCATAAATCATATCCAAAGGAGTTTTTCAACCGGAAGTGTGGCAGGAATTTTAAAATTGCACTTTATAAGTTAACCCGGCCGTATTGGCATGTGTTTCAATGTTAAGATTTCATCATTGATATATAAACTATCAGACTGCATGGTCGGTAGTAGTGGGTTTCAGTAGGCCTTTAAGGCTAAAAACCTGATTGTGATATTTTCTTAGATTGTTTTATATGAATTTATTGAAGAAATATACTACAAACAGTTGAATTGTAATACTTGACACCCTATTAAGTTATCAAATTACTGTAAAATGATCTTAAATGGCATTTGGAAAGGAGCTAGCTTACGGATGAACTGCCAATTTGGGGGCAAGTAGAGTATATAGTCACATGACAACCACCCAAAAATGGTTGTAGCTTGTTTTGTAAGAAATGATTATAGAGTTGGGTTGGATAGATAGTACTTTATTGATTCCTTCAGGAGAGTTCCCTCAGGAAAATTTAAATTACAGCAGCAATGTACAGATTTAAGATCGAATTTAAAAAGTAAATAATGGGGATGAAAACGGAAATAAAATTGAAAATATAACAATAACAATAAAAATAAACAGCAACAATAAGAATAAAAATATAACAGTACAAATAAGAATACAACAAGAGAGACTATGCAGTAGTGACCATGTTATAAAAATATATTGCACTGTTTTTTGTTGCAGTTTATTTCAGTATTGTTATTGTTGTCATCCAAGTCAAACACAAATACAAAAAGACCGACATTGAAAGAGTAAAATAAACCAAATTTGGGGCATATTATTGGTGAGGAAGTGAACTTAAAATCTTATTAAAATTTGCAACATAAAGTCGCAGTAATGAGGTGACGACTTGTCCAGGGTGTACCCCGCCTTCCGCCCGAATGCAGCTGTGATAGGCTCCAGGACCCCCCGTGACCCCAAAAGGGACAAGCAGTAGAAAATGGATGGATGGATGGACATCAATAATGAATAAAGCAAAATATATTATGGACCAAAATTGGCTTCATATTCTCTACTGCTCGCTAGTGTTACCATATCTAAGTTATTGTGTAGAAACATTGGTTAATAACTACAAAAGTACACTTATTCACTTGGAATTGGGGGTTAAATTACCAAAATGATTCCTGAGCTTCAAAAACAGAGGGTAATTTCACCACACCTAGTGTGTGTGTGACTATCAGTGCTACTTTAACTTTAACTATAGCATGTTACAAAAAAGAAAGATAGTTAGAATAATACATAAAAGTGATTACAAATACATTAGAGACAGCCACCACAGTTGACATATTTTACACCAAAGTCACAGGTTTTGTTGGTCCAAAGCTAATAAAGATTTTGGCGAAATGAAGGTAATATGTTTTTTTTTTGGTGGTTAAATGTATTTTTATACATTTATTGCACCGTCGTGTGCATGTTATAGAGCCTGCTGCTCACGAAACACTGCAGGAATGTATAAAAAGTATACTTTTATTGTAAGTTTATGAGCTGGACTATGTTTAGAACTATATTTATACATATTTTGGTTTATTTTGCCAGAAAAACTAACATCAAAACAACAGCAATGGCATGCATCCGGGCACAGCCGCACACGTCCTTGGTAGCAAAGATGGCGCCTGTTGTTTAGTTGGCCATTCTCTCTTTACACACGACTCTGAAACCACTTATAGAACAGAGCTCAGACCTATTTTCTGTTTCTGTCTACAATGCTTAAGCCTTTTAGGTAATGTAGTATAAAAACATGTAGCAACACACTTACATCCTCTAGTTTACATGTATTTATATAGTTATTTAACATTTATTTATCCAGGGTAAGGCAAATAGGAAAACATTTTCTTTAGCGCGTCTGACCGAGCAAAGAGGCAGCATTTTCATGTTAGAGTTGTTGATGTGTGATGATCTCTCATTGTCACTCATTTCCACCCAAAAATGTGCTCTCAACCGTTCACTAATTTCTCTTAACATGCGGGGTCAAATGTGTTGGAACATAAATGAATGTTTAGGATGGACAAACAATTTAAGTGTAAAACATACACTGAGAATATCTGCAACTTGTGGATGACAACAAGGAAGCATTTGACGGGGTTTCTTTCTGTAGTTATAATTATTTTCTAATATTTTTAGTTATAATGTATTAAAATAGTAGCAGATTTTCCAGACCATAGGGCGCACCGCCGATCAATGGTCTATTTTCGATCTTTTTTCATATATAAGGCGTGTATAGGTCAAAATATTATTATTTTTTTCTAAATTTAAAACATGTCCTTGTGGTCTACATAACATGTAATGGTGGTTCTTTGGCCAAAATTATGTTTTACAGATCATCTTCAACCCGCTTTCTGACAGTCGCTTCCGGATGCGCCGTTTTGTGGGCGGTCTTATTTACGTGGCCACCTTCTGCAGCGTCTTCTCCCCGTCATCTTTGTTGTAGCGGTGTAGAGTGCAAGGTCGGGAGTGGAAGAAGTGTCAAAAGATGGCGCTAACTATTTTAATGACATGCAGACTTTACTTCAATCAATATCAGAGCAGCATCTTCTCATCCGGAAACAACAACAACACTGGAAATGTGTCCCGTGAAAAACCGTCCGACCGGAACTCTCTAATAACTAAAGTTCCTTGTGTGAATAATGTAAACTCACTACACCGGTATGTTTTAGCTCTTTCATGGTGAGTTTACTGACAGATATAAGTAATAACTTTACACTACTTTATATTAGAAATTACAACAGCGGAGGATGAATGTCACATAAGAAGAAGATAGAGGAAAAGAAGAAGCTTATCGACTACGGTGTCTTCACGGACTACAAAGGCAGACGTGTGCAATTTTTCAGGATTTATGCAGATCCTAAATACAGATCAGCAGGTAGCAGAAGGTATGAAAAGTTGCTTTTGCATAATATTGCCAAACAAAACGCCAGATAATATGTCTTACCTTATACACGCACCATAATAATACTCATATATTGAAGCACATCAAGCGATGCGGCTTCATAGCTTACCAAAGTCGCACTAAAACATTTTGATAGATTTTTGAGCGCCGTGTGTAATGTTTTTATATTTTCAATGGAACCTATACAATGTTGGTGTTGTTTACTTGAGTCATATTGCCATCATAACCCTTACCCTGTATCTCTTATGTTTGACTGCCATCTGCTGGTCATACTTATCATTACACCATCTACCAAATAAAATTGCTTCGAGGTCGGTAAGCAAAACCAGAATTATTCCGTACATTAGGCGCACCGGGTTATAAGGCGCACTGTCGAGTTTTGAAGAAAAAAGTCTGGAAGATACGGTACACTAATTTGACAAAAACCTCTCAGTATGCCCTTTTACTGCCATCGAGTGTCTACTGAGTGTCTGCAGGGGCAGTATAGCTCGGTTGGTAGAGCAGCCGTTCCAGCAACTTCAGGGTTCCAGGTTCGATCCCTGCTTCCGCCATCCTAGTCACTGCCGTTGTGTCCTTGGGCAAGACACTTTACCCACCTGCTCCCAGTGCCACCCACACTGGTTTAAATGTGACTTAGATATTGGGTTTCACTATGTAAAGCGCTTTGAGTCACTAGAGAAAAGCACTATATAAATATAATTCACTTCACTACTTTTAAGTATGTGTAGTAAAAAACAGAAAAAACATCAATGCATTGTTTAAGGCAGGGGCAGGGAACCTATGGCTCTCGAGCCAGATGTGGCTCTTTTGATGACTGCATCTGGCTCTCAGACAAATCTTAGTTGACATTGCTTAACATGATATGTAATGATTAATTCCGCTGGTAATCACAGAGTTAAAAATACTGATCAAAATATAAAACATTCTCATGCATTTTAATCCATCCATCCGTTTACCTGTTCAAGAAGTCGCATTAAAGGCCTACAGAAATGAGATTTTCTTATTCAAACGGGGATAGCAGATCCATTCTATGTGTCATACTTGATCATTTTGCGATATTGACATATTTTTACTGAAAGGATTTAGTAGAGAACATCGACGATAAAGTTCGCAACTTTTGGTCGCTGATAAAAAAAAGCCTTGCCTGTACCGGAAGTAGCGTGACGTCACAGGTTGAAGAGCTCCTCACATCTGCACATTGTTTTCAATCATGGACGCCAGCAGCGAGAGCGATTCGGACCGAGAAAGCGACGATTACCCCATTAATTTGAGCGAGGATGAAAGATTTGTGGATGAGGAAAGTGAAAGTGAAGGATTAGAGGGCAGTGGAAGCGATTCAGATAGGGAAGATGCTGTGAGAGGCAGGTGGGACCTGATATTCAGCTGGGAATGACTAAAACAGTAAATAAACACAAGACATATATATACTCTATTAGCCACAACACAACCAGGCTTATATTTAATATGCCACAAATTAATCGCGCATAACAAACACCTCCCCCCTCCCGTCCATATAACCCGCCAATACAACTCAAACACCCGCACAACACACTCAATCCCACAGCCCAAAGTACCGTTCACTTCCGCAAAGTTCATACAGCACATATATTTCCCCAAAGTTACGTACGTGACATGCACGGGCAAGCGATCAAATGTTTGGAAGAAAGCTGCGTACTCACGGTAGCGCGTCTGCTGTCCAACTCAAAGTCCTCCTGGTTGTGTTGCTGCAGCCAGCCGCTAATACACTGATCCCACCTACAGCTTTCTTCTTTGCTGTCTTCATTGTCCATTAAACAAATTGCAAATGATTCACCAACACAGATGTCCAGAATACTGTGGAATTTTGCGATGAATACAGAGCTGTTTGTATTGGGACACAATGGTGTCCCAATACTTCCGCACAATCCGTGACGTCACGCGCAAACGTCATCATACCGAGACGTTTTCAGCCGGATATTTCCCGGGAAATTTAAAATTGCACTTTATAAGTTAACCCGGCCATATTGGCATGTGTTGCAATGTTAAGATTTCATCATTGATATATAAACTATCAGACTGCGTGGTCGTTAGTAGTGGGTTTCAGTAGGCCTTTAATGGTAAGAAGTATTTTATTTATTATTGGTTAGCTTCAGAATAACAATGTTAATAAAAAGGAAAAAAGAGACTTATTGTACTCTTACTTAAAAATGCACGCATTTAGTTGTATTCAATGTTAAAAAATATTATATGGCTCTCACGACATTTTAAAAATATTTGGCTTTCATGGCTCTCTCAGCCAAAAAGGTTCCCGACCCCTGGTTTAAGGTTTTTTGTTGATATTCTGTTCTTTTTGAGGTTAGGATTACAAGGAAAATTTTAAACAATGATAACAAATTCATAAAATCACAAGTCAAATCAATGTTATTGAAAAAAAAACTCAAGACATTGCAACTTTCTAGAAAACCTGCTGCTAACTCAGACATTTTAGGCTGCAACTATCACACACAAAAAAAGAGAAATTCTGCAGGGACTGTATTATTGGTCGATGAAATTATTATCCTTATCATTAGAACCAGAACCCTCCTGGCTCATGCTAGTCAACAACAGCTTGCTTTCGGAAGCAGTGATGTGCTGAAAAGCAGCTTTTAATATAAAGGATGGAGTTCACCGACAGATTTATGTGGGTTCAGGAAGGAAGGCCGTCATCAGTGCGGTGAAATCCCCTGTCGGAGCTGCACTGGCCCGCAGGTACAAAATGGGTGTGGGAGTTGTTTTTTTTTAACACATCCTGGAGGTCACAAGGAGGGCCCTGAAGACGGTGCTTGAAAGACTTGGCCTGAGGAGAAGTACGGCAGGCGTGCTGGTCCAGGACAACAACAATTAGCAGGCAGGAAGGAAAAAAGGAATTTTGGACAAAGAGATGAATGGGGAGTCGGAGTGGAAGAATGGAAAGAACAGAATACGTGTGGTGTGAACATCGCCTTTGGTTTAGCAGACATGAGTCACGGGACAACTTTGACTCACCAACGCGAGACGAGTGTGGCAGTGACAACATGTCTCTTTCTCCTCCTTTCTTGGCAGTCCTCATTTGCCGCATTGCAAGTTGATGTCGGCTCACTTTCCATTAGGTTTGTTTGTGCCATTTGCTCGTTGCAATTCTCAAAAACAGCTCGCATGTCTATTTTCAGCTCCAAATCCGATAACACATGTTGAACTACAGTCGTCCCTCGCCACATCGCACTTTGCATTTTTTTATGTATTTAATGCAGGGGTGTCCAAAGTGCGGCCCGGGGGCCATTTGCGGCCCGCAGGTAATTTTTTAACGGCCCCGCGGCACATTCTAAAAATACGATTAAAAAAATAAAAAACATAAAAAGTGGTATAAAAGAGCAAACAGGTGAAATGTAACAAGAACATGTTGCAATTTTACTCTAATAACACAAAGCTGCCATGCAGGCTGTTTCTTTCTTTAAAAAATAATAATGAATAAAAATCAATGTCATTATGAATTATTGACCTATTCGAAGCTCCAATTACGTCACATTAAATATTCCACTTTGGAATATTTTTTGGGGAAAATATTTTGTGTCTGCCATATAAAAAACTAAGCTGTTTTGTTTAAAGAAGGGCCTAAAACGAACAAACAAAAAACATAAACAACAAAAAAAGTTATAATTGACGGATAGATCTGAAGTTGATCTTGAGACTATTGTGTTAAAAGTTTTAAAAAAAAGTATGATTTATTTTTTAATACTTTACTGAGCAGGACACTTTTGATCATTTTAGTGGGACTTTTTATTTTTTTAAGTGTCTATTTAAGTTGCTCAAAAATAATAATGAATTAATGTTGTTATGAGTTATGCTATGAACTCCAATTATTATATAATCTCAAATATTCCACTTTAAAATGTTATTGGGGGAAAATATTGCATATTTTGTGTTTTTTCCATACAAAAACTGGGTTTTCTTTGACAAAAAGAGCATACAACTTAAATCTTGAAAAAACACTTTATATTGACAGATAGACCCATTGTTCATCTGGAGATTTAGACCTTGAATAATAATAATAATACTAAATAATGACACATTTTTTATATTTTTTTTACCTAAACCCTTTGGGGTACCCAGGATCAAACCTGAGTGGAGGCCTAAACATATTTTTTTTATACATATATTGTATTGTTTTTTAAAATAAAAAATATCAAAATGGCCCCGGCTTGCTTTGATATTTCAGTGTGCGGCCCTCAGTGGAAAAAGTTTGGACACCCCTGATTTAATGTATATGTATTGGTTTTCCCTCACTATATGTATTGAGGTTATACAGCTTGGCAGACAAATAACAATCCAATACGCTACAATAAAGTTCCAAAGCAGATGAATCCCTTTAGGCTCCTTATTGTTGTTGCTCTTGCTTTTATTTTTACTTTTGTCTTGCACTTTACTTGTAAAACTGAAATACACACAATGGCAAATGTATAAGCTGTGGGATTCAAACATACTGAAATGTAATACACAATATGTAAATATTAGCTTTACACAAATATACAATACTATCATCAAAGAAATACTTCTGAGAGTTTAAATTATTTCGATGGTGGAAATAACAGTTGCGATCAAAAGTGTACATACACTTGTAAAGAACATAATGTCATGGCTGTCTTGAGTTTCCAATAATTTCTACAACTTTTCTTTTGTTGTGATAGAGTTATTGGAGCACATACTTGTTGGTCACAAAAAACATTCATGAAGTTTGGTTCTTTTATGAATTTACTATGGGTCTACTGAAAATGTGACCAAATCTGCTGGGTCAAAAGTATACATACAGCAATGTTAATATTTGGTTACATGTCCCTTGGCAAGTTTCACTGCAATAAAGCGCTTTTAGTAGCCATCCACAAGCTTCTGGCAAGCTTCTGGTTGAATTGTTGACCACTCCTCTTGACAAAATTGGTGCAGTTCAGCTAAATTTGTTGGTTTTCTGACATGGACTTGTTTCTTCAGCATTCTCCACACGTTTAAGTCAGGACTTTTGGAAGGCCATTCTAAAACCTTAATTCTAGTTGTTGGATGATACCCTTGTGGGTACCATCTGATGGCTAATCCTGTTGTTGTTGACTTTGGATTTATCGGCTGCACAAGATCAAGGCCGCGGAACAGAGACACACTGTAGGCTTATACACAAACATCCATTCACAAAAATATACGCCACAAATAACCCCCCCCCCCCCCCTACTCCCACCCCCCCAACCCAACGCCCTCAACGCAAATCCCATAGGGGTGATGGAAGGATGGTCAGCGCCGAGAACTGCAGCCTACCACCATTACCCCACAGTCCCTTCCCTCTGTTGCTAGATATCTGGAGATGTACTGTATGTTGTAATGTGTATATGTCAGTGGCGTGCAGTCACTAGAGGCAGGGGAGGCGGGGCCTCACCTGCCATCATGGAAAGAAAAAAATGTAAAAAGAAAAAAAAAAAAATTAAATTGTTATATGTATCCAGTGATTATCCTAAAGTTATTTTCCATTTAACATCACCAGTTTTAGATTATTTTTATTTTTATTTTCACATTTGCCGTTCAAATACTGAGAAGAGACGGTGCGGTGATCAGCAGCCAGTTGAGGCACGTCACTGATTTTTGCCTCAACATAGATTGTGCACAATGACTCGGCTAACTGCTGAGCTGCTGTGCAGTGAGACTGTATTGCTATATGAATTATATCAGCTAACTAAACTATGGCATAGTTTAGTTAGCTGAGGTATATAATGTACAGTGTATTTTGTCAACAACTGTATGTGTGTAACATATTTCTTGTGCTGAGCATTCATAAATCTGCTGCAAAAGACGTACTGGTTGAGGCTCGCAGTAATCCGGCCTCCTGGTGGTAGAGGGCGGTAGTGATCCCAGAGATCATTCCTCGGCCGCAGAAGAAAAAAAAAAAAAAAAAAAGTTTGCAAGTCAATTAGTTGTTTATTTCCTCTCGCCTGGACTTTTATTAAAAACATGGAGGATTACATATGTAAAATAAAACTGTTTTCTAAACTGGACTTTCAATCGAAGCAGGAGGTAATAATTTAAGGTAGACCAACGCCGGAGCTAAAAGGTTTGCTTTTGACTTCGGGACAGAAGACCCGTTCTTTTCAAACGGCGTGGTACACACGCAAAGGCTGGCTGTGTGGATGTCCAGCAAGAAAGGTAAGACCATAATAATGTTTTTTTTATTAAATGTGCTTTTTTGTGTGCTACAGTTGTGTAAAGAATGCTGGTATGAGCTTTTAAACATAACCCGTTAACTGCTGCCAATCACATGGTGAATAAGATACTATTTAGGGTTCATATGTTTGTAAATCTGACTGTGATGATGCAGTGCCTCACCAGACATTAACCTCACCGCACGCCACTGGTATATGTGCTTTGCTATGGAGTTTTTTTTCCCAGTCCAGACTGGGCCCCCTTAGTATTTTTTTACTCATCCTTCCCCAGCGTTTTACCTTTTACCCCATCTTTTACGGGGCGCCTTGTGGCGACCCATCAGCGTTCCTGTTCTGTAACCCTGTACACTGTTTGTTTGTCTAATCTTGAACGGGTTTGTGCTGAAAACAAAGTTTTGTTGTACTTGTGCAATGACAATAAAGACCTATCTATCTATCTATCTATCTATCTATCTATCTATCTATCTATCTATCTATCTATCTATCTATCTATCTATCTATCTATCTATCTATCTATCTATCTATCTATCTATCTATCTATCTATCTACTGTTGCACTTTATATACAAACCCCGTTTCCATATGAGTTGGGAAATTGTGTTAGATGTGAATATAAACGGAATACAATGATTTGCAAATCCTTTTCAACCCATATTCAGTTGAATGCACCACAAAGACAACATATTTGATGTTCAAACTGATAAACGTTTTTTTTTTTTTTGCAAATAATCATTAACTTTAGAATTTGATGCCAGCAACACGTAACAAAGAAGTTGGGAAAGGTGGCAATAAATACTGATGAAGTTGAGGAATGCTCATCAAACACTTATTTGGAACATCCCACAGGTGAATAGGCAAATTGGGAACAGGTGGGTGCCATGATTGGGTATAAAAGTAGATTCCATGAAATGCTCTGTCATTCACAAACAAGGATGGGGCGAGGGTCACCACTTTGTCAACAAATGCATGAGCAAATTGTTGAACAGTTTAAGAAAAACCTTTCTCAACCAGCTATTGCAAGGAATTTAGGGATTTCACCATCTACGGTCCGTAATATCATCAAAGGGTTAAGAGAATCTGGAGAAATCCCTGCATAAAAGCAGCTAAGCCCGTGACCTTCGATCCCTCAGGCTGTACTGCATCAATAAGCGACATCAGTGTGTAAAGGATATCACCACATGGGCTCAGGAACACGTCAAAAACCCACTGTCAGTAACTACAGTTGGTCGCTTCACCTGTAAGTGCAAGTTAAAACTCTCCTATGCAAGGCGAAAACCGTTCATCAACAACACCCAGAAACGCCGTCGGATTCGCTGGGCCTGAGCTCATGTAAGATGGACTGATACAAAGTGGAAAAGTGTTCTGTGGTCTGACGAGTCCACATTTCAAATTGTTTTTGGAAACTGTGGACGTTGTGTCCTCCGGACCAAAGAGGAAAAGAACCATCCGGATTGTTCTAGGCGCAAAGTTGAAAAGCCAGCATCTGTGATGGTATGGGGGTGTATTAGTGCCCAAGACATGAGTAACTTACACATCTGTGAAGGCGCCATTAATGCTGAAAGGTACATACAGGTTTTGGAGCAACATATGTTGCCATCCAAGCAACGTTACCATGGACGCCCCTGCTTATTTCAGCAAGACAATGCCAAGCCACGTGTTACATCAACGTGGCTTCATAGTAAAAGAGTGCGGGTACTAGACTGGCCTGCCTGTAGTCCAGACCTGTCTCCCATTGAAAATGTGTGGCGCATTATGAAGCCTAAAATACCACAACGGAGACCCCCGGACTGTTGAACAACTTAAGCTGTACATCAAGCAAGAGTGGGAAAGAATTCCACCTGAGAAGCTTAAAAAATGTGTTTCCTCAGTTCCCAAACGTTTACTGAGTGTTGTTAAAAGGAAAGGCCATGTAACACAGTGGTGAACATGCCCTTTCCCAACTACTTTGGCACGTGTTGCAGCCATGAAATTCTAAGTTAATTATTATTTGCAAAAAAAAAAAAAGTTTATGAGTTTGAACATCAAATATCTTGTCTTTGTAGTGCATTCAATTGAATATGGGTTGAAAAGGATTTGCAAATCATTGTATTCCGTTTATATTTACATCTAACACAATTTCCCAACTCATATGGAAACGGGGTTTGTCTTTCTGCACTTTAAATGATGCTGATAAAATACTGCTACTTGACAGCACACTGACTTGTAACTTGCACTTTCTCTAAAAAATGCTTTTTATTATGTAATTTTAATTTTGTTATGTATTTTTAATCTTGTTTCATTTTAATTGTGAATGATAATAGTGTCGTAAAAGGACTATAGATGGAAGTCAGCATGGTGCTGAATCTAGTGCAGCCATCTTTTTAATGTAACCGCACATTGTCCTTCAAATAAACAAATACAGCAACAATTTAGGACACAAGGGAACACATGAATAGATAGACAGATATACAAATATAGGTATGTGGGCTTGTATTAAGCCTCAGGGAGTTGAACGCCCCTGCCTTACATAGTTCCGGGTCACCCTTGGCAGTGAAAGTGGAGGCTCCAGACGGACCAATTCGGTGCAGCAAAGGCTGACTTTCGGGACGTGGAACGTCTCTACGCTGGTGGGGAAGGAGCCTGAGCTGGTGCGAGAGGTGGAGCGCTACCGGTTGGATCTGGTGGGGCTTACCTCTACGCACAGCAAGGGCTCTGAAACCACACTCCTGGACAAGGGATGGACCTTGTTCACTTCTGGAGTTGCTCAGGGTGTGAGGGCACAGGCGGGTGTGGGGATACTCACGAGTCCCCGGCTGAGTGCCTGTACGTTGGAGTTCACCCCGGTGGACAAGAGGGTTGCCTCCCTTCGCCTTAGGGTTGGAGGGGGGAAAACTCTGACTGTTGTTTGTGCATACGCACCAAACAAGAGTTCAGAGTATTCGGCCTTCTTGGATACCTTGCATGGGGTCCTGTATGGGGCGCCGGCAGGGGATTCCATAGTCTTGATGGGGGACTTCAACGCGCACGTGGGCAAAGACAGTGATACTTGGACTGGCGTGATTGGGAAGAACGGTCTCCCTGATCTGAACCTGAGTGGTGGATTGTTATTGGACTTCTGTGCTAGTCACGGACTTGCGATAACAAACACCATGTTCAAGCATAAGGATGCTCATAGGTGTACCTGGTACCAGAGCACCCTAGGCCAAAGATCAATGATTGATTTTGTAATCGTATCAGCTGATCTGAGGCCGTATGTTTTGGACACTCGGGTGAAGAGAGGGGCTGAACTGTCAACTGATCACCATCTGGTGGTGAGTTGGGTTAGATGGCGGAGGAAACCTCTGGAATGACCTGGCAAACCCAAGCGTGTAGTGCGGGTGAACTGGGAACGTTTGGAGGAGTCCTCTGTCCAGAAGGACTTCAACTCCCACCTCCGGCAGGACTTCTCTGCCATCCCTGTGGAGGTTGGGGACATTGAACAGGAATGGGCAATGTTCAAAGCCTCTATTGCTAAAGCTGCAGCTGCGAGCTGTGGCCAGAAGGTCTTAGGTGCCTCAAGGGGCGGTAACCCTCGAACACCCTGGTGGACAGTGGTGGTCAGGGAAGCTGTCCGACTGAAGAAGGAGTCCTACCGGGGTATGTTATCCCAGGGGACTCCGGAGGCAGTTGCAAGGTACCGACGGGCCCGAAGGGCAGCGGCCGTGGCTGTGGACGAGGCTAAGCAGAGGGTGTGGGAGCAGTTCGGGGAATCCATGGAGAAGGACTATCGGGCGGCACCAACGCTGTTCTGGAAGACCATACGGCACCTCAGGAGGGGGAAGCAGGGAACCATCCAAGCTGTGTACGGCAAGGGTGGGACTTTGCTGACTTCAAGTGAGGAAGTCGTAGGGCGTTGGAAAGAGCACTTTGAGGAACTCCTGAACCCAAATACATCAGACACACCCTCCCTGATAGGAGCAGGGCCTGAGGATGATGGGGGATCGACATCGATCTCTCGGAGTGAAGTCACTGAGGTAGTTAGACAACTCCACAGTGGCAAAGCTCCGGGGGTTGACGAGATACGTCCAGAAATGCTGAAGGCTCTGGGTGTTGATGGGCTGTCTTGGTTGATACGCCTTTTCAACATTGCGTGGAAGTCTGGGACAGTGCCGAGGGAGTGGCAGACTGGGGTGGTGGTTCCCCTTTTCAAAAAGGGGGACCAGAGGGTGTGTGCTAATTACAGGGGTATCACACTACTCAGCCTCCCTGGGAAAGTTTACGCCAAGGTACTGGAAAGGAGGGTCCGGCCGATAGTCGAACCTCAGATTCAAGAGGAGCAATGTGGATTCCGACCTGGTCGTGGAACAACTGACCAACTCTTTACGCTTGCGGGAATCCTGGAGAGGGCCTGGGAGTATGCCTATCCAGTCTACATGTGTTTTGTGGATTTGGAGAAGGCGTATGACCGCGTCCCCCGGGAGATCTTGTGGGAGGTGCTGAGGGAGTACGGAGTGAGGGGAACCCTGCTGAGGGCCATCCAATCTCTGTACAACCAAAGCGAGAGTTGTGTCCGGGTGCTTGGATGTAAGTCGGATCCGTTTCCAGTGGGGGTTGGTCTCCGCCAGGGCTGCGCTCTGTCACCTATCCTGTTTGTGATTTTCATGGACAGGATTTCTAGGCGGAGTCGTGGCCATGGCGGAGAGGGTATACGTCTCGGGGGGCTAAAGGTTGCGTCACTGCCGTTTGCAGATGATGTGGTCCTAATGGCACCTTCGGTTCGTGACCTTCAGCTCTCACTGGATCGGTTCGCAGCCGAGTGTTTAGCGGCTGGAATGAGGATCAGCATCTCCAAATCTGAGGCCATGGTTCTCAGCAGGAAACCGATGGTTTGTACAGTCCGGGTAGGGGACAAGACTCTGTCCCAGATGGAGGAGTTTAAGTATCTCGGAGTCTTGTTCACGAGTGAGGGAAAGATGGAGGAGGAAATCAGCCGGAGAATCGTAGCAGCTGGGGCAGTATTGCAGTCTCTCTGCCGCACTGTTGCGACGAAACGAGAGCTGAGCCAGAAGGCGAAGCTCTCGGTCTACCGAGCTATCTACATCCCTACTCTCACGTATGGTCATGAAGTGTGGGTAATGACCGAAAGAATAAGATCGCGGATACAAGCGGCCGAAATGAGTTTCCTCAGAAGGGTGGCTGGCATCTCCCTTAGAGATAGGGTGAGAAGTGCAGTCACCCGAGAGAGACTCGGAGTAGAGCCGCTGCTCCTTCGCTTGGAAAGGAGCCAGCTTAGGTGGTTCGGGCATCTCGTGCGGATGCTTCACGAGCGTCTCCCTAGGGAGGTCCTTGTTGCACGTCCCACTGGGAGGAGGCCCCGCGGCAGGCCAAGGACCAGATGGGGGGATTACATCTCCTCTCTGGCCTGGGAACGCTTCGGGAATTCCCCAGGAAGAAGTCTCAAATGTTGCTCTGGAGAGGGAAGTCTGGGAGTCTCTGCTGGAGCTGTTGTCCCCGCAACCCGATTCCGGATAAGCGGTTGTAGATGGATGGATATACAAATATTTTATTAAACCCCCACAGTCGAAATTCAGGTGTTCAGTAGTAACACATCCATTTATACCAACAACAATAATACATACACTGTAAAAACAAATTCTGTAAAAAAACGGTCATCTACTGGCAGCTATGGCTGCCAAACGAAAACCATAAAATTAACGTAAAACATTGTAAACCAAATAATGATAAAAAACATTATATTTACAGAAATTTTCATGAAACGTTTTGCGGAAAAATATCGTAATTTTACAGATTTTTACTAAATTATTTAGATCAACCACCTTTAATAAAGTGACGATGCAAACAGTTCTGCAGAAAAATACCTTTATTCTACAGAGTTTTTCCAAATTATTACGATCAAACACCTTTAATGAAGTGACAATGCTGGCAGTTCTACAGAAAAATACCATTATTTTACAGATTTTTTCTGAATTGTTAAGATGAACCATCTTTAATAAAGTGACGATGCAAACAGTTCTGCAGAAAAATACCTTTATTCTACAGATTGTTAGTATGGACATAGACTTTTATATACAAGCTACATATTTAATGAAAGATAATTACTGTAATTTTACATGAATTTGAAAGTAATTTAAGAAAACAGAAAATGCTATGTATAATTAATTTGGTATTTTTCTGTAAAATAAATAGAAATATACATAGTTTGTCATTACTGGCATATTACTTAAAATAACAGGGGGATTGTTTATTTACAGATAATGTCTTCAATTCTACAGTTTTATAAACTATTTAAAAAAATAGAAAAATTACAGTAGAAATTTAGAGTAAATTAACCATAAAAATAGGATTTTTTTTTTACAGTGTACTTATTACTCAAAAATACCGACAACAGTTATAAAGTGCACATGTATAGTTCAGACAGATCTGTTGTACAGTCTTATGGCTGGAGAAACAAAAGATCTCCTAACCGTTCTGTCCTGCAGTGTAATGAAAGGAGCCTGTTGCTACGGTTACTACTCTGAGCGACCATAGTGTCATGGAAAGGATGTCTAAGGGTACTCAGGATGCCCTGCATTAGAGCCCTCATCCCTCATTGAGAACAAAACACAGGATAAGCAGAAACGGATCAAGACAGTTGTGATGTTCTTCATCTCCAGTGAATTATGACAACACTCTGCTTCCATCTTAAGCACGCGTATTTGTCCGTTTACACACTTCACCAGGAGTTGAAGAGTTCAAAAAGATTGCCAGGATGCAGGATGAAACAGTAGCCTCCATACAGGAAATTCCAACCCAACTGCATTTATAGGACATTAGGATATACTTTTGTTTATCCCACAAATGGGCAAAATATGTGGTTTCAGTGGAGACTCAAAAAGTCCAACAAAAAGTATTACAAGTAGCGCAAAAGTCACAAAAGTGCCACACCTCGTTGCACGGTCCCAAAGGGGTTTAAACGCATGAAAACAAGAGGGGAACGTTGAAGAACACAAAGGAGGACATAAAAGAGCACAGAGCTGACACTTCAGTGGTGACATTCTTACATATAGCAAGAAAAGTAAAGCTCGATGAAAAACCTAAAAATAACTATTAAGCAGGACTAAAAAAAAAAGGAAATACCGGTCTTTAAAATGGCAACACAAGGACATACACTATATTGCCAAAAGTATTCGGCCACCTGCCTTGACTCGCATATTCAATTCAATTCAATTCAATTATTTATTTATTTCGTACTTGGATGTGTACATTTCAACAACATTTCAACAATCTCACATACCTTACTGCATTCAATACACAGCCATGTCGAAAAGGAACAGGATGAAGAAAATCTTATATTTCCTGCCCCTTCGCACAAAAGAAACATTTTCTTGGTATCTCTTTGCCGGTAGTGCATTAGAACATCCAATGCAACAAATCAATACAAAACAATATATCACATATGCACACACAGGCACCCACACCCACACGCACCCACCCACCAGGGGCGTAGACTCTAGAGTAGTAAAAAAGGCTACAGGACATGTATGACCCAGTTGACAAGAAAAGTTATTGTTGCCTAAAAACTACAAGTTTGTACCCCTACCCAGTGCACACACTCATAGAAATTAATAGAACAAACAATCAATGAAAAGAATAAACAAGCAAGATAAGTTGAACAAAAAATAAACAAACAAAACAAAAACTGAAAAAATAAGGCAATCACTCAAACCAAACAAACTGAAAAAGAACAAGGCAATCATCCAAACCAAACAAACTGAAAAAGAATAAGGTAATCATTCAAACCAAACAAAACTGAATAGAACAAGGCTATCATAACAAGGTATCATTCAAACCAAACAAAGCTAAGAACAATGTGATCATTCAACCAAGGATCCATAGTGCATGTCGATAAAGAAAAAAAAAAAAAAAATGAAAGGAAAGCTAGACTATACAATACCTACAGTCATGTAGGATAATGTAAGCGTTGTTTTTTTTGTGTGTTTATTATTATTTTTATTTTTTATTTTTATTTTTTTCCCCTTATTTTTCCCTTTGCGTCCCTTTTGTCAGTGCTCATATAACATCATAGTTCTGTTTTTAAAGACTTTTTTTAATTGAAATGTGTTTTTACATTGCTTTATTTCATTATGGAGAGAGTTCCAGAGTTTTACTCCCACCACTGATGTACACATTTGTTTTGATGTTGTTCGTGCAAGCTGATGCTTAAAGTGCCCTTTCCTTCTTCCTTCTTTTTCTATTAAAGTGAAATTTTTTTGTAGATTTGTTGGTAGCTCTTGACTACTAGCCCTGAACATAACCAATAATGTCTGCTGCTCAACTAGTTCATAAAATTTGTAAAGTCCTGAGCTAATAAATAATCCATTTGTGTGCTCTCTATAACCTGTTTTGTGTATGATTCTGATCGCTCTCTTCTGAAGGAGGTACAGTGGCTTTGTGTTACTCTTATATGTACTACCCCATATTTCCACACAATAATTGATATAAGGCAGTACAAGTGCACAATACAGTGTACGCATTGCTTTATAATCTAATACATCTTTTACCTTATTTAATATAAATATACTTTTAGCCATCTTTTTTCTAACATGTGAGATATGCGATTTCCAACTAATATTATCATCTAAAATCACTCCCAAAAATCTAATCTCAGAGACTTTTTCAATGCTTGTTCCAGCTATTGACAGTACAATATTTTCAGGCTTTTTTCTCTTACTAAAAATCATGAACTTAGTTTTTTTCAAATTCAATGATAATTTGTTAACGTCAAACCATTTTTTGAGTTTGACCATTTCCTGTTCCATACTCTTTAGTAATTCATTTAAGTCATGTCCAGAGCTGTAAAAGTTGGTATCGTCAGCAAATAATACAAAATTGAGTAATTTTGACACATCACAGATATCATTTATGTATAAAATAAATAGTTTCGGTCCCAGAACAGACCCTTGTGGAATTCCACACTTAATACTCATATTTTCAGATGTATTAGCAGCATATTGTACATATTGTTGTCTGTTATTCAAGTAGCTATTTAACCAATCTAAAACTATTCCTCTCACACCGTATGAATGTAATTTGGATAAAAGGATAGAGTGATCGATTGTGTCAAACGCTTTCTTAAGGTCTATAAACACCCCTACTGTGTATTTCTTACTATCGGTGGCTGTTGTTATGTCCTCAATTATGTTCATCACAGCAGAGGCAGTAGATCTGTTTGAACGAAATCCATACTGGCTCTCGCTCAACAACTTGTTTTTTTCAATAAAATGGTCTAATTTTTGTACAAATATTTTTTCAAGCACCTTAGAGAATTGGGACAGAAGTGATACCGGTCTGTAATTAGTAAACATGTGCTTATCCCCATCTTTAAAGAGTGGAATAACCTTTGCTACCTTCATTCTATCTGGGAAGGTCCCTGTATTGAAAGAGAGATTGAAGATATAGCAGAGAGGCTCAATGATGCAGTCAATTGTCTTTTTTACAATTATCATATCTAACCCATCATCGTCTGTTGATGTTTTGTTCTTTAATTTATTTACAATTGTTATAATTTCATTTTCACTGACTTCTCCCAAAAACATTGACTTAAGTACTCTGCCTCCACCTCCCAACCCATTCTGAAATGACCCATCATCATGTTTTTCTATATTTTCTGCTAGTTTTGGACCTACGTTTACAAAAAATGAGTTAAACTCATTTGCCACTTCGTCCATATTTTTTATTATCTTTTCTTCTTTTACAAAGTGGTTTGGCGGGCTGATAGGTCCCGGTGTGCTTCCCATCACCTTTTTCAATATGTTCCATGTTCCTTTGATATTGGCTTTATTTTTTTCTAACAAGTTACTATAATAGTCTTTTTTGGCTTGTCTCATTATTGTTGTCAACCTGTTTTTATAAACCTTATATTTAATTTCTGCTGCATTTGTCCTAGATTTTAAAAATACCTTGTAAAGTCTATTTTTCTTTTTACATGCATTCTGTAGTCCCCTTGTGATCCAAGGAGTTTCACTGTAATTGTCCTTTTGTTTACATAGCATATTTGGGCAATGTTTTTCATACAGTGATAAATATATATTTAAAAAAGCTTCATATGCATCATTTACCTCTCCTACATATACCTCCATCCAATCCCTTACAAGAAGGTCGCTTCTAAACATGTCAATTGTCGCTTCGGTTCTTAATCTTTTCCTTACATATTTGTGGGCTGTTTCTTCTCTCTTCCTGTTGACTTGACAGTCCCCCTCATTGATTTGGCACTCATAAGTAAAAAATACAGGTAGATGGTCGCTGATATCATTAACTACCAATCCACTCTTGATTTTGTTTTTTTCTACAACATTTATAAAGATATGATCAATCAGTGTGGCGCACGTTGTTGTTATTCGACTTGGTTTGGTGATCAACGGATATAATCCTTTACTATACAGTATCTCTAGATATTCGCTTGTTGATGTATTTCTAGGAGCGCTCAGCAAATCAATATTTAGATCCCCACACATGACATATGTTTTCTTTTCATTTAGATGGCACAGTATTTCTTCAAGTTTATCATTAAATTCATCTACTCTGGACCTCGGTGCCCTATATACACACGTAACGATGACATTTCTCTTCCTTTCCATCTCAATCTCCACAGTTATACATTCAAGCAAATCATCAATAACCATCGTCATACGTTCTACTGCTTTGCATTTCAAGTCACGGTGGACAAGCAGGGCCACGCCCCCTCCCCTTTTATTTATTCTATTACTGTGATGCAGCTCATAATTATCGATGGAGAAGTCGATACCTCTCTCCTCATCTATCCATGTTTCTGTCAGAGCTATTATTTTGAATTTACTTTTCAAGTTACTCAGATACTCTTTGATTTTATTAAAATTTGCATATGCGCTTCTACAGTTGAAGTGTATTAGAGAAAAGTTATTGTCTAGACTAACACTATCATTAAGCTGTTCCTCTGTATAGTAATCACACAAGGAATTAATTGAGTTGAACAGATGTTTATCTGGGTCAACTTGACATTCAAAGTCATGCAATTTGTAATCTATATATTCAGATCCTGACGGATGATTTTCAGTTGTCTCAGCCATTATGGGTTGATGTTATATTGCCAGTGCACAGTAATAGAATAATTGATATGCTCATAATATAATAAATATACTCATGACATAATAAATATGCTGATGTTATATTCCCAATGCTAAACTCATGACATAATAAATATGCTGATGTTATATTCCCAAAGCTAAACATGATCATAGTTGTCATATAGAAATAGCATGACGTCATAGTATAGTATATAAATATAATGATTGATATAGTATAGGCATAGTATTTGTGGTTGTAGGATGGCATCATGGTGGTTAACATGGATGTACTGTAGTTGTGCCACTCATACCTTCCCAGGCTGCGGTCCCCCCTTAGCCTGATTACTTGGATCCAGTGTCCATGTCCATGCCCATAAGTCCCCAATCCCGCACCGTCCACGGTATACCCTATCGGATTCTTCCACACCCTCACGACCACCGAATGACATCTCCTGTGTAGATTGACGTTAGTGTTCATATTTCCATACGAGGAGCATAACTCCACGGTGCACATTACACACGCATACTCACACAGCACAGCCACATTCATACCGGTATATACACACTCACTCCAGACACACAAACGCAAAAATAGCAGCATAAATGAGTAAAAATAACAAGTCCAAAACAGTTCCTGCGTCCAGTACAAAATATGTTCCAGTCCAGAAAAGAGCATCGGACCTGCATGACTCAGTATGTTAAACGGCCGACAGATCACGCACCAGTGAGGTGTGGAGAGAAATGTGTCCCAAAAACAGTTCACAAAAATCTGTGACTCAGCTTGGCAAAAAACGCATAGGCCTACTAAAAAAACGTTCAAAAAAGTTATTGACACAGAGGAACCAGTGTGAAAGCATTCGTGCAGCTCGTGTCCATGGGGCTTTGTAAAAAATAAAGTTAGCCTACCGTCTTGTTCAGAGAGGATCCATGCTAGAAACACCAAAATATTGGGAGATGGTAAAAAGGGAGAGATTGAAAGTAGCAGTGCTAATCCCCTCTTCTGCTCACAGTCACACCACTGAGCCCAGGCAAACCAGACAGACGGAGACATAGTCATTTATAAGGGTCGAGGTCTTTTAACTCGCGTATCATGATCACCTTCTCTGCTTCACCATTCAACTTAATGAGCACCTTACAATCTCTGGTCCACGTAGCTTTGATCTTGTCGTCCTTTCGCAGTATGCGTGCCTCTTTGGCTATTTCGGCGTTCTTTGATGTGAGATGTTCATTGATGTACACGTTGGTTCCTTTGAGCAACTTTCCCTGCCTTAGCAGGTTCGTTTTATGTTTGCGATTCACAAACCTCATGATGATGGCGGGTTTGAGCGTTCGGTCCTTTCTCGGAAGAAGGTGACAAGCTGAGATGTTGTTCTTGTCGAAATTAATGTTCATGCTGTTCAGGAAGTTAGCAACCTGGGATTCCAGCGATAGCTGTTCTTCCTCGCTGGGTTCCCCATTGTTCCCCGCCGCGGCAGCTGCAGCATAAGACCTCGGTTTCACATCAATTCCGCTGATTATCACATCTTCCTTCCTTGTAAAAAGCTCCAGGTCCTGGACTCTTTTCTCCTGTTCATGGACTATCTTTTCGAGCTTCTCCAGACTGTCCACCTTTGTTTGTAGTGTTTTTATCGTTAGGGAGCTCTCTTCAATCTTTTTCCTGAGCCCCTGCACCTCGGTTAAGAGGTCCACGAGTTGGTTTTGTTTGGTCGATATTTCGCGGACTTCTCTCGCCAAACTCTCCAGCGTTTTGTTTATTTCTCTAATGTTCTTCTCCATCCTGTTTTTTCAGTTTAAAGAGTGGTTAAAAGGGTAGTTTTACTAACAAATAGAGCAGCCGAGAGGCTGCTAATCTCAGGGCGCCGCCATCTTGTGGCACACACTTGCTTGTGTGTTGCAGCCTATATGAACTTGAAGTGCCATCCCATTCCTAACCCATAGAGTTCAATATGATGTCGGTCCACCCTTTGCAGCTATTACAGCTTCAAATCTTCTGGGAAGGCTGTCCACAAGGTTGCGGAGTGTGTTTATAAGAATTTTCCACCATTCTTCCAAAAGTACATTGGTGAGGTCACACACTGATGTTGGTGGAGAAGGCCTGGCTCTCAGAACACCTTTGGGATGAATTAGAACGAGACTCGGGTTCAGGTCAGGACTCTGTGCAGGCCAGTCAAATTCATCCCCACCAGACTCTGTCATCCATGTCTTTATGGACCTTTCTATGTGCACTGGTGCACAGTCATGTTGGAAAAGGAAGGGGCTCACTCCAAACTGTTCCCACAAGGTTGGGAGTGTGGAATTGTCCAAAATGTTTTGGTATCCTGGAGCATTCAAAGTTCCTTTCACTGGAACTAAGGGGCCAAGCCCAACTCCTAGAGCGGGCCCCTTCCTCTTCCAACATGACTGTGCACCAGTGCACAAAGCAAGGTCCATAAAGATATGAATGACAGAGTCTGGTATGGATGAACTTGACTGGCCTGCACAGAGTCCTGAACTGAACCCGGAAGAACACCTTTGGGATGAATTGGAACGGAGACTGAGAGCTAGGCCTTCTCCACCAACATCAGTGTGTGACCTCACCAATGCGCTTCTGAAAGAATGGTTGAAAATTCCTATAAACACACTCCGCAACCTTGTGGACAGCCTTCCCAGAAGAGTTGAAGCTGTAATAGCTGCAAAAGGTGGACCCACATCATATTGAACCCTATGGGTTAGGAATGGGATGGAACTTCAAGTTAATATGTGAGTCAAGACAGGTTACCAAATACTTTTGGCAATATAGTGTATGAAGATATTGGACAATTCAAAGTACTAGAAATGTACTAAGTTCTAAAGTGCTTGTGTTTATTGCACTTGTTTTTTTGCATTGTTCAACAGCTGGAATTAAGCCGGAACAAATGACAATTTGATACGTTTTGTTTTGTACATGGGTATGCGAAGTCTTAATTCTGATGGGAGAAGTTTGTATTCTCAGGACGGTGGGTGAGTCTTAGGAACTCTTTGTGGCTTGTGTAATGACTGACTTAACCGGTTATATGCAGTCATTTTGTTTCATACCAATCATCTTCATTGCTGGTTTGGCTTGTTAGCCAATCTGTTGTACACGTTTTTGGTTGATATCGGACCAATAGTCAACATCAATATCAGATCATGTCACACTTATGCTACATTATGTTTACCTTTCTGTGTGTGAGTAAGCTAGAGAAAAAGACAGTAGATGACTCACAGGTGGCTTCAATTCTTTCATTCAGCTAGCTCCAAAGTTTAAGGGCACATTTTGATGAAACTTCTATGAAATGTCAGAAAAGGAATAATAAGTGATTTCATTTTTAATACGTTTCAAGGTTCAACTTATGTGTGTGTATGCTTGCAGCCCCGCCTCCACCAGTAGAGTTAAAGACCATAGACAACTGACAAGAGGGTTCACTTCATTTATTTGATTGCGCATTACAAACCCCGTTTCCATATGAGTTGGGAAATTGTGTTAGATGTAAATATAAACGGAATACAATGATTTGCAAATCCTTTTCAACCCATATTCAATTGAATGCACTACAAAGACACAATATTTTATGTTCAAACTCATAAACTTTATTTTTTTTGCAAATAATAATTAATGTAGAATTTCATGGCTGCAACACGTGCCAAAGTAGTTGGGAAAGGGCATGTTCACCACTGTGTTACATGGCCTTTCCTTTTAACAACACTCAGTAAAAATTTGGGAACTGAGGAGACACATTTTTTAAGCTTTTCAGGTGGAATTCTTTCCCATTCTTGCTTGACGTACAGCTTAAGTTGTTCAATAGTCCGGGGGTCTCTGTTGTGGTATTTTAGGCTTCATAATGCGCCACACATTTTCAATGGGAGACAGGTCTGGACTACAGGCAGGCCAGTCTAGTACCCGCACTCTTTTACTATGAAGCCACGTTGATGTAACACGTGGCTTGGCATTGTCTTGCTGAAATAAGCAGGGGCGTCCATGGTAACATGGCTTGGATGGCAACATACTGTATGTTGCTCCAAAACTTGTATGTACCTTTCAGCATTAATGGCGCCTTTACAGATGTGTAAGTTACCCATGTCTTGGGCACTAATACACCCCCATACCATCACAGATGCTGGCTTTTCAACTTTGCGCCTACAACAATCTGGATGGTTCTTTTCCTCTTTGGTCCGTAAGACAAGACGTCCACAGTTTCCAAAAACAATTTGAAATGTGGACTCGTCAGACCACAGAACACTTTTCCACTTTGTATCAGTCCATCTTAGATGAGCTCAGGCCCAGCGAACCCTTTGATGATATTACGGACCGTAGATGGTGAAATCCCCTAAATTCCAATAGCTGGTTGAGAAAGGTTTTTCTTAAACTGTTCAACAATTTGCTCACGCATTTGTTGACAAAGTGGTGCCCCTCGCCCCATCCTTGTTTGTGAATGACTGAGCATTTCATGGAATCTACTTTTATACCAAATCATGGCACCCACCTGTTCCCAATTTGCCTGTTCACCTGTGGGATGTTCCAAATAAGTGTTTGATGAGCATTCCTTAACTTTATCAGTATTTATTGCCACCTTTCCCAACTTCTTTGTCACGTGTTGCTGGCATCAAATTCTAAAGTTAATGATTATTTGCACAAAAAAAATGTTTATCAGTTTGAACATCAAATATGTTGTCTTTGTAGCATATTCAACTGAATATGGGTTGAAAATGATTTGCAAATCATTGTATTCCATTTATATTTACATCTAACACAATTTCCCAACTCATATGGAAACGGGGTTTGTAGATATCTCAAAGAGTTACGGGCATATTTTGATCAAATGCTTCTTTGTTGCCGTTTAAAAACAAAACTCGGAGTACATGAAGCAGTAGTTCTATCAATGATAGTCTTTGCATCTAAAACATTGGTTAATGACGGCTTAGGACAAACAGAAGGTGGATATCCCTCACCATTGGAGCCCGAGTGGATTTTTAGGGATATAATGGCAATACCATATTACAAACAAACAAACCATAAATAAACACAGGATAAATTAGCCCGGACACATGGTCCCTACGGCTATGGATAAAAAACAATCACTAAATAAGCACTTGAGTGAGAGCCAATAGATGGAAAGAGGAAAAGAGGAAGATCACTCACAACATGGAGAAGAACAATAGTTAATCGCTTGAAAGACAGAAACAGTTCATGGGAACAGGCAAAGACTCAGGCCCAGACAGATTGCAGTGGACAAGACGAGTGGATCGATGTCCTCCCGAGGACGGAATGACCTAAAGTTTAAGGATAAACTCCCGTCCTCAAGCTGGACCCACTTTTGTTAATATTAGGTCACTACTTTTGAACACTTTGCGCCTGATTTACTAAAGGTTTGCGTGTACTAAAACATGTGCAATCTTGACAGCACACACAAAAGCTGATCAACTAAACATGTGCAAAGTGGATTGTATCTGAGTGATCAGAAGTGCGATCCATTTTGCGTCTCTGTCTTCGTTAATATGCAAAATATAATTGTTTAGCACGCCCCATGTGATTTAGCACGTGTCAGAAAGACGTGCAAACAGACAGTTCCACACATAGCTGCAATTTGTCAGTTACCGTATTTTCCGGACTATAAGGCAGACTTAAAATCATTTTTTTCCCTCAAAACTCGACAGTGCGCCTTATCACCCGGTGCGCCTAATGTACATAATAATTCTGGTTTTGCTTACCATTTTATTTGGTACATGGTGTAATGATAACTTTGACCAGTAGATGGCAGTCAAACATAATATATACGTGTAGACTGCACTATGATGGTAACACCAACATTTTATGTTTTCCATTAAAAATATAGTAACGTGTCATTAAAGAGTAAAAATGCTTTTCTTTCAATATGCATAATAACAAAAAGGGTAATATTTAAAAAAAATGGATAGCTGTTGATAGTCCAACTCATACTGACTGGTACACACAAGCTATGGAGATTATATCAGTAGAAAAAACTGCATTTAGTTTAGATAATAATGAGTCATATATTGGAATATGGGATCCATTGTTTAAATTTGTTTCAACTATTAAATGAACCAAAATATGACTTATTGTATCTTTGTGGAAAATGTTGGACACAGTGTGTTGTCAAGCTTATGAGATGTGATGCAAGTGTAAGCCACTGTGACACTATTGTTCATTTCTAATTTTTTTATTATTATTTTTTTTATTAATGTTTTTAATGATAATATCAATAAGGGTTTTTTAATCACTGCTATTTTGAAATTGTTACTAATATTGATGCTGTTGTCGATAATGTTCATTTTTGTTTCACTACATTTGGATTGTTCCGTGTTATGTTTGTGTGTCCTCAATTGCTCTCAATTGCTCTGTTTATTGTTGTTCTTAATGTTGCTGGGACGGGTTTGGTTTTGGAATTGGATTGCATTATTGTGGTATTGTTGTGTATTGTTTTGTTGATTGATTAAAAAATTCATAATAAAAAAAAAAAACATTTAAAAAATAAAATAAAATAAAATATAGAACATTACACACGCCGCTCAAAAATCTATCAACATATTTTAGTACGACTTTGGTAAGCTGTGAAGCTCTGTTATTGATTTAAGTAAAGTCTGAATGTCATTAAAACAGTCAGCTCCATCTTTTGACACTTCTTCTACTCCCGTCCCCAGCCTTCCCTAAGCTTCAATGCCTTTTCTTAGGGGCACTCACCTTTTGCTTATTTTTGGTTTAAGCATTAGACACCTTTTTACCTGCACACTGCTTCCCGCTGTTTCCGACATCTACAAAGCAATTAGCTACCGGCTGCCACCTACTGATATGGAAGAGTATTACACGGTTACTCTGCCAATCTCGAGACAGCACCGACACTCCACAACAACACATCATTTGCAGACTATAATTACTGGTTTGCAAAAAATATTTTTAACCCTAATAGGTGAAATTAGATAATGTCCCACGGCACACCAGACCGTATCTCACGGCACACTAGTGTGCCGCTGCACAGTAGTTGAAAAACGGACATAACCAGCCTATGGGGGTCAAAGTGCTCCATATCAAATAATAATCAATTGATAACCTTTTATTTTCATGTTTTTTGGCGGTCTAGATTACAATGCCACGCTCAGAAGGGTTCATTTGTTACATGTGGACTCCGTGAGTCACCTGAGAAGTGAGCTCAGTCTTCCGTGTCAGTGATGCATCTTTTTCTGAGACACCTATAATTCTGCCTCCTCGGCACCTTTGGCAGTTATACCCGGATGAACAAGAAAACGATCAGATATGAAAGAAATGATGCCAAGAAGCAAAATGGTGTCCAAGTTGCGTGATATATGGGAATGAGTCAGCCTTGCTTCCTGCTGATGTTCTACACCCCCCCCCCCCCCCTCCCACACACACACACACCCCTCCACACACACACACGACATCATGCGTGATTGTGCACACCCCAGAGCAGTGGTTCTCAAATTGGGGTTATGTGAGATTTTTTTTAAATGTCTGTCAAAAAGAACTGTGAAAAGAAATGCAACAATGCAATATTCAGTGTTGACAGCTAGATTTTGTTGTGGACATTCCATAAATATTGATGTTAAAGGCCTACTGAAACCCACTACTACCGACCACGCAGTCTGATAGTTTATTAATCAATTATGAAATCTTACCATTGCAACACATGCCAATACGGCCGGGTTAACTTATAAAGTGAAAACGTCTATATATGATGACGTATGCGCGTGACGTCAATAGATAAACGGAAGTATTGGTACCCCATTGAATCCAATACAAAAAATCTCTGTTTTCATTTCAAAATTCCACAGTATTCTGGACATCTGCATTGGTGAATCTTTTGCAATTTGTTTAATGAACAATGGAGACTGCAAAGAAGAAAGTTGTAGGTGGGATCGGTGTATTAGCGGCTGGCTGTAGCAACACAACCAGGAGGACTTACTTGGATAGCAGACGCACTAGCCAACGCTAGCCGCCAACCGCACGGATGATCAGGTGAAGTCCTTCGTCGCGCCGTCGATCGCTGGAACGCAGGTGAGCACAGGTGTTGATGAGCAGATGAGGGCTGGCTGGCGTAGGTGGATAGCTAATGTTTTTATCATAGCTCTGTGAGGTCCGGTTGCTAAGTTAGCTTCAATGGCGTCGTTAGCAACAGCATTGTTAAGCTTTGCCAGGCTGAGAATTATTAACCGTGTAGTTACGTGTACATGGTTTAATAGTATTGTTGATCTTCTGTCTATGCTTCCAGTCAGGGATTTATTTATTTTGTTTCTATCTGCATTTGAGCCAGATGCTATCACGTTAGCTCAGTAGCTAAAGAGCATCGGCGATGTATTGTCGTGGAGATAAAAGTCACTGTGAATATCCATTTCGCGTTCTCGACATTTTCAAGAGGATATAGTATCCGAGGTGGTTTAAAATACAAATCCGTGATCCACAATAGAAAAAGGAGAAAGTGTGGAATCCAATAAACCTTTATACCAAAGTTATGGTCAGAGCAAAAAAAGATACGTCCTGCACTGCCTCTCTAGTCCTTCACTCTCACTTTCCTTATCCACAAATCTTTCATCCTCGCTCAAATTAATGGGGTAATTGTCGCTTTCTCGGTCCGTATCTCTCTCGCTCCATTGAAAACAATGGTAGAATATGAGGAGTCCTTCCTCTGGTGACGTCACGCTACTTCCGGTACAGGCAAGGCTTTTTTTAATCAGCGACCAAAAGTTGCGACCTTTATCGTCGTTGTTCTCTACTAAATCCTTTCATCAAAAATATGGCAATATCGCGAAATGATCAAGTATGATACATAGAATGGATCTGCTATCCCCGTTTAAATAAAAAAAAAATCATTTCAGTAGGCCTTTAAAGATCTCTTTTTTTGTGAAGAAATGTTTAGAATTAAGTTCATGAATCCAGATGGATCTCTATTACAATCCCCAAAGAGGGCACTTTAAGTTGATGATTACTTCTATGTGTAGAAATCTTTATATATAATTGAATCACTTGTTTATTTTTCAACACGTTTTTAGTTATTTTTATATCTTTTTTTCCAAATCGTTCAAGAAAGACCACAACAAATGAGCAATATTTTGCACTGTTATACAATTTAATAAATCAGAAACTGATGACATAGTGCTGTATTTTACTTTTTTATCTCTTTTTTTTCCAACCAAAAATGCTTTGCTCTGATTAGGGGGTACTTGAATTTAAAAAAAATTCACAGTGGGTACATCACTGAAAAAAGGTTGAGAACCACTGCCCCAGAGGATATGCATGTACTATACAGATAGTTACAAACAAATATGCAGAGTCTAGTATAATAAACAGTCTTGCTTGTCCCTGACAGTCGTCACCAGGTGGACTTGCTGCGTCTTGTTTCCTCTTCACTTCTCTGTTCAATTAAATGTTATTCTTTTTTTTTTTTTTTATTTCTTTTTTTTTACTGTTTTATACATGTTATTGTTGAAACGTTTGTGCCAGTAAATGTCAGCCATTTTCCAACTAATGAAACAAGATGAAGCTTGTTTTATTGACCTGTTTGGGTGCAGGGAGGAGTAAGCCAGTGCCAATACTGAACACTAGAGAGCACCATGGTGCTGACACACCACAGCAGGGCTTTAATTGCATCAACCTGGAAGAAGAAGCGTGTTTTCTATAAATATGGATCCCTTGAAGGTCAGGTTTGTTGCAAATGATTTCTTGGAGGGAAAATCAATGCCTGGTAGGGAAAACGTTTAGGTCATTTTGTTTTATTGAGAGTGGAATGTTGAGGGTAACACGTGACCCAAGTGCTTAAGGGCAGAGGTTAAATAAAAAAAATAAAAATAAAACAATTGAAGGAGGACATAAATGACCACAAGCAATAATTTAGGATTAGCCTTCAGTAATAATGGGCCCCTAAGGTGTATAGTCAGTCATGGACTCGTGGCCTAGTGGTTAGAGTGTCTGCCATGAGATCGGTAGGTCGTGAGTTCTAAACCCCGGCCGATTCATGCCAAAGACTATAAAAATGGGATCCATTACCTCCCACTCAGCATCAAGGGTTGGAATTGAGGGTTAAATCACCAAAAATGATTCCTGCTCACTACTCCCCTCACCCCCCCAGGGGGTGCTCAAGGGTGATGGGTCAAATGCAGAGAATAATTTCGCCACACCTAGTGTGTGTGTGGCAATCATTGGTACTTAAACTTCATTATTACGTTCTCCTCTTGGTGGCGGCAGTGAAAATATAGGCACTAGTGGGAAAAGTGAAAAGTTACGACTAGGATGTAAAGTATATGAAATGTGTTGTATTGTTCTTTGCCCCTCGAGATGCATTCTCGTTTTCGAGGGGGCTTTTTGGTTGAGCCAAATAAATATATAGAATAGTTAAAAATGAATTGTGACACCCCTCCCTATTCCAGTGGTATCTCCATTTCCGTTTGTACTCTGTTTTAAAGTTCCAACAAAAACCTAATTATCTGAACAAAACTAAACATTATTTTTCTAGAACAAATGAACCTTCATTTAAGAACCTCTCATTGTACAAACATTTAAATTTCTGAACAACAGACCAAATAAAAATCTGCTTTGTTGTTCTAATCTTGTCTCAGTGTATGAACGTTTCATCTCATTGTTTGCCTTGCAGCGCAGCCATTTTGTGCCTGGCAGCACATCCACTGTAGACAAACTGATCGATCCCCGGTGCTCATTCAGTAAGCACAGCACTACTGTGGTTTGATACTGTGCTACTTTTTTGTGCTTTTTAATTGGGTTTTTTTAGCCTTTTTTACAGATATGTTTTCTAGTTTTGCGTGCTCATTATGAGTCAAAGAAAGCAATGGACACGCGATGGTGGTTTGAAACATTCAGGAAGTATCCGCAGCACGACCTCTCACTCTTCTTCTCCGCTGTACGCCAAGAATGAACAGACAAGGTAAATAAATGTTTAAATGTGTTATTCCTAATCATTGTGGCCCCCTGGCTTTTAAGGGGGAACTGCACTTGTTTTTTTTGGAATTGTGCCTATCACTCACAAACCTCATGAGAGACAAGAAGACAAAAGGTGTTTTTTTTTGCATTCTAATTTGTAATAATCAGCTCTAGGTGGCTAGCAATGCAGCTAATGAGAGAAATCAATTCCGCCTCTGAATAATTTGAATATGCATCTAAAAAACGCCAACAATACTTCATTTACGTTCCGTAACCTGTATGATTACCAGGCTGTAACAACATTACGTCGCTGCTCCCAGTCTGTGGAACGCTCTCCCTGACCACCTGAGGGCACCACAGACTTAAAAACCCTTCTTTTTTTTTAAAAAGCCTTTTTTTAGATATTTGCATACTAGTTCTAGCTATTAGGCTGTTCTAGTTTTTATTTTTATTCATCTTTATTATCTTTTTATTTTAATTTTATTTTTAATACACTGTAGCACTTTTGAGGTTGTTTACTCAATGTAAAGTGCTTTTTTACAAATAAAATCTATTATTATTATTATTAATTTTTGTAAGAGCGAACACTGAGGAACTGTTTTGCTAGCGTTGTAACACATCATAAGCTAGCTACGGCAAGAGATAAGGCTTTTGAGTTTGTAATGCACAGCACAATGCAAAAGGAAACAAATCTGTACTGGCTAAAAAACATGAACAATCATATTACAGTATCTGTAAAGTATTAGCCCACATTTCAGCTAGCTTGACAACGTATGTACTGTAGTTTGTATGGTGATGTGCTGCATGGATCATGATAAATATATTGACTTACACGATGGACAGTTGTCCGTTTGGTCCAGCTGGCCGGGGACGTTTCCAGTTGATTTGGGTAAGCAAACCATTTATGTTGGCATAGCTTGGATCCAAGTTTCACATTTGTAGCGAGACCAAATCACGGCAACCTCACTCTCTCGGCTCCCGTCTGGTCCAATGTTTCAATCTTTTCTTCGTGCTCGCTTCTCGAAGCAGCGGTTCATCCTCCGTATATTCAGGTTCAAAAAGATAAGGTTGTGGATCCTCTTTTGTCCAAAAATAGTTGTCTTTGTCATCTGTTACTAAGTCTGACATGGTAAGAACACACACACGTTTGCTGCCGGAAGTCGGAAATGCGCTGCTACCGAAACGATAATAAATGCGCAGAGGAAAGAAGTTTAGGTATTGCTTAACGTGATCAAAATACAGTAAATATTGTACATATTACATATTGTTTTGAACGCGTCTATTACTAAATTATATATAGACTTGCAGTGTGTATATAAAACGTTTGAGGGTTTTGAAGTTGTTAGAGGGCTTTTAAGGCTACTATGGTGACTCCCATTAGCCACATCTTGCAAGCGTTTATCAGTTATTAAACAAAAAGTTGATCCATTACCCCCTTGTTATGTTTGTGGAATATACAGTACTGTATAGCACTTTATATTGTGCTCATAGTGTACACATTTTTATTAGAATATTTTGTCGAGGCTGGAACCCATTGTTCATTGTTTCTTATAGAGAAATTTGCTTCAATATACAAAGTTTTCTATTTACAAACTCGGTTCAAGAAACAAATTAGATCGTAAATCAAGGTTCCACTGTAAATCATTTCATTTGTTCCACACACCCAAAATGTGAACACAATACACATTTTATTGAAAAAAACTATCGATTCACGTGCATAAAATAATGTGAAACACTGAATATATACATTATTATTCTTTATTGAATTCAATGGTGTCTCTCACCTTTGTTATCAAAGTACTGAAACTTGAAACTTTCTTTGGTCCCATTGTGGATTATTTTGCAGTCGTAAAAAAAATTACAGCGACTGAGTCACAAATGAGTGAGATTTTCCATTTAGCGGAATTACACACAATTCTAAAACTAAGGGAAAAGGACAACATTTTAGTGCATGTATCCTCAAGAACCAAGTCAAACAAAAAAACTGACCGTACGAAAACCGAAATTCCACCGTAGTGCGTTTCCATACAATTATTAATGGTGGCACGGTTATGTATCATAATAGAAATGCTACTTTCAGTAGTACTGGTAGTTTCAGTGAGAGCAGCTGTGTGGATTTAGGGTCACATCCTTGACAATCCTCGGAGGAGTGTACCGCTGGTGATGTAGCAGCCAGCTAAAACGGAGAAAATCTCATCTTGGCTTGGTCTGTTAGTTCTTCTGCCAAGGAGGAGTTTTAGAGCGTATCTGTTAGGTTGTCAGCTCAGGCGATTTTTTTCTTTGCGGTACATTCTATCATCAACTATTACAAGTAGACTCATTTGGAGGACATTTGTAAATTGCTTCCCATTTGCTGCGTGAACCATAAAGATTCCAGAAATTTGTGATGTTCCAACTTTTTTGCTTCCAATACGATACTGGTATTGAAACCTTGAGTATTGGCCAATAACGATATTCATATTAGCACAAATCATAGATACTTTTATTTTCTAGTAGTGTGCAATGCTAGAAAAGTTTGATCAAGTGAAAGGACTCGGAGAACAATGGTAGGTATCCATCCATCCATCTTCTTCCGCTTATCCGAGGTCGGGTCGCGGGGGCAGCAGCCTAAGCAGGGAAGCCCAGACTTCCCTCTCCCCAGCCACTTCGTCCAGCTCCTCCCGGGGGATCCCGAGGCGTTCCCAGGCCAGCCGGGAGACATAGTCTTCCCAACGTGTCCTGGGTCTTCCCCGTGGCCTCCTACCGGTCGGACGTGCCCTAAACACCTCCCCAGGGAGGCGTTCGGGTGGCATCCTGACCAGATGCCCGAACCACCTCATCTGGCTCCTCTCGATGTGGAGGAGCAGCGGCTTTACTTTGAGCTCCCCCCCGGATGACAGAGCTTCTCACCCTATCTCTAAGGGAGAGCCCCACCACCCAGCGGAGGAAACTCATTTCGGCCGCTTGTACCCGTGATCTTGTCTTTTCGGTCATAACCCAAATCTCCGCTGGATACTTTCTACTACACTTCTTTTTGCCTTGGAGTCTTTGTACCTGGGATAGGCTCCAGAGCCCCGCCCCAACAGGACCCCGAAAGGGACAAGGGGTACAAAATGGATGGATGTAAGTAATGTGTAACTATAATTATTTTATACTTTCTATTGACAATATGCTGGTCAATGAAACTTGTGTGCTGCTAGATCCTTGCAGCCTATAGCCTTGGGGCTGGGTACCGTTCACATTCGAACGGATAAGGTACCAATTCCCAGTACATGGAAATTGATAACAGTACTCAACAGTACCATTGTTTGGTACTTTTATGCTTGTAAATGAATGTTAATTGTTTGATAAAACATTGTTTTATGTAACTTTAATGTAACTTCATTGTCCAGTTGTTATATCTTAGGGGTGTCAAACTCATTTTAGCTCAGGGGCCGCATGGAGAGAAATCTGTGCACACGCGAGCCGGACTATTAAAATCATGGCATTAAAACTAAAAACTAAAGACAACTTCAGGTTGTTTTCTTTGTCTTACTTTGGCCAAAAATAGAAAAAAACACGTTCTGAAAATATTACAATAAAAACATAGAAAAAACTACCGGCAGCGGTAAAGTTTAGATCCATGAAGGAAAGAGGAAAGTGAATGAATGTTTATAACTAAATACATTTACATTTGCATAAAAGTGTTTTCTTTTGTATTATTTTTTTTTAATGAATTAAGTAACGTTTATGACAACCTTTTTCCAAAACACAATATAGATTGACCCCAAAAATTTACTATGGGACCCCATTTTTATGACTTGATGGGGCCATTTTGAAAATTCCTAGCGCCAACACTGATGGAGTATTGGTGCGTGCAAAACAGCAGCAGGCGGCTGTGGCCAGCGGGCCGGTTCTAATACCTAATCAAATATCATACCGGGGGCCATAGATAATTCATTCGCGGGACGGCTCTGGCCTGCGGGCCTTGACTTTGACACCCCTGTTATATCTCATTTCCTTATGACATTTGAGTGTCATTTACAGTGCAGTTGCAATTCCAAGACATGACTGCAGATGGCAGTATTATATAGGCTAGCTATGGTATGTTGTCGAACTCGACCTAGCTTTTTCCTTAAAGCTGAATGTGTTAAGTTGCGCCCTAAAGAGTGTTTATACTGTATCTATCGCGCTTATTACACACCAGCTGTTTGATTGTATCAATCATCTTAGTTGTTTTCATGAATACATTTGGAAAGGTTGAAATTGCCATATACAGTAAAATCACTAATGCTAATAGTAGCCTGTCTATAGTAAATCCAATTACCATCGAGCTAGCCTATTTTGAAGAGTGGAGCCCTACTTTACGTTAGAGCATTTTCCACCAAGCGTTCTTGCTTTTTTGGAGTTGAAAATTGCAAATTACTAAGAGGGAGTTTGACTGAGTAAGCCCTGAGTGATTGTTTCTTTGAGCCGGTGTTTAGTATGCACCTCACAAAGGAATCGAAACATGGCACTGTTTGATTTTACATGAATCGATATCTAATAACCCTATGATGTTTACCTTTTGTAAATGACGAGACTAAATTGCAAGAAAAGAGCAACCTTTTGTGCTTATTGGAGAACATTTAGATGTTTACTGGCCCTACAGCTTTGCACACGCTGCAGGGCTGCTTGTATCGGAGCATTTAAATGTTGCATGTTTCTTTATTTCTTGCAAATGTAGGTGTACACCTAATATTGTGCACATTTCTTTATGTATCTCTAATAACCTGAGATCTTTCAAAATGTTTTCATCCAATCGCACCCAGGACCTTGGCCATAGGCTCGGCCAATCAATGACTTGCAAGCTGGTGGACTGGCGAATGGGAGGAGAGGAGGGGCGGGACAAGACAGAGGAGGGAAAACACAGAAAGAGACAGAATATGGCGGCGCCCGAAGAGCTCCGAGGCTGACGAAGATTTTCGGTAATATAACAATAAATAACAGTTTAGCTCTTAGTTACCGCGTGTGTGACAGGGTAATCTGAGCTAAGGAACTGCTAAGGGTTGAGTGGCGTGTGGAAGAGTGGAAGACTCCACGCTAACAACGCTGAGGATTCGTCCGCCATTATACCAGCAACAAGTACAGGTCGCGTAGTGCGAGGCACACGTCCTCGTTAGGTATAGGGAAAAGTGTTTTTACTCAAGTATATAACTAACCGTCGTCAACGTGGGGGCCTCTTCACGTCAGAGAAGGACGACGCCAGCCTGTTGACTGCTGCAGTACGGACGTGTTGGTGGCTCCTCTCCCTGCTCTCCTCCTCATCCTCTCACGCCAGTAATATACGGTGCGGTTGGTGAGTAAAAAAGACTTCCCTTCCACACATAACTTCACCATTTGGACCGGACAATGCACTCATGATGGACACGGGGTTTTTTTTGTATTTCAAATGGAACGTTGCATGAGACAATCCAAACGCCAAAAGGAACTTTGAATTGACTGTGAACAATGAGAGGACATTGAATACTGTGTAAACTGTGTGAGACTGTTTTTGGGTTTACTATTAATAGCAAAGGTACTGTGTGTGCATTGTGTTCACAAGCATACGACTACTATTTGCATATGTGGGAATTTTGCTGTTTTTTTTGTGTATAGACACATGCTGATGGTGTTTAATCCAGCTTCCAGGTGTTATTGTGCCACTCTAGTGAAGTGAAGGTGAACACAACGTTTTGGGTTTCGTATAGTGGTTACAAGTTATTCGAAAAGTCATTCCTACAAGTCTATATTTTGTTTATAATTTTTTTTATTTACTTTTCTATTTTACTTAGTATTAGAGTACTAATACTAGTGTAATAAATCACAATCTTTTTCAACTTTCACAATACTGATTTTATTGTGCAGTTTTTTCCTTTCCCTGAAGTAGGGGCGTCTCGCCCTCTGTTCTGGAGCATAATAGTTAAGGGGAATACAGTAAGTCCCACACACTGACACTTACTCACTTATTCTGTACTTTAGGTTCTCACCGTGACAGGTAAAATCCTAGAGCCTAAACTATTGTGTTTTGACTGGACAGGCAGAGTGGACACGAGACTAATAGGCCTGGGGGTTAGGGATTTAGCTCCTCTAACTTCCTGCCATTCAGGGAAGAGTGATTTACCCCTACTAAGCAGACGTAGGTCCCGTCTGTTACACATACTCTACCACGTCAAATTCCTTGTGTGTTGAACATACTTGGCCAATAAATCTGACCTGTTAAATGCAAGATTATGTGTTGTGTTTGTTGTCTTCTCCCTGCCTTCTCTATTGGTCTGTCAGTTTCTTTCCCCAGTTTTTTGTCCCCAACGAGGCATACCTGCTGCTAATCCCTTCCCGGTAGCATTTAAGCGCGTCTCCACCAGCTGGTCCCTGCCGGTTATTGTTCCTGACTTCGCTCTGACATGTGCTACCTTGATTCTGCTTCCCTGGTATGTTGCCTTCGCATATTTCTGTAATATTGACCTCGTTGTGTTTTTGTTTTCCTAGCCACCTTGTTTTGAGAGGACTTGTTTTGCCATGCTGTGTGCGTCCTGGCCTTTGCTCCGCCAACCTCTGAAAGAGACTAATTTTATATTTCCCATGGTGTGCACTTTTGCCCCATCACCCTTAGTTACCATTTTGGACTTATTAAATATTTTCATTTCTATCGCATACCTTGCCTCCATTCTCTGCATCCCGGGGTCCACCCTTGAACTCAATCATAACATAATAACCGGCCATTATCATGGACCCCGCAGAGACGGACCCGGTAAGAAGGGCGTTGCAACAACAAGCTAATCGACTGGGACAACAAGAAGAACAACTTGGCGCTCTTGAACGCCATGGCGAAACGCCAAGACACCCGCCTTGACGCATTGGAGAGAAAGCTGGGAAGCGTACTTACCGCGCTGCAGGCGTTGTCTTCCCCCACGGTCGACCCAGCATTCCAGCAGATACGTCCGGAAAATGTTCCTTTACCCAACGACACTCCTCCTGCTTCATGTCCACCACTCTCCAAGCCCGAGCGTTTCTCCGGTGAGTCAGGTGACGTGCAACCTTTTCTCACCCAGTGTGAGATTTATTTTGAACTATTACCCGCATCCTTTTTCTCTGAAAGAGCTCGCGTGGCTTTCGTCATGTCTCACATGAGTGGCCGGGCTTCCGCCTGGGCCACCGCAGAATGGGGGCGTGGATCTCCCGTGTGTTCCTCATACGCCGCTTTTTCCAAGGCGAGGAAAAGCATCTTTCAATGCGAGAAACCAGGACGTGAGGCGGCCCGATCGTTATTACGTCTGCGGCAAGGGCTGCGCAGCGTCACAGACTTTGCCATTGAATTCAAAAGGCTGGCTGCTGTAAGTGGATGGCCCACTTTCGCATTGGTGGACGTCTTCTCCCTCGGTCTGGCCGATCGAGTCCGGAGACTTATGATTCCGCTTAAGATTCCCGATAACCTCGACGAACTTGTCGCTATGGCGGTGGAAGTTGAGAATCGCCTCGTTGATTGGGAGAGAGAGAAAGTCCGACGACAGGGGCTGCGCACCTCCACGTATAGTGAGAGTGGCCATGGAGCTCAGCAAACCACGGCTGCACCGATACCCAGTGTCGACGCTGGGCCGATATCATGGGAGGAGGAACCCATGCAGCTTGAAGGAACTCATATCACTCAAGCTGAGAGGGATCGTCGCTTTCGTCTTCAACTTTGTTTGTATTGCGGAGAAGCTGAGCATCGCATCACCCACTGTCCTCATCGCCCTGCCCGCCGTCGCACTCAAGCTCCACCTACTCGACGCACTCTAGGTTCGCCTCCCCATCGTTCTCAAGCGTCCTCACCTCCTCGCACCCAAGCTCCACCCACTCGCCACACCCCAGCTACACAGGCGCCAGCGACCGCTCCTGCTCCTCTACCGCCATCTACAGGTCAGACTCTGTCACGACTTCAACTCACTGGCATGCTCACCTGGGATAAGGATAAGCATTTTGACATTTGTGCTCTTATTGACTGGTTCTGATGACAATTTTATTGATGAAGCACTTGTTAAGCGCTTGTCCATTCCCGTTTCCGAATTACTCAGACCTAGGGTGGTCCGATATCTCGACGGGGGCCACCTGGCGAGCGTTACTCATCAGACTGAGTCATTAATGCTTAAATTATCTGGTAACCATTTTGAGTCTATTTGTTTTCTCGTCATTCCCTCTCGCTCAGCTCCTGTTGTGCTCGGTTTTACCTGGCTAGCCCTGCATAATCCCCATATTGACTGGGTCAAGACGAAAATCATTAATTGGGGAAATTTTTGTCACACACAACGTCTCCAGTCCGCATGCCCTCGCATCGGGCCCGCACGTGTCGTTACCCCGGAGATCATAGATTTGTCGGTTGTTCCCACAAATTACCACGATCTTAAGGAGGTCGTCAGTAAGGACCGCACATTGTCATTAACACCACACCGTCCCTATGACTGCTCTATTAATCTCCTCCCGGGTGCTACACTTCCTTCGTCCCATCTTTATATTATTTCAAAACAAGAACGAGAGTCACTAGAGGACTATATCACCACGTCACTCGCTTCGGGTCTCATCCGCCCCTCCAACTCTCCTCTAGCCGCCAGGTTTTTTTTTGTGGAAAAGAAAGAAGACACTCCGCCCTTGTATTGATTATCGGGCCATTAATCTTATTACGATTAAAAATAAGTATCCCCTTCCGCTTCTCAACTCTGCGTTCAACCCCTTACACACGGCCAGATATTTCACCAAATTGGACCTCCGCAATGCTTATCACCTGGTCAGAATAAAGCAAGGGGACGAATGGAAGACCGCCTTTAACACACCACTAGGTCATTTTGAATATCTGGTCATGCCTTTTGGCCTCACCAATGCGCCAGCTGTCTTTCAAAACCTCATTAATGATGTTCTTCGCGACATGCTCGATCGATTTGTGGTCGTTTACTTGGACGATATCCTAATTTTTTCTCCTAACTCCGAACTTCACGTCCAGCATGTTCGCTTAGTTCTTCAACGTCTTCTCGAGAATAGACTTTTTGTCAAGGCTGAGAAATGCGTGTTTCACACCGAATCCGTTCCGTTCTTGGGGTTTATTGTAGAGAAGGGTCAACTCCGAGCAGATCCCGCAAAGATCAAGTCGGTGGTCGATTGGCCCAAACCCACCACTAGAAAGCACCTCCAAAGATTTTTAGGTTTTGCTAATTTTTACCGTCGTTTTATCCGCAATTTTAGTCAGGTAGCTGAACCTCTTACAAAGCTTACATCTACTAAGCACCCTTTTTTGTGGACCTCTGAGACACAGAAGTCCTTTGAGAAACTTAAGTTGTTGTTTACTTCAGCACCTGTTCTCGTCCACCCTAACGTGTCCACTCAATTTTTTGTCGAGGTTGATGCTTCCGACTCCGGCGTGGGAGCTGTTCTTTCCCAGCGTTCTACTTTCGACCGGAGGCTGCACCCCTGTGCCTTCTCACGCCGCCTGACTCCCGCTGAGCGCAGCTACGACATAGGTAACAGAACTACTCGCTGTGGTCTTAGCGCTGCAGTAATGGAGGCACTGGCTGGAGGGCTCGGAGACTCCGTTTGTTGTGTTCACGGACCACAAGAATCTGGCATACATCTGCACTGCTCAACGGCTAAATCTGAGGCAAGCCAGGTGGACATTATTCTTCACCAGGTTCAATTTTACCATAACCTTCCGACCCGGCTCCCAGAACGGTAAACCTGACGCCTTGTCCAGAATGTACGCCTGTCCCGAGGAGGAGACAGAGACCATCATCCCTCCATCACAAGTGCTGGGAGCTATACAATGGGACATCGAGAGTCGCGTGACAGAGGGACTCAAGAAGGTTCCTTCTCCTCAGAACTGTCCTTCGGGGTCGTTTGTTTGTCATTCCAGAGCTCCGTCCGGAGGTCTTGAACTGGGCCCACAACTCCAAGGTCGTCTGCCACCCAGGCATTGCTCGTACTACTTACCTCCTAGCCCAGCGCTTCTGGTGGCCTAATCTCAGGACAGACGTGACGGGGTATGTATCTGCCTGTTCCACCTGTGCCCGCAATAAGGCTTCTCATCGGGCACCAGCGGGCCTTCTACGGCCACTTCCCATACCCTCCCGCCCGTGGTCCCACGTGGCGTTGGACTTCGTCTCAGGACTTCCACCATCTAATGGCAACAGCGTAATATTGACATTGGTGGACCGATTTTCCAAGATGGCACATTTCATTCCCCTTCCCCAGTTGCCCTCGGCACTCGAGACTGCAGAATTACTGACACGCCACGTTTTCCGGCTGCATGGTATCCCGGTGGATGTAGTCTCAGACAGGGGACCACAATTTTCTTCGGCAGTTTGGAAGGCTTTCTGCAATTCGTTGGGAGCATCACCGAGCCTGTCTTCTGGATACCACCCACAGACTAACGGTCAGACGGAGCGCGCCAATCAGGATCTGGAAGCTGCCATCCGCTGCGTTTGCCACCAGCTGCCAGCCTCCTGGGCTCTCAATCTATCTTGGATTGAGTATGCTCCCAATATTCTCATCAGCTGGGCTACAGGTATGTCTCCTTTCCCCTCTGCTTACGGGTACCAACCTCCTGCCTTTCCGTCCCTGGAATCTGAGGTCGCTGTTCCATCGGTTGCTGTCCACCTACGCCGTGCACGTCAAGCCTGGCAGAATACCCGGTCAGCACTGTCACGCACCTCGGAGCGCAACCAGCGTCTCGCCAACCGCCACTGCAGCACAGCTCCGGATTACAAGCCCGGTCAGAAGGTATGGCTGTCATCTCGTGACTTACCTCTCTAAGTTTCCTCCAAGAAACTGCAGCCACGATTTATTGGACCTTACACCATCGAACGAGTCATCAACCCTTCAGCGGTTCGTCTACATCTTCCGGACTCCCTCAAGTTCCATCCGTCCTTCCACGTCTCCCTACTCAAGCCTGTGTCCTCCAGTCCCTTGAGTCCTCCAGAGGTGCCTCCTCCTCCTCCCAGGCTTATCGATGGACACCAGGCGTTCACGGTCAAGGCCATTATTGATGTGAGGAGAAGGGCAGGGGTTTCCAGTATTCTGGTCAACTGGGAGGTTATCCTTGACCCTTCTCTCCTTACTGCTTTTTATGAACGTTTTCCCAAGAAGCCAGGTAAGCCGCCAGGTGGCGTCCTTTAAGGGGGGGGGGGAGTACTGTTGTGTTTGTTGTCTTCTCCCTGCCTTCTCTATTGGTCTGTCAGTTTCTTTCCCCAGTTTTTTGTCCCCAACGAGGCACACCTGCTGCTAATCACTTCCCGGTAGCATTTAAGCGCGTCTCCACCAGCTGGTCCCTGCCGGTTATTGTTCCTGATTTTGCTCTGACATGTGCTACCTTGATTCTGCTTCCCTGGTATGTTGCCTTCGCATATTTCTGTAATATTGACCTCGTTGTGTTTTTGTTTTCCTAGCCACCTTGTTTTGAGAGGACTTGTTTTGCCACGCTGTGTGCGTCCTGGCCTTTGCTCCGCCAACCTCTGAAAGAGACTACTTTTGTTATATTTCCCATGGTGTGCACTTTTGCCCCATCACCCTTAGTTACCATTTTGGACTTATTAAATATTTTCATTTCTATCGCATACCTTGCCTCCATTCTCTGCATCCCGGGGTCCACCCTTGAACTCAATCATAACATAATGTACTATAATCCCCTTCTTGTGTTTTGCTTTTTACACACACCCCTGTCAGAAATGGTTTGGTCAATCCAGTTTTCACATTTCTTTGAAGTACAATTTCATGCAATAGTCTGGTCAAACGTTGACTGCCTCCCAAACCTTAGGAGACGATAGTGCTCATTTCATTAATTTCACGTTCAGCTACGTGATTATCTCAACAAGTAAGAGAATGTTGCTTGCCAATAGTGAACTGCTAACTACGGCTGATCAAATACATAACACAGCCTTCGTACGAAAATGTGCGTTTTTGAAAATATTTGTGTAAACATGCCTAAAAAAATATCACGTTTGTTCATCTTTCCAACATTCCACTTCCATTTAGTCTGAATTCAGTAAATCTAACAATGCTACCAGCTCACGACCTTATTTCAAAGAGGCAACATTCTGTGATTTATCTACCGTATTTTCCGGACCATAAGGCGCAACGGATTATGGCCGATGAATGGTCTATTTTTGATATTGTGTTCATATATAAGGCGTACCGGATTATAGGGCGCATTAAAGGAGTCAGTTTTTTTTTTCTAAATGGAAAACACTTCTTTGTGGTCTACATAACATGTAATGGTGGTTCTTTGGTAAAAGTGTTAAATAGATTATGTTTTACAGATCCTCTTCAAGTTGCTTTCTGACAGTCACTTCCGGATGCGCCTTTTTATTTACGTGGCTCACCTTCAGCAGCGTCTTCTCCCCGTTATCTTTGTTGTAGCGGTGTAGCGTGCAAGGACGGGAGTGGAAGAAGTGTCAAAGTGTTGTTTTTATCCAATTTATTTTATTATTTTGATTTTGTACGGTGTCCGAGTGCCCAGAAAGGCGCCTTATAAGTGACATTTATTAGTATTATTATTAAAAGATGGAACTAACTGTTTTAATGACATTCAGACTTGACTTCAATCAATAACGGAGCAGCATCTCCTCACCCGGAAACAACACCGGAATTGTGTCCCGTGAAAAAACGTCCGACCGTAACTCTCTGATAACTAAAGTTCCTTGGGTGAATAATGTAAACTCACTACACCGGTATGTTTTAGCACTTTGATGGCAAGTTTACTGACAGATATAAGTAAGAACTTTACACTACTTTATATTAGAAATGGCGACAGCGGAGGACGAATGTCACATAACAAGAAGATGGAGGAAAAGAAGAAGCTTATTGACTATGGCATCTACACGGACTACAAAGGCAGAAGCACACACTTTTTCAGGATTTATGCAGATCCCAAATACAGATCAGCAGGTACTAGAAGGTAAGACAAGTTGCTTTTGCATAATATTGCGAAACAAAACACCAGATAATATGTCTTACCTTATACACACCATAATACTCGTATGTTGAAGCACATCAAGCGGTGTGGCTTCATAGCTTACCAAAGTCGTACTAAATCATTTTGATAGATTTTTGAGCGCCGTGTGTAATGTTTTATATTTTCAATGGAACATATAAAATGTTGGTGCTGTCTACTTGAGTCATATTGCCATCATAGTGCAGTCTACACATATCGCTTTTGTTTGACTGCCATCTACTGGTCACACTTATTACACCATGTACCAAATAAAATTGCTTCGAGGTCGGTAAGGAAAAACATAATTATTCCTTATATTAAGTGCACTGTCGAGTTTTGAGGAAAAAAAAGGATTTTAAGTGCGCCTTATAGTCCGGAAAATACGGTACTCAAAAAGCGGGAAAAAAACTCCCTGGAAGGTATTGAACCTGGTGTAAAAGTCACGTGATGTCACAGCCATGTTTCAGTACTCTTGTTACATGTGACATGACGCCACATCCGGTTGCAGACTTGGTGGGCAAACCGGCTTATGTATATGACTGCCTCTAGATTGCTGTAATATTCCATGACAACAAAGAACACAAGCTTGATCAAATATGCTTAAAAGTAAGGGTTCACTTTAAAATTGTGGTAGTTTGATGCTAATTTACATTGGACTTGCCATATACATGCTGTGGATTAGCATTAGTGATTTTATGTGGCAATTTCAACACCTCCAAATTTGGCAATGAAAACTACAACTAAGATGCACGTTACAATCAAACAGCTGGTGTGTAATAAGTACAATACTTAAAGTATAAATTAGGGCTGGCAAAGTAGACGCGATAAAGAGTTAACAAGGTTTTTTTTTTAATGAAGGTAAAACTCAATTAAAGATGGATTTGACAAATTGTACCTGTAGATTTGTCCTAACCAAATATGACATCACTACTAGTAAATCATCCACTAATCAATGAAGCTTATGTCCTGATTTCCATCTATTAGTGAATGTAGGAGTTCGTCAACACAGCTCAGAAGAACAACCCGCTGACCCACCTACATACACAGAATGGGTAATCCGCCTCATTGGTGCGATTAAAAAAATATGTGTCCGTCAGTTATGTTTTTATTGTTATGGAATTATCGGTGTGACATCATAATTCATAATATTTACCTGATAACTATCGGTTCTGTCAGGTTTGTCACTGACAGTTTAGTTATGGTTTGGTTTTTCCTCTGTCTTTATTTCCTGTCAGCACTCTTATTTTGGTTGTTTCCTGCTTTTCTCCCTGAGTGCTGTTTTCCCTCAGCTGTGGCTGATTGGCACCTGGACACACCTGGTGTCAATCAGCCAGCTGCTATTTAAACCTGCCTTGCCATCCAGTCTGGGCTGGAGTATTGTCGTTGTCGCTAATAGTTGTTGATGTCATTGTCTACTACTTGTCGTTGTTTGCCGTAAGCTGTTCCTGTTTGTTAGTTCCTAATAGCTATTTACAGTTTGCTGTCTCCTAGCTCTTTTGTTTCGTGTTTTCCTGTTAGCTAGATCTTGTTAGCCGTTAGCTGTTTCCAGTTTTTCTGTTTGCTGGTTCCTGTTTTCAGTTTAGCTATTCCTAGTTCCTGGTTTGTGTTTGACATTAATTTTGGACATTAAATTATGTTTTCCCGCACAAAGCCTGCCTTCTCTGCATCTTGGGGTTCGTCACCAACAATTTGTGACAGGTTCAATAATTACTGTGTGCCTCTATTTAAAGGGGAACTACCTAAAGTCACTTTTTGGGGGGAATCACCTCTCTCTCACATTATGAGAGACAAGAACACATGTCTTTTTTTTTTTTTAAGATTTTAAAGATGATTTAAAAAATGCCTCGAAGATGTGACTAATGGGAGTCACCGTTGTCAGTGTTGTAGCCTTCAAAGCCCTCTAAAAAGACTTAAATGTCCATCTACATTTTATATACACATTGCAATATATACATATAATGCAATAACGTTCATAAATATGTATTGTGTACAAAATTAACCGTATTTTAGTCAATTTAAGCATTACCGGTACTTACTTACGGGGCGGTATAGCTCGGTTGGTAGGGTTCCAGGTTCGATCCCCACTTCCGCCATCCTAGTCCCTGCCGTTGTGTCCTTGGGCAAGACACTTTACTCACCCGCTCCCAGTGCAACCCACACTGGTTTAAATGTAAATTAGATATCGAGTTTCACTATGTAAAAGCGCTATATAAATATAATTAATTTCACTTCACTAAATTTCTGTTTCCATAGCAGCACACTTCTGACTTCCGGCAACAAATGCGTGTTCCTACTTCCGGAAACAAACGCAAGTGTTTTGTAATCATGGCAGACTTGGTAACAGACAACAAAGATGATTATTTTTGGACAAATGAGGATTCACAGACTTCTGTCTTGCCTCTGGTGAGGGCGGTCACATCTTTCTCCGCTCCCTCCTTCCCAGCTTGCTCTCTTCGTTTTTGTCTTGTATGAACTTTTTTGAAGCCTCTTTCTTTGCGCTGTCCTCAAATCTAAACATCAAACATGGATATGATCAGCTGGACTCTCGACGCAATTGAAAAAGTCTTTTCGACAAGGAAAAGAGGTTCGGGGGAGCCTGGGTGCCCTGATGGAACCATTGCTGCGGGGTACGTGAGAGATTTCTGGGATAAATGGAGAATCATGTGTCTCTCAGTCCTTTCCATCGAGGACGTGGAAGATATGTACCTATTATTTGGAACCGTGATCGCGGGGCACCTGCTGATTGGGCTGGGCATTGCTCTGGTGTATCGTCAAATTCGGAAGACGATGGCAGCCACTCAAGGAGCCCAAAGGCTATTCGTCGCAATGGAAGGTTTGGGCAGGGCTGTGGGATCACAGACTGTGGTGATTTTTGATCTGAATCGCAAGATGGATCACATCATGGAGAAGTTTGCTGAGAAGGAAAATTGAATTGAATTTGAGAAAAACCAGCATGGACAAATAAAGCAGGCGAGTCATTGTTTTTTTTCTGACTGTTCGCGGAAAACATCCTAATCTACGATTTTACTCCCTCGAATGGCCTTGACGCTGTGTTATCAGGAACAGGCTGTTCTGAAAAACACCCCCGAGGACACATCAACGATGGACGCTTTTGACCTCCCTTTCTCTCAACAACACCTGGTGTCGAACTCAGATCGGCCCCAGTCCACAAAAACATTTCAACATCTCACCCAAGACAATTGGGCATACATGCAAGCACCTCCCCTCCCCCAACCACGCCTTCACCACCGCTTATTTGCTCCAACTCCCCTCCCTCTGTGGCCAGTTTGTTGTGATTAAATGTAACATGTTTATATGTGCATTGCAAATGAGTTTTTTTCCCTTGGACTCAGTCTGGACCCCCTCCCGTGGGTCCAGCCTTTGACTGATATTTTTTTACTCTTCCCCTTTTTCCCAATATCACCTTTTTCCCACCTTTTTTTAAGGAGCGCCGTGAAAATGGCTGCTCCATTGGCGGTCTCGTCTTGTCTCCCTGTAACGTATGTCTGCTCTTAGTGGGACTGTGCCGAAAATGTACTTTTCAGTTCTTATGTGTCTTGTGCATGTTAAGAATTGACTGCGTCTACAAGCGAGCACAAAGGAAGGGTGAAACGGAACAGACGAAAGCCGAGAGAGTGACATTGTAAATGTGAAACTTGGAGCAATCTTATTTCGACATAAATGGAGTTCTTACCCAAAATAAACCGGAAAAAATATCCCCAGCCAGCTGGACTAAACAGACAACTCTCCATCGAGTGAGTCACACTTAATATGGCTCATGATACAAGCAGCACGCCATGCGTGTTATTACAACTATAATGCACGTTCTCCACGGGTCGCCACCTTGTCGTGGTGGAGAGCCTTGTGTGTTCCAATGAACCTAAGAGCGATGCTGTCGGGAGCCTTGGCTCCTGGTAGGTTCAACCATGGCGGTGAGGTCGAGGGGGAGGTTCCAGACGAAGCGTGATCCAAAAACCTCAACGGCGGAACTGGCGGAGGATGACGCGTCGCCCCCGGCAGTAAAGGCGGATGAAGGTTAAGGGTGCCTCACTGCCTACTGGGTGCACCGTGTGTGTTTGGCTACGGGAGTAAACCCCTAATGACAAATCTGTTGTGAAGACCCGCATCAGGCAGCCATCAACAGACCGGTGGGCTGGCAATCTTCTGCAACTCCTTCCTGCAGAAGGTCGTCATGAGCTTTTCATACCACTGGAAGACGTAGGGGGGAGCCAAGGTAGTGAGGGTAGTGACTGCGCACCACTTCCTTCACTCTAATCTACTCCTCGCGCAGGCCTGCTCCAAACACCCCCACCCCCTCTCCCACCCCATCCCCTCTCCTCCAAGTCCTGCGGCGATGGAGAAGGGTGGCAGATACAGGTCAGGATGTGACTGGGATTATCTAGCCCAACTCTGCACGCAGGCGGCGTGGGATAGACGGTCGCTGAGGTACGGGACGGAACAGCGTGTCTCTTCGGCAGCTCCCCACGTGACTGAGCAGCCCCACCCTGCTCACCCTGAGATGGGACGGGCCTAGAAAATGTGGCCTGAAAATGGTCTGTTTCTAAACTCCCGGGCAGCCTACCGCAGCTGCCGGGTCATCCCCCCATGCGGTCGAAAACACAAGAATAAAACCCGACTGACACTCACACTAGCGACTTGGAACATCCGTACGCTTTTGGATGTGCGTGATGATTCATCTCGTCCCCGCAGAAGAACAGCGTTGGTGGCGCACGAACTGAAGAGGTATAACATCGACATTGCGGCCCTCAGCGAGACCCACTTTCATGGGGAGGACTCCATAGCCGAGGTGGGAGAAGGATACACTTTCTTCTGGAAAGGGCTTCCGGAAGGCTCCCGCCGCCTCCATGGTGTAGGCTTCGCTGTGCGGACCTCCCTACTTCAGAAGCTTCCCGAATCTCCAGTTGGCATTAGCGAAAGGTTAATGACCTGGAGGATCATCCTCACCAATAACCGTTACTGCACCCTCATCAGCGCCTATGCCCCAACACTGATTGCCAACCCTCAATGTAAGGAAGAGTTCTATGCCTCCCTGCACTCCGCCATCAGCAAAACACCACTCACTGACAAGCTCATCCTTCTAGGGGGTTTTAACTGTGGAGGGAAGTGATGGGTCGGCACGGTGTTGGCAAGCTCAACAACAATGGTCTCCGTCTTCTCACTCTATGTTCTGAGCATCAACTGGTCATCACAAACACCTTGTTCCAACTGAAGAACAAGTACAAAACATCCTGGCAACACCCCCGCTCTAAACACTCTCCTAGATTACATCATCACCCGCCATGCGTACAGGAAGGAGGTGCGCATCACTAGGGCCATGCGTGGAGCTGACTGTTGGACTGACCACAGCCTGATCAGAACAAAGATTGACTTAGAAATACGTCCTCAACAGAGAAAAACACCATCTTCCAAGAGGCTCAACTGCGATGCACTGAAGTCCACGCACTCCGTCAACCAGCTCAGGAAAAAGGTAGCAGATCAGCTGTTCAAGATTCCTGAAGTGCCACCAGATCTGGACACTGGACCTACCTGGAGTACCCTACGCACTGCCCTCCACCAGGCGGCCATGGAGTCTATAGGGTACAACAGAAGGCGACATCAAGACTGGTTTGACAATAGTGCGCCAGGAATCGATGACCTGCTTCAGGCAAAACACAAGGCCCTTGCAGCTCACCTATCAAACCCTCAATCCACCGTCCTGAAGGCTCAGCTCATCCGCCTCAGAAGTGAAACCCAGCGCACCCTCAGAGCCATGGAGAACGACTAGTGGACCCTGAAGGCCCGCGAAATACAACATCCCGCAGACACCAACAACTCTCATGCCTTCTACGACTCCATCAAGTCCATCTATGGCCCACAGAGGAAGAACATCACCCCAGTTAGATCAGCTGACGGCACCACTCTCTACAAGGACAAACAACAGATCCTGGACAGATGGGCTTAGCACTTCAGGGTACTGCTGAACACCACAAACCCTGTACAGACAGAAATACTCTCTGACCTCCCATGCCTGCCCTCTGTAGACTCGCTGGACTCCTCTCCCAGCTTCTCAGAGGTACTCAAGGCCATCAAGGGTCTAAAAAACAACAAGAGCCCAGGCCTTGACGAGATCCCGGGAGAAATATTGAAGCACGGTGGATATCTCCTGCACCGCAGAATGCACCAGCTGATCACTGCCATCTGGTCGTCTGAAATCATCCCGCAAGATTGGAAGGATGCTAACATCATAACGATATATAAGCGCAAAGGCGACAAAGCAGACTGCGGCTACAGCAGAGGTATCTCCCTACTATCCGCAGCTGGGAAGGTGCTAGCAAGGATCATGTTACATCGAGTAGCAACTCATGTAACCGAAAACATCCTGCCCGAATCTCAATGCGGCTTTAGACGTGATTGGAGCACCGCAGACATGATCTTTGTTGCCAGACAGGTACAGGAAAAATGCAGAGAACACCGCAAAGACCTGTACATGGCATTCATTGACCTGTCCAAGGCCTTCCATACAGTAAACCGGGACTTGCTGTGGGAAGTACTTGGAAAACTAGGTGTACCAGCAAAGTTCTGCAACCTACTGCGACAGCTACATGATGGCATGCAGGCCTGTGTGAGCAACGGCGGCCAACAATCCCCATTTTTCAGTGTGGATGTGGGGGTCAAGCAAGGGTGTGTCCTTGCCCCAACCATATTCAACATGTTCATTTCCACTGTCACCCTCCTGTCCCATAAACACCTGGACCCCACAGATGGGATTCAGATACAATACCGGCTGGATGGTAACCTTTTTAACATCCACTTGCCTCCAAGCCACCACTAAACTCAACACCCAGCATAATCTGGAACTACAGTATGCAGATGACTGTGCTGTACTTGCACACTCACCAGAGTCTCTCCAGCGCGCACTGAATGTGGTAGCCTCCATCTACAGTGCCATTGGTCTTCAGATAAACACCAAGAAAACACAAATACTCATGCAGGAGTTTACTCCCCAGCCAAACACGCCTAACTTCACCATTGACAGGCACCCATTAGCCACCGTCCCCCACTTCACCTACCTCGGTAGCACCCTGTCACCATCCTGCACCATTGACGATGATGTCCAGGCCCGTATTGGCCTGGCCTCTGCTGCCTTTGGAAGGCTACGGTCCAGGGTTTTCCTGAACAGGAATCTAACCATCTCCACAAAGACAGCTGTGTATAAGGCAGTCTGCCTCTCCACGCTGCTCTATAGTTCTGAAACCTGGACACTCTACCAGAGGCACATCCAGAGTCTCGAGGCCTTCCACATCCGCTGCCTCCAAAGGATCTAGGTCTGACCTGGGAAGACAGGGTGCCCTACAATGAAATTTATGACCGGACCAACACACCCAGCATCACAGCACTCCTTGGCCAAAAACACCTAAGATGGGTCGGATATGTGATCCGTATGCCAGCCTACCGCCTACCCTGTCAGATATTGTATGGCCAGCTTTCAGTCGGTCAAAGGTCTGCGGGGGGCCAGAAAAAACGGTACAAGGACCACATTAAAACTCTCCTGAAAAAGTGTGACATCAAACCACCAGCACTGGAGTCCCTGGCTGCTGACCGCCAGACCTGGCGCTCTACCTGCCACCAGGGAATCACTCATCTTCAGGAGAAATTCACAGAGCGGAGAGCACAGCGGCGTGCACGAAGACACCAACGTGACACAGCACCAGCGACCATCACTGCTGCCTTCCCCTGCCCCTCCTGTGACAAAGACTGTGGATCACGCATAGGCCTGAGCAGCCACCTGGCTATGCACAGGCGAAAGGCACAACAATAACCAATCCAATACTTCGTTTGGAGCAACGTCATCATCGACATCGATGGACTGCCATAAGGAAGCACATGCTGTCAAGCTAGCTGTGTACAAACAAAACATGAAATGTGGGTTAGTACTTTACAGATGCTGTAAAATGATTGTTCATGTTTTACAGTCAGTACAGATTGGTGTCTTATCGCAGTGTGTTGTGCATTACAAACTCAAACACATTTCAGGTGCTGAAGTAGAAGCTTGCTTATTTATTCATTCATTTTTTTAATATATTTTATTAATATTATTTTAAATTTTTCCCCTCCCTCAGGGGGAAACTCGACAGGGTGGTTGCTGGTTGTTCCATCTCCATCATTGGGGTCCCTGCGGGTGGTTCCCGTGGCACCGTGCTGGGCGGTCCTGCGGAGGCCGACTTGGGTGGGGTGGCCAGGGGCGTGCCGCGCCGCGCTCTCCGGGGAAGGGGGGTGGGTTCGTGGGGGCCCGGTTGCTGGTGGGGCGGGGCCAGTCTTCCCGTCTGGTTGCGGGGAGTCTCTGGGCCCCCCGGGCGGGGCGTCCCGCCTTTCTGCCCGTGTGGGGTGTGGTCTCTTGCTGGCTTGAGGTTTGGCTGTCCCCTGCTTCTCTCGTGCCTTGTCCTCTGCCGGGTGCGGCTGTCTGCAGCCTTCTGCTGGCTCTTACGGGCAGCACGGTGGGCCCGGCTCTGGGGTTCCTGTCGCTGGCCGGCCTGGCTGCGTGGGGGCGGTGGTCCCTGGTTCCCTGGGCGCCACACCTGCTATTTGTGGGTTGGGCTCTTTGGGTGGCTGGGGCCATACTCTGGCTCCCACACACACTGGGAGTCAAATATATTGTACATACAAATACACATATATTCACATACATACATACATACATACATACACACGCTCCCACATACATACACAAATACAGTACATACCTACATACTCAAAGTTCGTACATCCACACGCACATTCACTGTACAAACATACACATACTGTACATATACATTCACTGTACAAACACATACACGTTCTGTACATATACAAGTACATATACATAACACTCATGCACATAATCACGTTTCATCAAGGACAGGACAAAAAAAAAAAAAAGAAGTAGAAGCTTGTTTATCTCTTGCTGTAGTTAGCTTACGGTTAATACCGTAGCATGCCGATGTGCCCCTACGCTGACAAAAATAGTTCCTTTGTGTTCGCTTTTACAATAACAATGTCGCTAAAGCTTGGATATTATACAGGCTAAGGAACGGCAACATAAGGATTGTGAACGTTAGGCAAAAAAAAAAAAAAAAAGAGTGCAGTTCCCCTATTTAAAATAAATTGTAGCTGAGATAGGCTCCAGCACCCCCCGCTACCCCAAAAGGGCTAAGCGGTAGAAAATGGATGGATGGATATTTCAAGATGGGAGAACGAGAGAATGGAAAGGGCTTGGATTAGACCCTGTGTAGAAAATATATTTTGTCTGTCTGTGTACATGTGTCAGTGTTTGTGCCCATTCTGTTTAAAAAAAACTTCATGTTTAATAAACAAACATTTGCATGAATAAATAAAAAATTCCCCAAACCCATGTTGGGTTTACATTTTAATAAGATACACTTATTAGAGATAAAAAGAAAAAAACCCCACGTATTTTCCAATTAATTCATAATTAATTCTGATTTAACTATAGACATGTGTGTATCAATCGTCTAAACAAGCGCCTTTTTGTGTCATCCTCGCCAGATTCGGGTCCTAAATAGCTGTCAAAGTGTACCATATTGTCGGAATACCTACTCAGACTTCTTCTGTCCAGGTGAGATGTATGATTTATGATCCAGAATAGACTTACAGGGAGCAAGGAAGCAGCAGACCACTCGATGATGTAAACATAGGGACAGACGGGAGTGATCACGGCGCCACTATAAATAGCTATTCTTATAATATAAGAATAACTATAATTAAAAAACGTACAATAACAAGAACACTAATACTTGCTTAATATTTCAATCATAAAAATGTAAATGAGTATTGCTGGCGGTTTTTGAATGGTTATTTATTGGATTTTATGGGCGAAATGGAGGAGCTCCCATTGGCTCCACTGTAAGAAGACTTTTTTTCTTTACAAGTTAGTGTATTAAAAAAAAATCCACCCGGCGTCATGTGTTTCATAATGATTGTGAAGTATAGGCAACATTCCAAAAATAGTGCAGTTCCCCTTTAATTGCAAATACTACTTCTTGACTATGACAGTTTATTGTAGTTTACACTTTACACTACTTTAATCTAATGTCTTGGAATTGCAACAGCAAATTAAGTGAGAGGTGTAAGACAAGATATAACAGGACAGCACCGTTTTGATCATCCATCCATCCATTTTCTACCGTTTGTCCCTTTCGGGGTCACGGGGGTGCTGGAGCCTATCCCAGCGGCATTCGGGCAGAAGGCGGGGTACACCCTGGACAAGTCAGACCTCAACACAGGGCCAATACAGATAGACAACATTCACAATTACATTCACTAGGGCCAATTTAGTGTTGCCAATCAACCTATCCCCAGGTGCATGTCTTTGGAGGGGGATTTTTTATTATAGCTATTCTTATGTTATAAGAATAACTATTTATAGCGGCGCCGTGATCACTCCCGTCTGTCCCTATGTTTATAAACATAATCGAGTGGTCTGCTGCTTTCTCCCTTCCTTGCTCCCTGTAAGTTTATTCTGGATCATAAATCATGCATCCCACCTGAACAGAAGAAGTCTGAGTAGGTATTCCAACAAGACGGTACACTTTGACAGCCATTTAGGACCAGAAACTGGCGAGGATGACACAAAAAGACGCTTGGTTAAACGAGTATGTCACAGGGAGAACATTCAAACTCCACACATAAAAGATCGATCCCAGGACCATTGTATTGTGAGGCACATGCACTAACACCTGTGCCACCGTGCTGCCTCGTCATGATCATATGTTTTTTTTAATTAAACAAATGAACATTTATTACCACATGAACACTTACAAAAGTATAGACAAATTGGTACGGTTGAGTGCTGGCATTGATTCCCAGTCGACACCGTCTCAGTTTAAATTTTTTAATTGTACCGCCTCTTGTTATTTCACTGAAAGTTCATTCGTTTTATTCACTTAAGCCACGTTTAAGTGAAATATGTTGGCCTGCTATGTCACTCACAGCTTTAAGAACTTAAGGATGCCACAGAGGCTCCATCACTTCAAATTAGCTAACAGAGTCCGCCTACGTAATTGAACAAAATAAATGGGTTCAATCAAGGCTTATCTGTTCCACTTAAAAGTACAAGGCTCAATCTCAGAATGAAAAAACCACACCTTGTTAAGTAATTGGGCACCTCTGCCCTTAATTATTCTTTCAATGCTTTGCTCTTCTTCCAACAAGCCTCTAATGAATAGAATTGTCCAACTAGATTGCTTTTGGATGCCTCTACCAACACAAGCGTGACCATAGATATCAAAACAGAAAGGATGGAAGAACAAAGTTCAAGCAAATTGTTGCATTGTGATCAATGATTCTTTTCACTTAAATTTCCATTCACTTTTGTACAATCTTCCTCAGTGTCTGATAGCTGAGCTGCAAGGAGAACTCTATCGACGTTTTGTCATTGGTCGTAGATAAAGACACATAACGTGTCAGGCTTGCTTGGCCTCCAGGGCCCCGCTGTCGTCTTCTTTCACTGCGCTTCTTCCTCTGCTACGCCACTGAGACTTATGATTTCATCAATTCTTCTTTCTGAGCTCGAGAACCAGACAGATAGGCCAATTACAGCAAGACAAAATTAGATCAAATGTAAGGATTTGAAACCCAGCCGTCATAGAAAGATGGATCACTTATGATAGGCAAAGTTAAATCTCTGATGCAGCATTTTTTTTTATTGTGTGGGTAAGAGGAATGAAAACCAAACATAATAATGTTAAGCGTTTATGCACACAATATTCATGTATTAAGCAGAATATGGTAAAGGGCAGGTGGTTGTCTTATTACGACTCATCATGGTCACAGACGCACTCCTATACATTAATTTCAAACAAAGTTATGATCCGTAAGTACAAGACCTGTATAAAAAGTATAGTTAGAACGAGAATACAGAATGTGTCTAACACGTAGCTACAATGAGGAAGAATAACATCTCTTATTAATAAAGGTGTCTCAATACAACTTTATTACTTCCAATACAATTCCGAAATTGGAGCTTTGATTATTGGTAATTACTGATGTTGATCACCAGGAATCATAGACACTTTGTTATGATCCGTTGCCCGGATCATAGTTTGTTTACGTTTTATGTCACTCGTTGGCTTAGTTCTGTTTCAGCACCCTTGTTTTGTGTCTCCTTGATTACCATGTTTATTTATTGTTTTCACCTGCCTCTGATTAGTGTTCAGGACGCTCACCTGTTCCCGGGCACTAATCAGAGAGCTATTTAGTCCTGCCTTTTCACCACACTCAGCCTGGTGCTTTTGTTTGCTTTACGCAACTGTGACATTTGATGATTTCTGGTTCCCTGTGTTTGTCTTGCGCTAAGTCCCGCCTTAGCGCTCCTCGTGAGCTATCCTGTTAGCTTCATGTGCTATATGCATGTTTGTTTTGTAGCGTTTTCCCTGATTTATGAAAATAAATCATTCTTCTTACCTGCAAGCTGCTTCCTGTCGTCCCGCCGCTTCCTGGAAAGACGACCTCCGGCATCAACATGCCTGGACCACGTTACACACTTTTTATTACTGTGTAGTGTGGAATGTTAGAAAAAGTTTAATAATTGAAAGTATTTAAACACAGAACAATGGTAGTTATGAGAAACACTAACCTATTTATTATTAACTGTCTGCATTGGACTTATGCGGTCGTTAAGTTAAAGTGTAGAGGTAATGATTTTGTTGAGACACCTAGTTTTAGACGGCAATATTGTTCAATTAAAATTACGTACGTCTAGCTTGTGTGCTATTGTGTGCATAGCTGTTGTGTAGCTTCTAGCTCCTAGCAGCTAATAGCCTACTATAGTTACCTTTTGTAAATTACTTGACTAAAATACAAGAAAAGACCAACCCTTTGTGCTTATTGGAGGACATTCAGATGGTATCTGGCTGTCCAGCTTTGCACAAGTAAACACGCTGTAGGACTGTTTATGTGTCAGAGTTTACATGCATGCTGACATAATCCAACCTGTTGCTGATATTGGACTGATATCAATATTGAATCTGGACACCCTTAATTATTAGTTAGCTTTTTGCACTTCATTTTGCCTCCCAAGTGAAAATTCAACTTATCTGGTGACAATGCACCAAAGAAAACAAAAAAGTGAAAATTAACATAATAAAAAGCTCAGTTTGACTGTTGCCACCATCATTACGGATAAAGATCTGTAATCCTTGAGCCTGTTCAAAAAGGTTTGCTTGAATGACCGCAAAATAATTACCAAGCACTGAAGGTGTCTCATACACTGAGACCCCTACTACTGAGACGGAAATGGAAAGGTTGGTTGTGCTTTGGCTGGAAGAACAAAAAAACAATCTGTATCCCAGCGAGCTTCATGTTGATTCAGGAGAAGACAAAATATTGTTTGAACCTTTTAAAGAGGGCGTGTAGTGGAAGCCAAGTGTTGAGGAAGTGTTTAGGAAAAGTTGCTTTATGCGATTTAAGGCTCCTTCTAAATTGCATAACCTTAATGTTTAAAGTGAAGCTGCTGGTGGGAATGATAAGGCAGCAAATGAGTTTCCTGATGTGTTGGCTGAGATTACAAAAAGGGATAGATGCATGGAATTAGTCTCTTTTTTACTTGTTCATTCAATTGTTGTAATTGTGTTCTAAGTACAGTGTGAGCAACTTCAGTGTTAAAACTGTAGTATCATAAAACTATTTGCAGTGACTGGACTACAAACTACCAGTGACGTGCGGTGAGGTTCATGGCTGGTGAGGCACTGACTTCATCACAGTCAGATTTACAAACATATGAACCCTAAAGAGTATCTTATTCACCATTTGATTGGCAGCAGTTAACAGGTTATGTTTAAAAGCTCATACCAGCATTCTTTCCTGCTTGGCACTCAGCATCAAGGGTTGGAATTGGGGGTTAAATCACCAAAAATGATTCCCGGGCGCGGTGCCGCTGCTGCCCACTGCTCCCCTCACCACCCAGGGGGTGAACAAGGGTGATGGGTCAAATGCAGAGGACAAATTTCACCACACCTAGTGTGTGTGACAATCATTGGTGCTTTCAATTAACTTTAACTTTACACATACAAACTGTAGCACACAAAAAAGCACATTTAATAAAAAAACATAAATGAAGTCCATGCGCCGCTCCTTCTGAACAAAAGCATCGATAACTTGTTTATAGAAGTCTTCCTTATCTTTCTTCAGTTTTAAAAGTCTCTCTGTCTCGATGGAGATCTTCCTTTAAATATTACCTCCTGCTTCGATTGAAAGTCCAGTTTAGAAAACAGTTTTATTTTAGATATGTAAAATTGTTAAAAGTTAAAAGTCCAGGCGAGAGGAAAAAATAAACGATCACTAACTGTTGCTGCTTGTTGTCACTTATTCTGAAGCCGAGTAGTCGCAAAAATGATCCCTGGGATCACTAGCGCCCTCTACCACCATGAGGCGGGATTACTGCGAGCCTCAGCCAGTGCGTCTTCACAGCCGTTTTATGATTGCTCAGCACAAGAAATACGTTACACACATACAGTTGTTGACAAAATACACTGTACATTATATACCTCAGCTAACTAAACTATGGAAATGTATAATATAATTCATATAGCAATACGGTCTCACTGCACAGCAGGCCAGCAGTTAGCCAAGTCATTGCGCAATCCATGGTGAGGCTCAACTGGCTGGTGACTCACCGCAAGTCTCTTCTCAGTATTTGAACGGCAAATGTGAAAATTCAGCGATTTTGAATACAAATAATCTAAAACTGGTGAAGTTAAATGGAAAATAACTTTATAGTATAATCACTGGATACGTATAACAATTTAATTAATTTTTTTTCTTTTAAAAAATTTTTTTCTTTCCATGATGGCACGTGAGGCCCAGCCTCCCCTGCCTCCCCTGACTGCACGTCACTGCAAACTACATTATTGCCAAAAGTATTTGGCCACCTGTCTTGACATTGATTGATTGATTGATTGATTGACTCACATATGAACTTGAAGTGGCATCCCATTCCTAACCCATAGGGTTCAATATGATGTTGGTCCACCTTTTGCAGCTATTACAGCTTCAACTCTTCTGGAAAGGCTGTCCACAAGGTTGCGGAGTGTGTTTGTAGGAATTTTGGACCATTCTTCCAAAAGTGCATTGGTGAGGTCCAGTGTTGGGTTAGTTACTGAAAACCAGTAACTAGTTACAGTTACTAGTTACTTTATTTCAAAAGTAACTCAGTTACTAACTCATTTACTTACACCAAAAAGTAATGCGTTACTGTGAAAAGTAACTATTTAGTTACTTTTTTTAATTCTAAAGCTCCCATTAATGCCCTTTTAGCCTTCATTTCAGTACTGTTATTGCACTGGAGAATAATACAATGTGTTGATCAACTTGACATGCATTTGCATCACTGAACTCTGCGAAGCAATGTGGTCTACATACAACACACAAAAACAAAGATATGTTTCAAAGGGCCAATTTATTTCAGGCCAGAACAAATTGACAAAACTATTTTAAATAGCTGCAACATAACATACATGAGCAACAAACAGCATAATAACAGCATAGCTGTAAACCTGGCTTCACCTAAGGAAGGCACATTTGACATATACAAAGCCTAACCAGGCAGATTTGAATTGTTGTTTTGGGCAGTAGACGGGATCTTTGATCCAAGACACAACTTATATTTAACTAAGTTAAATATAAGTTTCTTTTGTGCTCGACAAAAGAAAAGAAGTGAGAATATCTCATACTTGCCAACCCTCCCGAATTTCAGTGCCTCGCCCAGGGACAACCATTCTCCCGAATTTCTCCCGATTTCCAGCCGGACTTAAGGCACGCCCCCTCCAGGTCCGTGCGGACCTGAGTGAGGACAGACTGTCGTCACGTCCGCTTGGCCAACCTAAAAGTAACCACAGAACACTATACCGTATAGTGTTCTGTGGTTACTTTTTGGTTGACCAACGGTTTACGTTGTATTGCGCACACACCCCTCCCCTCCCCACACCCACACCCACACCCAGACACACACAGAGCGCGCCTTCGGCTTGTGACACAAGAGATTCAGAAGGACGACACTGCAGCGCTCCAATAAAACACACTCAGATCTTCTGTTTCTAGCCGATACTACATACAAAATTACGTAAAATAACGCAGTAACGCATCATGTAGTAACAGTAACTGAGTTACTGAATATAAAAAATAACGCGTTAGATTACTAGTTACCGCCGAAACTAACGGCGTTACAGTAACGCGTTACTTTGTAACGTGTTAGTCCCAACACTGGTGAGGTCACACACTGATGTTGGTCGAGAAGGTCTGTCTCTCGGTCTCCGTTCTAATTCAGCCCAAAGGTGTTCTGTCGGGTTCAGGTCAGGACTCTGTGCAGGCCAGTCAAGTTAATCTACACCAGACTCTGTCATCCATGTCTTTATGGACCTTGTTGGCAGAGGCCCGCTCCAAACTGTTCCCACAAGGTTGGGAGCATGGAATTGCCCAACATGTTTTGGTATCCTGGAGCATTTCACTGGAACTAAGCGGCCTAGCTCAACTCCTGAAAAACAACCCCACACCATAATTCCTCCTCCACCAAATTTCACACTTGGCACAATGCAGTCCGAAATTTGCCGTTCTCCTGGCAACCTCCAAACCCAGACTCGTCCATCTGATTGATAACTGATAACCTTTATTAGCACATTACGCCAACAACGTAACAAGTATAATTTTTTCTTTTTTTTGGTCATGAAAAAATTAAAATAATAAACGTGAATCCACTGTGTACTCATATGGACCTTTATTAGCACATTGCGCCAACAACATAACATGAGTATAACATCAAAGTCTCTGGTAACTTCCTCTCTGCCCATTAAATAAATAAAAGAATCACGTGGAAAAACATATAAATGACAAGAACCAGCAATTCCACACTACGGTCATTATGAATGTTATTTTTCAACAGCTGAAATAAAGTTGTCAGTTTGAACCGTCAGATAAGCCTCCTGCATGTTTGTGTGCCCGAGTCGACTCACAAGTTCCTCCTCTCCCTCTCCCTCACCTCCCTCTGCCCAAACGCGCTCTGATTTTCGTTGCTATGGTAACGTTTACATGCCTTCAAAATAAGATGCAGATACAACATTAAAAACAAATATAAAGTGCATGAGATTTTTAACTCACCGTAACGCTAAATCAATGGGAGCCCTGAGCTTGTTTCTCTGCAACGAGACGGTCCCAACTGGGGATAATGGAAGACAAAGACACCCGAAGTGTGTTGCTTATGTCCAGTCTGCTACGTTGTTTTGTTTTGGTGGCTGTCACTGCAGAAAATCCCGCTTCACACAGATAGGATGTTGCAAATGGCAACAGGGTTTTCAGTGCTGTGGTGGCGACCTCTGGGTATTCGGCCATGACTTTATTCCAGAAAACAGGCAGAGTTTTTGTCTGAAATACACTTTTAAGGCTTCCGTCATTTGCGATCTCCAGCATTTGATCTTCTTCTTGCACAGACGCGCTGGATTCATCTGCTTTGTTGACAAATGGGTCGCGGATCCATTCCTTGGCAGTTCCTGGGTCTTTTGAAATTGGGAAGTAGCGCTCAAACTCTTTTAAAAGCACAGACAGGTGATCGTGCAGCAGCTTGGTGAATGAAGGCGCAGGCTCAGTCTCACGCAAAAAACCCAGCCAATGTTTGAAACATGTCCAGGTTTTTTGGGTTGGTGCACTAATTGTAAGTGTATCTTGTGTTTTTTATGTTGATTTAATAAAATTAAAAACAATTAAAAATAAATAAATGAATAAATAAAAAACTAAAAAAAAAAATTAATAAAACATTCTTCTGCGGCCCGGTACCAATCGAGCCCGGTGGTTGGGGACCACTGCTTCACACCACTGCATCCCACGCTTTGCAATTAACTTGGTGATGTATGGCTTCAATGCAGTGGCTCGGCCATGGAAACCCATTCCATGAAGCTCTCTGCATACTGTACGTGGGCTAATTGGAAGGTCACATGAAGTTTGGAGCTTTGTAGCAACCGGCTGTGCAGAAAGTCGGCGACCTCTTGGCACTATGCGCTTCAGCATCCGCTGACCCCTCTTTGTCAGTTTACGTGGCCTACCACTTGGTGGTTGAGTTGCTGTTGTTCCCAAACTCTTCCATTTTCTTATAATAAAGCCGACAGTTGAATTTGGAATATTTAGGAGCGAGGAAATTTCACGACTTGATTTATTGCACAGGTGGCATCCTATGACAGTTCCAAGCTGGAAATCACTGACCTCCTGAGAGCGGCCCATTCTTTCACAAATATTTGTAGAAACAGTCTCCATGCCAAAGTGCTTGATTTTATACACCTGTGGCCAGGCAAAGTGATTAGGACACCTGATTCTGATCATTTGGATGGGTGGCCAAATACTTTTGGCAATATAGTGTATGTATTTATGTTACTGGTGTGCAGGATTAAACTTGTGGGGTGACCCCAAGATTCAAAGACAAAAGGCGACATGCTGGCAAAAATATTTCAATCATGAAAAAGCAGGTTGCGTCAGGGTGGACGAAGCAAGGGACTCAAAAAAAAAAACCTTTTAAAGCCCAGCTTCAAAAAGAACGACAGAAAACAGAGGCATGCAAATCGCAGAAAGTAAAACACAATGCAGAATACAAAACAACGCGAAGCAGAGCAAAGCACAAAACAATGGCTTTGAGAGGCTTCCTGATGGCCAACCAGGTGCTGGTGTCTCTTGATTGCCAACTCGGGACAAGTGTGTCTCCTGATTTTCAAACTGGGACAGGTGAGAGAGCCAGTGCAACACACAACAAAGGTAGTGAAACTAGACAATAAAAGGAACTGACAATCCTAATATAAACCTGAGAAATACTAAAAATGCAACGGGGAAGCTCATCTGTTTACTTTGTGTTTCAGTAAAAACTGTTTCCAAGAAATAACCTGCAGAGGCACTTTTAAGACGAAACGTCACAATTTTGACGCATTTCATCCCAAAATATCCCGTGATAAGTGACGGGTGGGGCGTATCTTGATTTGAAAATGTGGACCTGTGAAAGACTCTGGGATTTTGTGATTTATTGTGATGTTGCCCCCAATAGAGCGGAGGAAATACTGCATGAATGTGCACTCCTCTAGTTTCACTGATTTCATTATTTGTGGGATGTATGTTGAAACAAATAAAAAGCTATGGCGCGCCGTATGTGGCTCGCAGGGCATTTTTTTCTCCCTTAAAACACTTAATTGTGGTGTACATAACATGTAATGGTTAAAGTGAAAGTTAAAGTACTACCACTGATAGTCACACACACACTAGGTGTGGTGAAATTACCCTCTGGATTTGAGCCATCCCCTTGTTCCACACCCTGGGAGGTGAGGGGAGCAGTGAGCAGCAGCGGTGGCCGCGCTCGGGAATCATTTTGGTTCTTTGGTCAACATTATGCATAGATTATGTTTTACAGACCATCTTAAAGCCAGTTTGGAGAAAAATAAGGAACATATTGACTTCAACGTCGGACTGGCGCAACGATCTTCAGATAAATTTCTACCATTTATGGAGATATCCGCTCACGTCATATGTTGGAAACACGTCACACATTGGACAAACTCCAAACGACTCGTTTTGAGGAAGTATGAAGGAAGGCAATATTTTTTTTAAAGTAATATCTCCTCCATGCCTCCAGGGTTTGATTTCTAATTTTCAGCCCAAATACACAAAAACAGGTACCAAAAGTTAAGAAAAACTGTTTCCTATGTAAATATGACTAATTTGAAGCCACTTAAATACAGATAGCACACATACAAATATATGAAAACAAAGTGGTACCTCAGGATATTCATTTAATTGTTTTTTTATGCACCTCGTACAATGATACAATTGTGTTGCAAAACAGTGTTGCCAATTGAAATAAATCAATTTAATCCATGCTCGGTCCCCTCAAAACATCACAATTTTAATATGTAACATGCCTTCTAAAAATAAACACTAACTCTGAGATAAGAAATATTGTATGTACATTACAATAGAATGAGGTCCGAACAACTACAGTAGTTTCATGAATTTCTACAGTATCTCCTTAAAGGTGCTGCTTCTCTGTCAGCGTCTTCATATTTTAATGGATAAATGTCTGCCGTTTAGATATTTATTATTATTATTTATTACTGGCTGGTGTCACTCATTCTGCGTCTGTATGGTAAAGACTAGCAGCGCTACGCTCCAACTGCTCCACCAAGTTGGAGTTGGAGTTTATTTGGAACATGCAAGCATACAACATGATACATCACAATTTCCAGTTTCTCTATTCAACATGATCGAAAAGGAGTAGGAAGAAGCAGAGCTTATTTAATTCTACCCCTTTTCCTTTACATAGCAGTTGCAGCGATTTTTGTTCACTTCCTGTTCTCAATTTATTCACAATATACTCCATAAGTAATAATATTTAAAAAAATAAATACATAATTAGTGAAGTAAGTTATATTTCATATGGTGAGATAATTAAGATTATCTAGAAAATGAATGGATGGATGAAATTAATTCTGAATGTTTATCATAGTTCTTCTTCTTTGTACTTTGTAAAGTGTTGTACGTGCATACAAATGTTTTAAATTACATTTTTAGATAGCTACACGCTATGTTGTTTTCTTTAACTCAATGAATATTATCCACTTCTTCTCAGCACTGCCCTTCACATTTCCATCTCTAGCTACAGTATAAGCTAATGCCAGCGAGTAAGATTGGATGTTTTGCTCAGATCTTACGGGGTTCACTGTGACATTCGTTACACCATAAAAGGCATACCAAATCGTAACAATTATCCAAGTGACAAAACTTGTGAGCTGGGGTACTTGTATCTCGGGGTGCCACTGTATTGCATCGCAAAATACCAATATCTCTAAGTAATACATAGATTAGCAGTTACAAAAATCATTATCCGTTATCTCTGCCTGCAACATATTCAGCAGGGAAATACATTTGCAAAAGTACTAATTAGGTCACTACCAGCATCGCTAAATTACATTTTTCCTAGAAAGACTATTTATCAGCACTTGTACTTGTAAATCAGCATCTTCCTGCAAATCACTTGTCTCTATTTACTGGAAAAAAAGACTGTGAGCTGAACCAGACCGCCTATCCCCAAAGCAGCAATCAGTGATCGATGTTGAGCATACAGGAATAAATTATTTGGGGGTATTTAACGTTGACAACACTTGCAATGCCGTGTGGCTATTTTAAGCCAAATTTTTCCCAGCTGATTAATTTGAAGAGGTCAGGAAGCTGAACATGAGATAACAAAAGTGACACTGTAGAAGATGTTTCTCTGAGTTATTAAAGATGATTTATAGTTCAATTTAAGCATACCTGGCCTCCAAATTTACACACAAAAAAGTCTTGTTCATTAGTGCTAGGTTTAAGATGTTCTGTGCTGCACTTTCCTGTTATGTGATGGTAAACAGGACGCCGGATGAAGAGGTGGATTGATTGATTGAGACTTTTATTAGTAGGTTGCACAGTGAAGTACATATTCCGTACAATTAACCACTAAATGGTAACACCCTAACAAGGTTTTCAACTTGTTTAAGTCGGGATCCACTTAAATTGATTCATGGTACAGATACACTACCGTTCAAAAGTTTGGGGTCACATTGAAATGTCCTTATTTTTGAAGGAAAAGCACTGTACTTTTCAATGAAGATAACTTTAAACTAGTCTTAACTTTAAATAAATACACTCTATACATTGCTAATGTAGTAAATGACTATTCTAGCTCCAAATGTCTGGTTTTTGGTGCAATATCTACATAGGTGTATAGGCCCATTTCCAGCAACTATAACTCCAGTGTTCTAATGGTACAATGTGTTTGCTCATTGGCTCAGAAGGCTAATTGATGATTAGAAAACCCTTGTGCAATCATGTTCACACATCTGAAAACAGTTTAGCTCGCTACAGAAGCTACAAAACTGACCTTCCTTTGAGCAGATTGAGTTTCTGGAGCATCACATTTGTGGGGTCAATTAAACGCTCAAAATGGCCAGAAAAAGAGAACTTTCATCTGAAACTCGACAGTCTATTCTTGTTCTTAGAAATGAAAGCTATTCCACAAAATTGTTTGGGTGACCCCAAAATTTTGAACGGTAGTGTATATACTATCAGATATATACTGTCATCATAATACAGTCATCACACAAGATAATCACATTGAATTATTTACATTATTTACAATCCGGTGTGTGGAGGAAGGGGGGGGGGGGGGGTTAGGTTTGGTTGTTATCATCAGTCATCAACAATTGAGAACAGAGAAATGGATATTGGAACAGAGTACGACAAAGAAAGGGTCTTTAACTTCATTAAGGCACAATGTATAAAACAACAGAGAAAAAACAAAAAGTAAATCAAGTGATCCCTTGATTATATAACGGGGTTGTAGCAGACGTTATAGCAATGCTATTCAACTGGCGGCCCGAGTTCAGTTCAAAGGGAGATACTTTCTTTTGCAGACAATTTCCCATAAATCACTGGTGTGCTTCTGTTGTTTTGAGAATTGAATAAGCACATTGGCAGATCCTTCCATTGACATTTTAACCCCTGTAGTGCACACTTGCATTTTACATAACAGGGCTATCTTGTCCTGAAATGTGGGACTCCGAAAAACAAAATAAATAGCCCAAAAACATACATAGGATGCTGGCTCTCGTAATAGTGAAGGTGCAAGTCTGACCCCAGGTCTTTATCTTTCTGAAAATGTGGCCCCTAGAACAACTTAGTTGAATAGCCCTGCATACCTCTCCCAGCATGACGACCCAACTCGGGTGTCAATTTTGTGGCTGAAATAATTCAAGGGTTCTAACAGAGCAAACCGACTGCGTGGTTCCGGCATGAGGATGCTTTATTCAAATGTGGTGGGGGTATTTCTAAAGACCACTCCATGTGCTACTTGGTTGTTGCTGCTGTTGACTCACTGAGTCAACTATATTGTTATATGTTGTTGGGATCATCTCTGCGCTGCTGAGCTGTCTCCACTCAAGATGATCTCCAGCTGGCCCCACTATGGACTGGACTCTCACACTAGATCAACTATGGACTGGACTCTCCCGATATTATGCTAGATCCCTTCACGTGGGATCTGAGCCGAGGATGTCGTTGTGGTTTGTGCAGCCCTTTGAGACACTTGTGATTTAGGGCTATATAAGTAAACTTTGATTGATTGATTGATTGATATGTTTCATCTTCAGTTGAGGCCTTCCATGGATATTGGAGATCCATGCTGCCAGACAACCACCAAAAGTACCAACAAGCTGTCCCGCACGTTCCCTAATGGCACACAAAGACCTCCAGAGCTCAACAGGCAGGTGCAACAAGAGAAGCCTCCTGCCTTTGGTGACTAAAGGCCTACTGAAACCCACTACTACCGACCACGCAGTCTGATAGTTTATATATCAATGATGAAATCTTAACATTGCAACACATGCCAATACAGCCGGGTTAACTTATAAAGTGCAATTTTAAATTTCCAGCTAAACTTCCGGTTGAAAACGCCTTTGGATGATGACGTATGCGCGTGACGTAGCCAGTGAAACAGAAGTATCGGTACCCCATTGAATCCAATACAAAATAGCTCTGTTTTCATCTCATAATTCCACAGTATTCTGGACATCTGTGTTGGTGAATCTTTTGTAATTTGTTTAATGAACAATGGAGACTGCAAAGAAGAAAGTTGTAGGTGGGATTGGTGTATTAGCGGCTGGCTGTAGCAACACAACCAGGAGGACTTACTTGGATAGCAGACGCGCTAGCCGACGCTAGCCACCGACCGCACGGAGGATCGTGGTGAAGTTATTCGTCCTTCCGTCGATCGCTGGAACGCAGGTGAGCACGGGTGTTGATGAGCAGATGAGGGCTGGCTGCCGTAGGTGGAGCGCCAATGTTTTTATCATAGCTCTGTGAGGTCCCGTTATACTAAGTTAGCTTCAATGGCGTCGTTAGCAACCGCATTTTTAAGCTTCGCCAAGCTGGAAAGCATTAACCGTGTATTTACATGTTCATGGTTTAATAGTATTGTTGATTTTCTGTCTATCCTTCCAGTCAGGGGTTTATGTATTTTTTTTCTATCTGCATTTGAGCTCGATGCTATCACGTTAGCTCCCTGGCTAAGTTAGCTTCAATGGCGTCGTTAGCAACAGCATTGTTAACCTTCGCCAGGCTGGAAAGCATTAACCGTGTATTTACATGTCCATGGTTTAATAGTATTGTTGATCTTCTGTCTATCCTTCCAGTCAGGGATTTATTTATTTTGTTTCTATATGCAGTTAAGCCCGATGCTATCACGCTAGCTCCGTAGCTAAAGTGTTTCGTCGATGTATTGTCACTGTGAATGTTCATTTCGCGTTCTCGACTCTCATTTTCAAGAGGATATAGTATCCGAGGTGTTTTAAAATACAAATCCGTGATCCACAATAGAAAAAGGAGAGAGTGTGGAATCCAATGAGCCAGCTTGTACCTAAGTTACGGTCAGAGCGAAAAAAGATATGTCTTGCACTGCATTCTAGTCCGTCACTCTTAACGTTCCTCATCCACAAATCTTTCATCCTCGCTCAAATTAATGGGGTAATCGTCGCTTTCTCGGTCCGAATCGCTCTAGCTGCATTGAAAACAATAGGAAAATATGAGGAGGTGATGAACTGACTACGTCACGCTACTTCCGGTAGGGGCAAGGCTTTTTTTTATCAGAGACCAAAAGTTGCGAACTTTATCGTCATTGTTCTATACTAAATCCTTTCAGCAAAAATATGGCAATATCGCAAAATGATCAAGTATGACACAGAATGGATCTGCTATCCCCGTTTAAATAAAAAACAATCATTTCAGTAGGCCTTAAGTGGCTGCAGCTAACCTGCCCCTGCCTCATTCGCACAGAGTGCTGACTCCGTATGCCGGGGCTTCCAGCATCTACCAGGGCACAGTGGGGAAGCAGTTCTGCCTCCAGCCTTGTCCTCTCCTTGCTGCGGTCAAAGCTGGGCCTTGTTTGCTGCAGAGGCACCCGTTCAACGTTCCTCCACCTACTTGAAGACACTGGGTGAAGGATGCTATCAAGACATGACTGTGTCCAAGTGCATAGTTGGGGACACCCAAAAGGGGTTCAGCAGAATGAGGAGACAATGTTTTATCAGCAAGTCTGCAACCGCCCCTCCGACTACCACCAAACATTCATACAACAATGTGGGTTGCACTGGAGGTAAGGTGGGTGAAGTTTATCACACAAGGACACAACAGCAGTGACTGGGATAGAAGGAACAGTGTTTGAACCACCAACCTCCATTTTCTGCACATTGTGCTCTTCTTCCTAAGCCGGGGGTCAGCAACCCGCGGCTTTCGAGCCGCATGCGGCTCTTTAGTGCCGCCCTAGTGGCTCCCTGGAGCATTTTTAAAAAACGATTAAAAATGGATAAAGATGGGAGAAAAATATGTTTTGTTTTAGTACCGGTATGTGTTTTGTTTGAGGACAAACATGACGCAAACCTTCCCAATTGTTAGAAAAACCCACTGTTTAATATGTTTGTGTGTTTGCTTCACGCATGAGAGTATTTGGTGAAAATCGTTTTGTCCGACTAAAATCGGCGGTTTTTGAACTCACCATAGTGTGGATTGTGATGCAACAGTTTGTTTACATGTAAAATCTTCCACTCCTTTGTCTCATGTTGTCCACCAAACATTTTCTACTGTGCGTGAATGCACAAAGGTGCACTTTGTTGATGTCATTGACTTGTTGGAGTCCTAATCAGGCATATTTGGTCAGTGCATGACTGCAAGCTAATCATTGCTAACATGCTAGTCAGGCTATACAGGCTGTACATATTGCATCATTATGCCTCATTTGTAGGTATATTTGAGCCCATTTAATATCCTTTACTGTTATCCCCTTTGTATATAATTTAGTTTTGCATGTCTCATGACACATATATGTATGTAATATTGGCTGCATTTCAGATAGTTGTTTGTGTGCCATGTTGTTCCAGACCACAGCAAACACTACCTAGCTTGCCAAAGATTGTAATAAATCTATGAGAAAAAGACAACCTGCCGTTTCCTTTAACTTGGACACACACATGTATACCTTTTGGCCATTAAAAGCCAGTGATTTCCAGGTGTTATCTCACCTTCTGAGTATCCTCTGATTTACTAATAGTTTCTAATGTTGTAAAAATGTGTAGAATAAATATTACATTTCAACATTTCTGTCAACGAAGATTTGCTTCAGCCTGCGACACAGTCATTTTGATAGTAGGCTAATATAGCTAATATAGACACTTATATAATGTGTTGCCTTCATTATAAGTCTTATATACAGCTTTTCATTTTTTGCGGCTCCAGACAGATTTCTTTTATTTTTGGTCCAATATGGCTCTTTCAACGTTTTGGGTTGCCGACCCCTGGTCTAACCTTTTCCAAGACTGGACTGCATACTATACAGATACTTACAAAATACAGACAGATGATAGGTAAAAAATAAAAAAAACAAAGACAAAAAAAGACGGGTGGCACAAGTTAAGCAAAGCAAAACCAAGTAGAGTCTATCAAGGCTATAACACAGCATGGCAGAACAATAATCCACCTGATCCAGTGGTGAGCAGGTGGTTTTAAGCAGGGTGGGAGGATGAATGGTGGAACGGGATTGGCTGGCTAATTAACAGGATAAATGATGAACAGCTGGGAAGAGGAACCGGTTGATTGGCAGCAAAGACAGTGAATGAGTGTGACATGCAGAAACAATAGGGAAAGAAACACAAACAAACCACCACTACGTGTAACATACATTCACACAAACATACACACACACTCACACACACACATATATATATATATATATATATATATATATATATATATATATATATATATATATATATATATATATATATATATATATATATATATATATATATATATATATATGAAGTAGCACGTCATTCAAGATAATGGACAAGTGGTTTATCCAATCACATACAATGATTTTTTTTTACAAGGCCCCGCCTTCTGAAATACATCTCCTATTGAGAACTCCCAGATCCTTGAGTGGAGCTCGGCGAACGACAAGGATCTGGCGTGAGTCAGGTTAGGTGTGACATTCACACTAAGCTGAGTCATGATGCCATCTGCTTGTCATTGTGGTTGTCCAAGTAAACAAAGCTGGACAGCTGGCAGATCCTACTTACAGCACTTACGTTTTGTGAATGAGCGGTGCTCTTTAAAAGGTAAATGGGCTCTCCTGGTACAGAGTGGCTCCTCCATGCTTCATTATTTTTACATGCACTCAGTAAAACTGACGTTCATGACAGGCTAATGAGGCACATGGTAAGGTCCAGGAACAGCATACAAGTCTTCCGGTTATTGGGGGAGGATCACAAGCCATTCTAAAATAACCACGTCTGATAGAAATTCAAAGCTAGGAGCCGCTGAGGTGCACTAACCTGTGTTGTTCTACGCTCAGGGAAGCAAATGTACTTTTATTGAGAAATGATCCATATTTGCTGCTCAAAGGATCCCAGCTAACTTTTGCAACTTTTCAGACATATGTATAAGTTTAAAATGTTGTATTCCTGTTAGGTGTGTCACAATCTGATATTGATATAGGACAGGGGTCACCAACCTTTTTGAAAGCAAGAGCTACTTCCTGGGTAGTGATTAATGCGAAGGGCTACCAGTTTGATACACACTTAAATAAATTGCCAGAAATAGCCAATTTGCTCGATTTACTTTTAACTACGTTATTATTAATAATTAATGATATTTACACTTAATTGAACGGTTTAAAAGAGGAAAAAAATGACAATTAAATTTTGAAACATAGTTTATCTTCAATTTCGACTCAACCGAGAAAAAGAAGAGAAAAACTAGCTAATTCGAATCTTTTTGAAAAAATTTAAAAAAGAATTTATGGAACATCATTAGTAATATTTCCTGATTAAGATTGATTTTACAATTTTGATGACATGTTTTAAATAGGTTAAAATCCAATCTGCACTTTGTTAGAATATATAACAAATTGGACCAAGCTATATTTCTAACAAAGACAAATCATTATTTCTTCTAGATTTTCCAGAACAAAAATTTTAAAAGAAATTCAAAAGACTTTGAAATAAGATTTAAATTTGATTCTACAGATTTTCTAGATTTGCCAGAATAATTTTTTTGAATTTTGATCATAATAAGTTAGAAGAAATATTTCACAAATATTCTTCGTCAAAAAAACAGAAGCTAAAATGAAGAATTAAATTAAAATTGATTTATTATTCTTTGCAATAAAAAAAAATTATTTACTTGAACATTGATTTAAATTGTCAGGAAAGAAGAGGAAGGAATTTAAAAGGTAAAAAGGTATATGTGTTTTAAAATCCTAAAAGCATTTTTAAGGTTGTATTTTTTCTCTAAAATTGTCTTTCTGAAAGTTATAAGAAGCAAAGTAAAAAAAATTAATGAATTTATTTAAACAAGTGAAGACCAAGTCTTTCAAATATTTTCTTGGATTTTCAAATTCTATTTGAGTTTTGTCTCTCTTAGAATTGAAAATGTCGGAAAAGCGAGACCAGCTTGCTAGTAAATAAATAAAATTTAAAAAATAGAGGCAGCTCACTGGTAAGTGCTGCTATTTGAGCTATTTTTAGAACAGGCCAGCGGGCTACTCATCTGGTCCTTACGGGCTACCTGGTGCCCGCGGGCACCGCGTTGGTGACCCCTGATATAGGATATCGGTTCGATATTAGCAAAAAAACAAGGTATCAGTATTTTTGCCCACGCCTCTTCTTCCTAGTTTAGCAGACAGCCTTTGCTTCAAACTACAAACCCCGTTTCCATATGAGTTGGGAAATTGTGTTAGATGTAAATATAAAAGGAATACAATGATTTGCAAACCCTTTTCAACCCATATTCAATTGAATGCACTACAAAGACAAGATATTTGATCTTCAAACTCATAAACTTTATTTTTTTTTTGCAAATAATAATTAACTTAGAATTTCATGGCTGCAACACGTGCCAAAGTAGTTGGGAAAGGGCATGTTCACCACTGTGTTACATGGCCTTTCCTTTTAACAACACTCAGTAAACGTTTTGGAACTGAGGAGACACATTTTTTAAGCTTCTCAGGTGGAATTATTTCCCATTCTTGCTTGATGTACAGCTTAAGTTGTTCAACAGTCCGGGGGTCTGCGTTGTGGTATTTTAGGCTTCATAATGTGCCACATATTTTCAATGGGAGACAGGTCTGGACTACAGGCAGCCCAGTCTAGTACCTGCACTCTTTTACTATGAAGCCACGTTGATGTAACACGTGGCTTGGCATTGTTTTGCTGAAATAAGCAGGGGCGTCCATGGTAACATTGCTTGGATGGCAACATATGTTGCTCCAAAACCTGTATGTACCTTTCAGCATTAATGGCACCTTCACAGATGTGTAAGTTACCCATGTCTTGGGCACTAATACACCCCCATACCATCACAGATGCTGGCTTTTACACTTTGCGCCTATAACTATCCGGATGGTTCTTTTCCTCTTTGGTCCGGAGGACACGACGTCCACAGTTTCCAAAAACAATTTGAAATGTGGACTCGTCAGACCACAGAACACTTTTCCACTTTGTATCAGTCCATCTTAGATGAGCTCAGGCCCAGCGAAGATGACGGCGTTTCTGGGTGTTGTTGAAAAACGGTTTTCGCCTTGCATAGGAGAGTTTTAACTTGCACTTACAGATGTAGCGACCAACTGTAGTTATTGACAGTGGGTTTCTGAAGTGTTCCTGAGCCCATGTGGTGATATCCTTTATACACTGATGTCGCTTGTTGATGCAGTACAGCCTGAGGGATCGAAGGTCACGGGCTTAGCTGCTTACGTGCAGTGATTTCTCCAGATTCTCTGAACCCTTTGATGATATTACGGACCGTAGATGGTGAAATCCCTAAATTCCTTGCAATAGCTGCTTGAGAAAGGTTTTTCTTAAGCTGTTCAACAATTTGCTCACGCATTTGTTGACAAAGTGGTGCCCCTCGCCCCATCCTTGTTTGTGAATGACTGAGCATTTCATGGAATCTACTTTTGTACCCAATCATGGCACCCACCTGTTCCTAATTTGCCTGTTCACCTGTGGGATGTTCCAAATAAGTGTTGATGAGCATTCCTCAACTTTATCAGTATTTATTGCCACCTTTCCCAACTTCTTTGTCACGTGTTGCTGGCATCAAATTCTAAAGTTAATGATTATTTGAAAGAAAAAAAAAAAGTTTATCAGTTTGAACATCAAATATGTTGTCTTTGTAGCATATTCAACTGAATATGGGTTGAAAATGATTTGCAAATCATTGTATTCCGTTTATATTTACATCTAACACAATTCCCAACTCATATGGAAACGGGGTTTGTACTTTTAAAACTGAACACATATAAACTAGGGTTGTACGGTATTAGTATAGTACCGCGATACTAATGTATCATTTTCTGTACTATACAGTCTCTGAAACGTATCGGTCCCGCATCCCCCCGTGCCCGCGTCAAAGTCACGTCGTGTCATTGCTGGTTTACGAGCAAAGGAGCATGTTCCGCAGAAAATGTGTGTAGACAGAAAAGGGAGTACAGACGCATTTTGGTCTAAAAACTAAAGATAAAGGTGAAGTTATAACACTGAAACGCCCTCAGGAAGAGGCGCTTTAAAACATGGCTATCCAGCTAGCGGCTAACGTCCATCCGCCGTCGGCAGTGTTGTAGCTACTTCTAAATCACTAATCCTCGCCTCCATGAAGACAAATAAAGTAAGTTTCTTACAAGTATCATCCCTGCAGGACGAGGAATAGCTAAACATGTTTCACTACACACCGTAGCTCACTGGCCTCAAAATGTAAACAAACGCCATTGGTGAATCTACACCTGACAGCCACTGTAATGATATCAAGTACAGGCACGTATTTAGTCGATACTGCTATGATTACGACAATATTTTTTTGGCATCACAACATCTTCTTTCGTTTTTTTAAAATGTATTTTATGTTTATAAACTCAGGAAATATGTCCCTGGACACATGAGGACTTTGAATATGACCAATATATGATCCTGTAACTACTTGGTATCGAATTGATACCCAAATGTGCGGTATCATCCAAAACTAATGTAAAGTATCAAACAACAGAAGAATAAGTGATTATTACATTTTAACAGATGGGTTGATAAAACATGTTAAAAGAAAAAGTAAGCAGATATTAACAGTAAATGAACATGTAGATTAATAATGAATTTTCTGCCACTTGTCCTTAATAAAGTTGACAAAATAATAGAATGATAAATGACACAATATGTTACTGCATATGTCAGCAGACTAATTGGGAGTCTTTGTTTGTTTACTTACTACTAAAAGACAAGTGGTCTAGTATGTTCACTATTTTATTTAGGACTTAACTGCAATAAGAAACATTGTCATGACCCGTCGCCCAGGTCATGGCATGATTTCTGTTAAGTATTTCCTATTTTTTAGTCTGTTTCCTGGGTGCACCTTGTTTACTTTGGTTTCCATGGGCACTGATTCTCCTCACCTGTCTTAGTTTAGCAATTATTGTTCCCACCAGGTGTTTTGGTTGATCACTCCCCTTTATAGTTTTCTGTCACGCAGCACTAGTTTCTCGGTCAATGTTTGCTATACGTGACATTTACGTTCTCCTGCTTTTTTCACTTCCCTCTAGTGTTTTTTCGGCACACTAGTATTCCTCATTTTTCACCCTTGGTGACATTTTGTTTTTTTAGCTCCACGCTTGTTAGCGTCCTCAGTTTTTGTATTTTTATCCTGCCATTTAATTTATTAAAAACTTATTCATACCTGCACGCTGCTCCAGCTAGTTTTCTGTGTTGGAAGGAACACTACCCGCGCAGCCATGCGCTCAAAACGTAACACATGTGTTTAATGTACCCTAAGATTTTTTTGTTAAAATAAAGCCAATAATGCAATTTGTTTGTGGTCCCCTTTATTTAGAAAAGTATCAAGTATCAACATTTTTTTATTACCGGTATCAAAATATTGGTATCATTACAACACTAATATAAACATATAATTTACACTAATCTGTGACATTCAAATAACAAAAACATTTAAAAAATGCCGTAGCTCGATGCTAATTAACATTGCATATGCCATAGACATGCTACTGATTAGCATTAGCAATTTTACAACACCTCCAAAATTGGTAATGAAGTCTCCAACTAAGATGCATGTTGCAAACAGCTGATGTGTAATAAGCACAATACTTAAGCTATAAACACTTGGTAGGACTCGACAAAAGACAAAACTGGCACAATCAATTTAATGGCAAGGATTACTTCCTGATGACAGCAACAAACCAAGGACAAAGTGAAATGAATGCACATGACACTCAGAAGTGTCATACAGTATGTGTCATTTCAGTGTCCGTGTCAGCCTACACCACTTTCAATAAGATACAACATGTTGTGGTAAGTTGTAGATGTTTAAGCTGTGCATATGGTAAAATTAGCCCTGTTATATAATGTTAAGTGACTGTAAGGTGCATTCTTTGTAGTATATGATTTTAAAGTGTCTCTCTCTGTCTAGTGCTCTTTTGCACACTCCATCTACAGTTGTAGAGCAAGTACCATTAAGATATCTACAAAATAAATCTAAAGTTACGCACCAGTTACTCATTATTTAAATAGTTTTTTTCACAGAATACTTTCATTATTGAACTATTATTAGGATGACTACTTTTTACTTTTACTTTATCAATCAATCAATGTTTATTTATATAGCCCTAAATCACAAGTGTCTCAAAGGGCTGCACAAGCCACAACGACATCCTAGGTACAGAGCCCACATACGGGCAAGGAAAAACTCACCCCAGTGGGACGTCGATGTGAATGACTATGAGAAACCTTGGAGAGGACTGCATATGTGGGTAACCCCCCCCCCCCTCTAGGGGAGACCGAAAGCAATGGATGTTGAGTGGGTCTGACATAATATTGTGAAAGTCCAGTCCACAGTGGATCCAACACATCAGCGAAAGTCCAGTCCATAGTGGGGCCAGCAGGAAACCATCCCGAGCGGAGACGGGTCAGCATCGCAGAGATGTCCCCAACCGATGCACAGGCTAGCGGTCCACCCGGGGTCCCGACTCTGGACAGCCAGCACTTCATCCATGGCCACCGGACCTGTGCTACTCCCCCTCCACAAGGGAGAGGGAAGCAGAGGAGAAAAGAAAAGAAACGGCAGAACTGGTCTAAAAAGGGGGTCTATTTAAAGGCTAGATTATACAAATGAGTTTTAAGATGGGACTTAAATGCTTCTACTGAGGTAGCATCTCTAACTGTTACCGGGAGGGCATTCCATAGTATTGGAGCCCGAATAGAAAACGCTCTATAGCCCGCAGACTTTTTTTGGGCTCTGGGAATCACTAATAAGCCGGAGTTCTTTGAACGCAGATTTCTTGCCGGGTCATATGGTACAATACAATCGGCAAGATAGGCTGGAGCTAAACCGTGTAATATTTTATACGTAAGTAGTAAAACTTTAAAGTCACATCTTAAGTGCACAGGAAGCCAGTGCAGGTGAGCCAGTATAGGCGTAATATGATCAAACTTTCTTGTTTTTGTCAAAAGTCTAGCAGCCGCATTTTGTACCAACTGTAATCTTTAAATGCTAGACATAGGAAGGCCCGAAAATAATACGTTACAGTAATCGAGACGAGACGTAACGAACGCATGAATAATGATCTCAGCGTCGCAAGTGGACAAAATAGAACGAATTTTAGCAATATTACGGAGATCAAAAAAAGGCCGTTTTAGTAACACTCTTAATGTGTGACTCAAACGAGAGAGTTGGGTCGAAGATAATACCCAGATTCTTTACCGAGTCGCCTTGTGTAATTGTTTGGGTTGTCAAATGTTAAGGTGGTATTATTAAATAGATGTCGGTGTCTAGCAGGACCGATAATTAGCATTTCCGTTTTCTTAGCGTTGAGTAGCAAAAAGTTAGCGGACATCCATTGTTTAATTTCATTAAGACACGCCTCCAGCTGACTACAATCCGGCGTGTTGGTCAGCTTTAGGGGCATGTAGAGTTGGGTGTCATCAGCAAAACAGTGAAAGCTAACACCGTATTTGCGTATGATGTCACCTAGCGGCAGCATGTGAATACTAAAGAGTGCAGGGCCAAGAACCGAACCCTGGGGAACTCCGCACGTTACCTTGACATAGTCCGAGGTCGCATTGTTATGGGATCCTGTCAGTAAGATAAGAGTTGAACCAAGACAAGGCTAAGTCTGACATACCAACACGTGTTTTGATACGCTCTAATAAAATATTATGATCGACGGTATCGAAAGCGGCGCTAAGATCAAGAAGCAGCAACATAGATGACGCATCAGAATCCATCGTTAGCAATAGATCATTAGTCATTTTTGCGAGGGCTGTCTCCGTAGAGTGATTTGCCCTGAAACCGGATTGAAAAGGTTCACAGAGATTGTTAGTCACTAAGTGTTCATTTAGCTGCTGTGCAACAATTTTTTGGAGAATTTTCGAAATAAACAGAAGGTGGGAGACCGGTCGGTAGTTCACCATGAGGTCAGGGTCGAGGTTAGGTCTTTTGAGCAGAGGATGAATAACCACTTTTTTGAATGCTAGGGGAACAGTGCCAGAGTAAAGTGATAAATTTATAATATTTAACACTGATGGACCTAATAATACAAACAGTTCCTTGATAAGTTTCCCAGGAAGTGGGTCAAGCAGCCCTTTGAGACACTTGTGATTTAGGGCTATATAAATAAACATTGATTGATTGATTGAAGTAAACGTGTTGTTTGTTTTATCCCACTTCCAGGCCGTAATAATTCCTCTAATGTTATTTCATGAAAAATAGAAATATTTTGGAGGGCCGTATCCGTCGTATATACAGTCCTATTTGTGATAATGAAACCCACTTGTAGCTGGGATGTGTTGTCTTTAATCTCCTTTCTAATGAGTTCAATTTTCTTATTAAAGAAATTCATAAAGTCATCTGCCGAGTGGGTGGAGCTACTGGGAGGAGTCCCTTGTTGGGTTAGCGATGCTACTGTACTAAACAGAAATTTAGGATCGTTTTTGTTGAGGCGGATGAGATTTGAGTAATATTTAGCTTTAGCTAAGGTAAGCATGCGTTTATAAGTTATTAAACTATCACTCCATGCTTGATGGAAAACCTCAAGTTTAGTCGCGCGCCATTTGCGTTCTAGCTTTCTAAATGATAATTTATGAGCTCTAATTTCTTCTGTAAACCATGGGGTGCGCCTTTTAGGGGCCCTATTTAGCTTTAACGGTGCTATACTATCAATGGTTTTGCGCAGGGCATCGTCAAAGTTGTTAGTGAGGTTATCAATAGAGCCGACATAATTTGGGAATGGTGCCATTACCGAAGGCAGTAGGTCAGCAAGAGTCATCGTTGTGGCAGCATTAATGTTGCGGCCGCTATAGAAGTGAAGTGAATTATATTTATATAGCGCTTTTCTCTAGTGACTCAAAGCGCTTTACATAGTGAAAACCCAATATCTAAGTTACATTTAAACCAGTGTGGGTGGCACTGGGAGCAGGTGGGTAAAGTGTCTTGCCCAAGGACACAACGGCAGTGACTAGGATGGCGGAAGCGGGGATCGAACCTGCAACCCTCAGGTTGATGGCACGGCCACTCTACCAACCGAGCTATACCGCCCCGACATGGCTTCCCACACTTGAAAAGGAAGGACTCGATGAGGCTCAGGATTTCACTCGTATTTCAGTTTATTAACTGGAATCTTGGAAGCCATGTCGTTATAAATACACCTGACAGTGAAAAACCGGTAGTCCGTTTGGTTTGAGTCCTTTTTCCCATGCGTTTGTGAAGTGCTTTCGTGGTTTTAGTGATCGTCTCTGTCTCTGCTGCTCTCAGCTCCGTCCTGCACACTGAATGAAACGGGTGCATTTGTTTGCTTTGTCCTGTCTGCGCTGCTCATCAGTCTGATTGCGCTCACCTGCTGGAGAGCGCACCTGGTGAGGCGCGCCGCGGAGCAGCGCTTCTGCTGTGACGCGCATGCAGCGCTTCTGCTGTGACACGCATGCAGCGCTTCTGCTGTGACGTGCATGCAGCAGCACAGCCGCTGTCACACACACACCTTCAGCCGCACCTCCAGGCAGATCGCCGCAACACCTCCCACTCGATCTTTGCAGTGTAACCTGGAAAGATCGCACCTCTCAGGCGAGCTGGTCTCCCCTGACCTGATCCTCCGCCGGGATGAGGACGACAAGGCGTCGGACGTCTCGATGCAGTATGGTGCCCTGGAAGTCCTTCTCCTTAGACCTGGACTCTTTAACGACAGGGTTTGGAGTCTTCACCTGAACGCACCCACTTGGAGAGACTTTCACGTGGACATCTCGGACAATGCCTTTGGGATCTGCGTTCACACTGACAACTCTTGCTAGCTTGAACTGACCCCTCAGTGCATTTTGGTCGCAGAGCCACACTATGTCTCCAATGGCAGCATCTCTTTCAGCAGTATGCCATTTACTGCGGATGAACAGGTTTGGACCTGCGAGTTGGCTCCAGGACTTCCAAAAGTAGCTGACTTGCATTTGAATCTCTTGCAGCCTTTTGAAGGGGTAAGTTGTGTAGTCGAATGTTTTGAAATCTCCACTTTGTGTGGCTCGACCAAGCAACAGGGTGTTTGGAGTGATGTATTGGATGCCGTCCTCACGGCACTGGACTCTAGCGTCGATAGGCCTTTCGTTGGCAAGGTTGGCGGCCAGCTTGAGTACAGTCAGGAATTCACTGAAGGCAAGGCCTTCTCCTCTACCAAGGCTTTGTAGAGCTCTTTTGGTGATCTTGACAGCAGCTTCGGCGGCACCGTTTCGGTGAGGTGAATCGGCTGGAAGGATTCTCCACATCCAGTCGGTCCCATTCCTGGCAGCATATTCTTCTAGTGATCCTTTGTTTTGTCGTCTCAGGTAACTGTACATCTCTTCAAGGACAGGTTTTGCTCCAATAAAGTTCGTACCTGGATCGGACCAGATCTTCTGAGGATGGCCTCGGACAGAAGTGAACCTCTGGTAAGCAAGTAGAAAGCTCTCCGTTGTTAGCGTGTTTGCCAGTTCGACATGGATGGCTCGGCTGGACATGCAGCAGAAGAGCACGCCCCATACTTTCATGCTCACCCTCCTCTTGACATCATCCTTCACTTGGTACGGTCCGAACAGGTCGACAGATGTGAATTGAAATGGTGCAGCCGGATTCGATCTCTCCTCAGGCAAGTTTCCCATTATTTGCTGGCAGGTCTTTGCTTTTGCTTTCTTGCACACGACACACTTGTCAACAACTTTTTGGGCAATAATTCTTCCTTTGATGACCCACGCTTTCTTTCGCATCCGCAGTGTAGTTCCTGCCACTCCTTCATGTCCCTCACTGTGTGCTTCCCGGGCTAGGAGGGTGGAGATCCAGGCCTGGAACGGTAGCAGGGGAACAGCTCTGTGGTCTTCTCTGAAGGTCTGGATCCTGCCACCACACATCAGGAGTCCGCTTGTTTGGTCCTTGTAAACAACCAGTCTGTCTGTTGTTGTGTTTGGAAAGTGTACGCCCTCCTGTGCTGCCAAGCATAGGTCTCTGAACACATCTTCTCTTTCGTTCACAGTGATGACACCAGATGAAGGTACTGCCTCCCACTTTTCTTTATCGCCGGGGCACAGGAATTTCTTTACTGCTCTCCAAGTCCATACTATTGTCCCGACCAGCCGTCTTAGATTGCTTAAGCGCCTTTCGTCCAGTAGCTTTTGGACTGCTGCTGCTGCAGGTGGTCTTCTGAATCTGGACTCTGTTTCTTGGACTCTTTTTGGGTCCTGTGCTTTCTGTTGACTTCGGGTGAGTACGGCGACAAATGTTTTCTTCTGTATTTTTGTGATATTGTCTCTTGCTTGTGCGGCGACGTCTTTGGCTGATTTCTTCGGCCACTCACTTTCAGGAAGTCGAAGGAACTTTGGACCTGACTGCCACTCGGATTCCTCAGTTAAGTCATTTGGACTGGCCCCTCTGGTTATGATATCTGCAATGTTCTCGGGCCCTGGAATCCACCACCAGTCTTGGACATTTGTGCTGCTTTGGATCTCGCCGACTCGGTTGGCAAAGAAGGTCTGGTAACCATAACTCTCCCGCTGGATTGCGCCTAGGACGGTCTGACTGTCGACGAGATGGTACCACTTCTCAACATCGATTCGGCAGTGTCTCTGGAAGTAGTTCTTCAACCGGGCGGCAAAGACTGCTCCACACATCTCCGCCTTCACAGGGTCACCCTTGTGGTCGAGAGGGGTCAGCTTGGCCTTAGATTCAACTAGCCTCACAACAACACCATGGCTGCAGCTCCAGCGTAGGTACAGCACAGCGCCATATGCGTGCTCACTGCCATCAGAGAAGGTGATGCCACTTGGTTTTGCACGTGGATTTGGTGGTGTCAGGGGTCTGGTGAATCTGAGTTGGCTCAGCTCTGCATAGTCTTCTAGGAGCTTTATGGCATCTTCTCTGAGTCCTTTGGACAAGGCGGCATCCCAGGTGTCTTCTATGCAGTACATGACTTTTGCTTCTTGAAAAGCTCTTCGGATGAGGATGGCTCCCTTCTGCTTTGCAGGAGCCACGAGGCCGAGTGGATCATAGAGACCAGAGACTTGGCTCAACAGTTCTCTTCTGGTGAATGGATCTGGGGTTTGTCTTCTTACTTCATCTCTCAGTAAGTCCTGACCAAGGCGCATTTTCCTCTTCTTCTTGGAGAAGTTCACTGCAACCATGACATGTAGTGTGTCATCCTCAATGGTGTAACCAAGGCCGAGGGCTTTGTTATCCTCTTCAGTGAGCTGGTTTGGCAGGATCATGGTCTTTGACTCCATCTTCTCACCTCTCGGCCCTTTCCTCCCACTTTGATCGGAGTAGACCCAGGGCTTCATGATGAATCCTCCAGCTTTAAGGATCTGTTCGATGTTGGATGTGAGGAGTTTGAGGTGCTGGAGGTTGTTGTGAGAGGTCAGGATATCATCCACATATGCATCTTCCTCTATCACACGTTTCTCTTCTTTGAAGTGTTTGAATGAAGGCAAGTTGGCGGTCTCTCTCATGGCGACTTGGGCTATGCAACCAGCAGGTTTGTCTCCCATGTTGACCCTTGTTATGGCGAAGTCTTCTATTTCAGCCTTTTCAGTGTCACGCCACAGGAACCTGTGCAGGTGGACCTCTCTCTCTTCCAACCAGACAGAGTTGTACATCTTGCGGATGTCACCGAGGGCAGCAAAGACACCAGCTCGGAACCTCAGTAGGACAGCTCTGATTGGGTTCAGGACGTCAGGACCTTTGATTAGTATGTCGTTCAAACTCAGGCCTCTGTACTTCTGGCTGCTGTTCCATACTAGCCTCACTGGGGTGGAGACTGAATGTGGATTTGGTGCAATCAGGTGACTTATGTACCACACTGGCCCAGTCCAACTCTGCAGAACCTCTTTGGATAGCTTCACTGCAGCTTTGCGATGAAGCATTTCATGGACTTGTGACATGTAGGCTGTCTTCAACTCCGGTTCCTTTGCCAGCTGCTTCTCTGTCCTGAGGAATGTGGCTTCAACCGCTCTCCTGTTGTTGGGTAGAGATGCTGGATCTTCTGTCCAGGGATACTTGGCATGCCAGTGGGGATCAGGGCTGTGATGGTCTCCATTCACATACATCAACCCGTTCTTCACTATCTCCATCTCTCTTTCTTCAGCCAGTGTCATTTCTTTTCCCCCGGGTTGGCAATTCCCACAGCGACATCCTCCACATCTTGGCTCACAAGCAGCTCCAATACTTTCCCACTTCCACCACTTCAGAAAGTCTCTGCTGCTAGTGGCTGTATTGGACTGGGTGTGGGGCTTGTCGGGAGACTGGCAGGAGATTGGATCTCTACAGATGAGTTCACTGTATTTGACTGCTGCAGTTCTCATGGATCTTGCGAAGTGTGTCTTTGATGTGTGGGCCATTAAGGTGACTTCTTCAAAGAGGTCCGGGTGTGTGCCTCCGATCGTCTTGCCGAGGGGGCCGTCCCAGAGCACAAGGTTGCCAACAGAACGAACCTTCTGGGGTACTAGCTGGCCTTCCTTGTGGCTGATCAGGAGTTGCACCTCTTTGGGTCTAGCAAGGTCTCTTAGGGGAACATCTGGGAAGATTTTCTGTAGCTTAATAGCTGGAACATGTCTGTGAAACTCTGCAATCTTATCAAGGCCATAGCAGATTAGTTGATGTGACCTGAGGGTCCCTCTCGGAGTGTTGACCCGAATCTTGAGGAGGTAGCGCTTAGTTGCAACAGACACCTTCATCCCTCCAACGCCGTAAACCACCAGTGTCACATCTTCACCTCTCAGGTTCAACTTGCTGGCAGCTCTATGTGTTATATAGTTCGTGTCTGATGCCAGGTCAATGAGGGTCCCAATTCTCTGTCCATCGTTGGCAGTGACATCAAAGAGCATCAGGATCACTGGATACTCATGCAAGCCATTTTCCTCTAGAAGACCTCTTTCAACTGCTGTGGTGTTGTATGCTCTGGATGTGACGTTGCAGAAGGTGTCTCGACACTGCTGCGCCAGCTCAGGGGTAAGCCTGGATAGGAAGTCTTTTTGAGCTTCGGTGTATCTTTTCCCCTCAGCTCTCACTGGACTGGATTTAGGTGTTCTTTGGGACTGGGGTCTGGTAACTGGACAGAGAAGGTAATGGTGTTGGTCTTTGCACTCTGGGTTCCCGCACAGATACGTGGTGTTTCTGCAGGGGTCGCTGCTGTGGACCTCGAGACATCTCTTGCAGGCACCGAGCTGTTGTGCTGCATCCCTCTTCTCCGATGGCTTTAGGTTGATCCTAAACCTTCTGCAGAAATAGAGTCTTCTTCTGTGCTTTGGGTCACCACAAATGATGCAGCCTGCTGTTTCACTGCTGGACTTGGCTGACTTTGTTCTGGCATACTTGATGAGCTTAGTCTGCTCCTTGGCGGGTTCAAAGACGTTGCTCAGTTGATCTAGTTGCTCATATATAGATTCTTGGGACTTTAGGAATGTGATGAGCTTGTCGAAGCGGTTCTGGGGGTTAACAGTGTTTCCTCTGTCAGCAGCATAGGTGAGCCAGTCTTTCTTCAGAGTTTCTGGGAGTTTGCTCTCGATGGATCTAATCACCAGTGGGTTCTTTAAGGCGTCTGCATTATCCAGTTCGTTTAGATCATAAAGGGCCTTTTCCACAGTTTGGATGAGCTCTACGATTTTCCTTGGATGGCCGCTCCTGGCTGATGGTCTTGCTTGTAGCTCTTCTATGATCTCAAGAGCAATGCTGGCTTGGTTCCCAAACCGGTTTTCCAGGACTCTGAAGATCTCATCTGCTGAGCTGTACGTTGACAGACGTAGTTCCCTGGCCACCTTTTCATCAAGGCTATCCAGTAGTTGGAATTTCTTAACCTCTGAAGATCCGGTTGGTTCACCTTGCTTCTGCAGAGCCTCCCATTCCTTCCTCCATCTGTAGTAGTTTCGCTGGTTGCCGGCAAACTTTGGTAAGGCTGTGGCCTTTAGCTTTATCGCTGCCACTGGAGCTGAGCTGCGGGCTGAGATGGGCTGGGGTCCAGCGTCTTTCTTTATACTTGCTGCTTGGATGAGGGGGGCCTTCTGTGACACCAGCTTGGGAAGGACCACCTCGAGCTCTCTTAAACGGTAATCAAAGTCCTTTTTCTCGGCAAGCGGAGCCCAGTGGTTCCAGTTCTGGTGCGCTTCCTTTGCCTTGTCCACCAACTTCTGTAGGTGGGTCAGCATGAACTCACAAGCCTCCAGAGTTGTGTCTGGCTGGAAGGAGACGTTCCTGAATTCGGCCTCTGCAACTTGTAGAGCCAGGGAAAGTTCCTTTTCTCCATATGTGGTCCAGAGCGTCTCTCGGATTAGGAGTTTGACTTCTTTCGTCTTCTGCTCACATTCTTTCTCCGTCTTTGCTATGTCGGCTTTCTGGGGGTCGCTCAGCTCCTCAGCGTCTGCCATGTAAGCGGCTTCCACTTCTTCGTTTGCCTCGAAGACACGAGAGCTCTCTAGCATCAGCTTCTTGAAGTTCTCCTGTAACTCCTCCTTAGACATCTCTATGTAGGTTCTCGTAATGTTGTTGGCAAGGCGGGAGAACTGTCTCTTAGCTGTGGCCCTCTCCACTTTCAGTTCATCTGTTGGCTTTGGATCAGCCATCTTGCTCTCTTTGGCTGACAGACAGCAGTCTTTGTCCTCCAGGCCCCAGGTGGAGTGTCCTCCCTCTCGGTGGTGGCCGCAAGTGGAGTCTTTTGCTGGTCACAGACGGTTTTTCACTGAATAATAGCAGTTATTATTATTACTAACTTGTTGACAATGAGTCAGAACTTCAAATTTTATAAGGTAATGATTGGACATTACTTTAGTATGCGGAAGTATCATAACTTTGGAGGTGGTGACACCCCTGACAAGCACTAGATCTATTGTATCACCGTTGCGATGCGTGGGTTCATGTATTATTTGTGTAAGACCACAGCTATCAATTATGGTCTGGAGCGCCACGCACTGAGGGTCCGATGGGGTATTCATATGGATATTAAAGTCCCCCATTATGATTATATTGTCGGCGTGCGTGACTAGATGAGCAACAAACTCTGAGAACTCACTGATAAAGTCCGAATAGGGCCCAGGGGGGCGGTAGATAACAGCCAGGTCGAGAGGTAGCGGTGTGACAGACCTCATAGTTGGCACCTCAAACGATTTATATTAATTATTTAGGTTAGGTGTAAGGTTAAAGTTTTCATTGTATATTAAGTCATATTACTCTGAATTAATGGTACTCTGCAGTGACGTGCGGTGAGGTTCATGACTGGTGAGGCACTGACTTCATCACAGTCAGATTTACAAACATATGAACCCTAAAGAGTATCTTATTCACCATTTGATTGGCAGCAGTTAACGATTTATGTTTAAAAGCTCATACCAGCATGCTTGGCACTCAGCATCAAGGGTTGGAATTGGGGGTTAAATCACCAAAAATTATTCCCGGGCGCGGCGCCGCTGCTGCCCACTGCTCCCCTCACCTGCCAGGGGGTGATCAAGGGGATGGGTCAAATGCAGAGAACAAATTTCACCACACCTAGTGTGTGTGTGACAATCATTGGTACTTTAACTTAACTTTAACTTTACACATACAAACTGTAGCACACAAAAAAGCCCATTTAATAAAAAAAAACGTTATTATGGTCTTACCTTTACTTATAAATGAAGTCCATGCGCCGCTGTTGTGCTGGATTAATGCACCCCCGCCGTAGAATGCTCGACCATTTTTCGGGCACGAACCATGGACTCGGACTTGGAGGTGCTGATTCTCATCCCAGTCGCTTCACACTCGGCTGCAAACTGATCCAGTGAGAGCTGAAGATCCTGGCTAGATGAAGCCATCAGGACCACATCTTATGCAAAAGCAGAGAACTAATCCTACAGCTACCAAACCAGATCCCCTCGACCCCCTGACAGCTCCTATAAACTTTGTCCATAAAAGTTATGAACAGAATTGGTGACGAAGGACAGGCAGAGGCCAACCCTCACTGGAAAATGATCTGACTTACTGCTGGCAATTCGGACCAAGCTCTGACACTGATCATACAGAAAGCAGACCTTCACAATCAGACAATCAGATGGTCCGATACCCAATACTCTCTGAGTACTCACCACAGGACTTCCCGAGAGACACGGTTGAAGGTCTTCTCCCAGTCCACAATGCCCAAGACCGGTTGAGCAAAATACCATGCACCCCAAGAACCCTGCCGAGGGTATAGTAATAATAATAATGCAATTTAATTATAGATACATCCAATGCAATAAATTCAATATCTACATTACCACACTAAATTCAGAACTGTCAAAGATAAAGTTTCAATAACTTTTAGTTAAAAATTTAAAGGAAAAAATGTTTTTATTTCTGATTATTTGTTCCATATTATGCACAACTGAGAGTGTGTGTGTGTGTGCCTGATTATAAATGTTTACCAATTGAAGAGGGAAGTTTGCCAAACATGATAAACAATTAAAAATACAGTACAACCAGCTGCGATGAAGCCTGGTTTTTGGGGAAAATCAATCCAGACACTGTCATGTGGACCCGCGTGTGCCAACACATGCACTTGTAGCACACACACACACACACACACAGACACACACACACACACACACACACACACACACACTCACACACACACACACACACACACACAAACACACACACACAAACAACAACAACCCTTTTTAGCCACAGAACACTGCGCTGGAAGTTTCGCGGGAAATTTAAAATTGCACTTTATAAGTTAACCCGGCCGTATTGGCATGTGTTATAATGTTAAGATTTCATCATTGATATATAAACTATCAGACTGCGTGGTCGGTAGTAGTGGGTTTCAGTAGGCCTTTAAAACGTAATCGTGTTTTTGTGAGAATCTTATCCTTTTGCTGGCTGGTAAGTACAGCAAACACAAACATCAGCGTGGATCTATGTGCTGTAGCTTTATTTTCAACTCCTATGTATACAACTTAGCAATGTAGGTAACTGCGCCAAATGGTACATTCCCAGTCCTTCAACAAGCGCTGTCTTTTTAGGACTCAAAGTATATACAAAACCCACAACCAGTGAAGTTGGCACGTTGTGTAAATCGTAAATAAAAGCAGAATACAGTGATTTGCATATCCTTTTCAACCTATATTCAATTGAATAGACTGCAAAGACAAGATACTTAACGTTCAAACTGGAAAAAGTTGTTATTTTTTGAAAATATTAGCTCATTTTAAATTTGATGCCCGCAATATGTTTTAAAAAAGCTGTCACAAGTGGCAAAAAAAGACTGAGAAAGTTGAGGAATGCTCATCAAACACTTATTTGGAACATCCCACAGGTGAACAGGCTAATAGGGAACAGGTGAGTGCCATGATTGGGTATAAAAGCAGCTTCCATGAAATGCTCAGTCATTCACATGAAATGCTCAGTCATTCACAAACAAGGATGGGGCGAGGGTCACCGCTTTGTGAACAAATGCCTGAGCAAATTGTCGAACAGTCTAAGAACAACATTTCTCAACCAGCTATTGCAAGGAATTTAGGGATTTCACCATCTACGGTCCGTAATATCATCAAAAGTTCCAGACAATCTGGAGAAATCACTACATGTAAGCGATTATATTATGGCCCTTCGATCCCTCAGGCGGTACTGCATCAAAAAGCGACATCAGTGTGTAAAGGATATCACCACATGAGCTCAGGAACATTTTAGAAAACCACTGTCAGTAACTACAGTTGGTCGCTACATCTGTAAGTGGAAGTTAAAACTCTACTATGCAAAGCGGAAGCCATTTATCAACAACACCCAGGCCCAAGCTCATCTAAGATGCACTGATGCAAAGTGGAAAAGTGTTCTGTGTTCTGACGAGTCCACATTTCAAATTGTTTTTGGAAACCGTGGACGTTGTGCCCTCTGGAACACAGAGGAAAAGAACCATCCGGCTTGTTATAGGCGCAAAGTTGAAAAGCCAGCATCTGTGATGGTATGGGGGGTAATGGGGGTGTATTAGTGCACAAGGCATGAGTAACTTACACATCTGTGAAGGCACCATTAATGCTGAAAGGTACATACAGGTTTTGGAGCAACATATGTTGCCATCCATGCAACGTTATCATGGACGCCCCTGCTTATTTCTGCAAGACAATGCCAATCCACGTGTTACAACAGCATGGCTTCATAGTAAAAGAGTGCGGGCACTAGCTGACTGTTGTCCAAACCTGTCTAAAATGAAGCCTAATATACCACAACAGAGACCCCGGACTGTTGAACAACTTAAGCTGTACATCAAGCAAGAATGGAAAATAATTCCACCTGAAAGGCTTCAAAAATGTGTCTCCTCAGTTCCCAAACGTTTACAGAGTGTTGTTAAAAGGAAAGGCCATGTAACACAGTGGTACAAATTCCCCTGTGCCAACTTTTTTGCAATGTGTTGCTGCCATTAAATTCTAATTTAATGATTTGCAAAAAAAAACAAGTTTCTCAGTTCGAACATTAAATATTTTGTCTTTGCAGTCTATTCAATTGAATAAAAGTTGAAAAGGATTTGCAAATCAATGTATTCTGTTTTTATTTACGATTTACACAACTTGACAACTTCACTGGTTTTGGGTTTTGTATATCTACAGTAAAATACGACAGCAACAACGATCATTTTGAATAAAATAATCAGGGACAACTCAATTTGTTAAAGCATTATTTAAAACGAGCTTCAGCTGAACAACAACAACAACAACAACAACAACAACACATTGACACCCCCCATCACTACAATATGAAATATAAACGATATAACATTGAATATTAAGAGTAAGTGAACCACTCCTACCTCCTTGACTTCCCGGGCAACCTCCTTAGAGTTTCGTAATCCATTAGAAATATCAAGAAGCTAAAATGCGTCTAACATGTCAAAGTGTGCAGAATGTTGTGCATTTTACCCACAATGCTTGGTAATGGATTTAAATTGGTATAGATTTGAATTGTGTGTGGCAATTAGACATTTTTTATAGTATCCACATAGTTCAGTAGGCAAGTTGTGTGTTTTGTACCACAAGCATTAACTGTTTTTGTATTTTTTGTTTGTTTTTAATGACTCAGTCCATGGGTTGGGTCTGTATGGAACTTATGTGATGCTTCTTTGCACCCACATGACAATGTAATGCACAATTGTTCACTGTCAATGCAATGACTAACAATACTTACTATCAGACAAAGTTTATTGTACCCTTATTCCAAGATGGGCGCCGGATTCTGAACGCCGGTGGGTCAGATCTGGCCCGCGGGCCGTAGTTTGCAGACTTTGCTCTAAAGGCCCCTAAAGTGATTCTAATCACTTAGCACATATTACTTCGGATATTAACTTGGTTTCCTAAAATTACACAGAACTCCCCCACTGTGATCAGTCTGAAGTTGACTGAATAACCATGAAATGAAACAAGACATCTAACAAGAAAAAAATGTGAGAGAGCGTTAAAAAAAACTGTTTCAAGTGTGAGGCAGAGAAGTGAGCGCTAGTTATTAAAAGGTAGAGCACGCGCTGTTGTCTTATGTCTTATTTTTGCTGAGGAACAAAGAGAATATAGCAGGGTTTGTGTTTGGCTGCTTGGACATAACAGAAGGTAGGATGAGACTGGGAGCCAATGTGTGGTTTGGAAGTGAAACTACTCCACACACCAACTGTGCAGCTCTTCTCCTCAGAACTGACCAACAAAGACCCATCTTTGCAGCTTGGCAGGTGGAAAGACGGCTAAAAAAAAACAGTGGCAGAGTTGCAACATTCGGTTATTTTTACACCAAATGGATTTTTTATATTGCACACATCGTCCCAATTATACATACAGCTTTGAATATACTATAATCCCTTGGCAGCTTCACTTTTTTTTTATTTTTTATAAATGAAATTTTTTTAGTGTCTCATATGTACCTTGTGTCTCCAAAAACAGTTATCGCGAAAAAGCATCGCACATTTAATTTATTTGAATTTATCTGTGCTTGGCCCCCCCAAAAAACATCACAATAACACGCTTTTTAAAAAGCAAACAACTTTCGGATAACCATTATTGTGTTATGAAGTCGCATGGCTGCGGTAGTTGTGATCCAAAAATACAGAAGACAGGGGGTGGGGGAAGACGTGCAGGTAAGACAAGTATATTCAACACAGGATGAGCAGTTATGCATGCGGTTAACATAGTCTGTAAAACTGACTGGAGGGCGAGGCAGCCGTAATTAGCAGCCTGATTGACAACCATGACCAGGTGTGGCCCAGCTGCCAATCAGGTACAGGTGAGGGGGGAAAGCGCTCTGGGAGACAGACAGGAAAAGGAACCAAAATAAGAGCGCTGACCAGGAAATAAACACAAATTTAGAAAACGACCCAACATGTTTGACGTGACGGATCGTCATCATAGTGTATGAAAAACAATGCAATAGCGCAGACCTGGGCATTCTGCGGCCCGCGGGCCGCATCCGGCCCTTTGTACGTCCCTGTCCGGCCCGCGTGAGGCCAATTATAAATTACAAAATACATTTAAAAAAGTATCTATTTCGAGTGTGCAATACAACGGTGCTGCTTTTGTTTTGAAAAGCGTTATTTGTATTACTTCCGTGTGGACGTATGCTCGTGCGCGCAGCGGCAATCACAAATTACAAAATACATTTAAAAAAACATCTTTGTCGTGCGTGCAATACAACCGTGCTGCTTTTATTTTGAAAAGTGTTATATGTGCGTATGTCCTGTGAGGGAAGGCGCACAGCGACAAGTGATGCCCGGTTATCCCCGAGACGCTAAAAAGAGAAAAGTTGATGACGAATGGCGTGTTTTAAAAAAGACATGGACTGCCAAGTAAAGGTAAAGCCGTTTGCTTATTTGTGGTACACACGTTGCTGTGTTTAAAGAATATAGTGTAACCACCTGCTGAAGTAGATGTTGTCCTCTTGAGTTGTGTAAATGAGAAGTGAGGAGACGTGCGTGTGGAAGGAACGAGATATGTTGAGCTGTGTTAGTATAGCTTGCTCAATAAAAGTTTACAAATTGCGTCAGACTTGCTGTGCACTTCTTCTGGACGCTACAATTAGTGTCAGAAGTAAAACTTTGCGCATACTGCACTGCTTGTGTGCTACGTCATCGGGAGGTACGTGCCACGTGAGGAGCTCGCCGCAAAGAGACAGAGAGAGAGAGAGAGAGAGACAGCGTTTACAGGTGCAGCCACGCTGCTTGCCACGGGGGGAATTCCGCCCTCAATGAAGACTCCCAGGTTTGATGGCAAGGCGAACTGGGAGGCATTTCATCCCACTTGTGACATCAATTGTAGCGTCCAGAAGAAGTGCACACCAAGTCTGACGCTCTTTTTAAACTTTTATTGAGCATGCTATACTAACACAGCTCAACTTATCTCGTTCTTTCCAAAAGGAAAACCAATCCTCACTCCTCATTTCCGCAACAGCAACGCTTCCTCCTTCTTCGCCAATCACCTTACAGACGTGCTATGTTCACAACAATGAGGATGCAGGATGAAGTGACAGAAATTGACATTTTTGTATTGTAATATACATCAGGAAGTGTTGTGTAAGAAAGTGTTAAAAATAAAACCATCAAAAGCCATCTGCTTTTGTATAAAGATAAGTTAGGTTAAATGAAAATATTATTATTATTATTATTATCTATCTTACGGTATATCAAAAATAATTTGTGCAAAATTTAATTGAAATATTGTCGGTGTGGCCCTCCAGCAGTGCTCGGGTTGCTCATGCGGCCCCCGGTAAAAATTAATTGCCCACCCCTGCAATAGCGTGTAGTACACATAAGTGTTTTGAATAATTTGGAGAGTGGACTTCAAAGGTATCGCCTTCCATCTGCTTCTCTGTCAAACACACCATTAGCTGCTTTCAAATGTTCGCCCTTTAGATTAGTTAGCTACACACTCTATCATGTTTTTGATTATTTATTTCTATAACTCAATGAATATTACCCACTTTTTCTTCTCAGTACTGTCCTTCACACTCACTTTCTTCCTTTCCATGCTTGGAAAAACTAACTTCAACTAAGTCTTAAGTGTTGTACACTTGTACACAAATGTTTTAATTTACATTCTCCCCTAAGGTTATATTTCTCCTCTTGTTGAGAAGAATTGTTGTACATTCTTGGGTAGTAGCAGGTTATAGTTTGCTTTGTACATCATTTTAGCTGTTTGCTAATGCACCAAGACATTGAATTCCAATAATTGTGATTCAATAAATAAAGGGTTTGTATGTTCTCTAAATCCAACATTATGTATTATTCTAATTTATCTTTTTTTGTAACACCATTAGTGAAAGTGCACATTTGTAGTTGTTTCCCCATATTTCTACACAATAACTCAGATATGGTAACACTAGTGAGCAGTAGAGAATATGAAGTGATTTTTGGGCCAGAACATATTTTGCTTTATTTATTGACGTGTTTCTTGCTACTTTATGTTGTTTTTTACATGAGGTTTCCAGTTCATTTAATCATCTAATATTACACCCAAAAATGTGTTTCGTTTTACCCTTTCAATGTCTACTCCGTCTATCTGTATTTGTGTTTGACTTTCTCTTCTACAGTTACCAAATGGCAATATTTTAGTTTTACTGAGATTCAAAAAGTCTGTTTTTGTCAAACCATCTTTTTATTTATTAATTTCTTCTCTTATTATTTATTTTATCTTCTGCGTGTTCTCTCCTGAACAAAACACAGTTGTATCATCTGCAAATAATACTAACTTTAAGTCCTTGGTAACTTTACAAATGTTGTCCCAGTATTGATCCCTGAGGTACTCCACAAGATATGTTTAGCTCTGTGGAAGTGTGTTCGCCTATCTTCACGTATTGCTTCCTGTTGGTTAAGTAGCTTCTTACCCAGTTCAACACCAACCCAATGATGCCAAACCTTTCTAATGTTTTTATTAAGATGTTATTAAGATTAAAGATTAAAGATTAAAGTACCAATGATTGTCACACACACACTAGATGTGGTGAAATTTGTCCTCTGCATTTGTCCCATCCCCTTGGGGAGCAGTGGGCAGCAGCGGCGCCGCGCCCGGGAATCATTTTGGTGATTTAACCCCCAACTCCAACCCTTTGTTCCTGAGTGCCAAGCAGGGAGGTTATGGGTCCCATTTTTATAGTCTTTGGTATGACTCGGTTATGATTGATTGTGTCAAATGATTGTTAAATCCATAAATACTGCAGCAGCACATTTTTTGCTTTCTATTGCATTGGTGATCACTTCAGTTATTTTTGATTAATGCCATTAATGTTGAAATGTTGGCTCTTTATCCGTATTGGTTGTCTGTGAGTGTTTTGTTTTTATTTATGAATTTGTCTAATCTGATGTTAAACAGATTTTCAATAAATTTAGAAAATTGTGGAAGTAGAGAAACAAGTCTGTAGTTTGTAAACTGGTGTTTGTCTCCAGTTTTATAAATTGTAACGACTTTTTCTATTTTCATTTTATCTGGGAATTTGCCTGTTTGAAATGATAGGTTGCTGATATGTGTTAAAGGTTCTGAAATATCTTCAATAACATTCTTTATCATTTCCATATTAATTCCATTATAGTCAGTTGAGGTCTTGGATTTGAATATTTTCGCAACATTGATTATTTCCTCCTTCGTCACACCATGGAGGAACATCAAGTGGGGATTTCTGTCTCTAGTGTCATTCAAGTCCTCAACTGACTCGGGATATGGAATCTTTTCCTCCAGATGTGGTCCAATGTTCACAAGGTACTTATTGAAGCTTTGAACTACTTCGGTCATATTGTCATTTTTTACATTTCCGTCTGAGAAGTATTTAGGATAATCCATCTTAGTTTAGTTCCAGTTCAAAATCCATTCCTTTTTTGCATCCATCCATGTTTTTGAGATAACAATAACTTTGAAGGGTTTGTTGAATTGTTCCAAATGCTTCACGTTGTTGTAGTTTGCATACAACATTCTGCTGTTTAAAATGCATAATCATTAGTTTATTCTCTATTTTAATGTTTCTGTCATATTGTTATTCTGTATAATAAAAAACAATTATTCCTGGTATGAAAGAAAAACATTGTATCTCGATCTATATCCTTATCTAATTCCGGACTATTGTGATCGATGCTGCTGAAGTTTTTCAGTTTCATATATTTCTGATCACCAATCATTTGTGTTGCTCTATGAATATCTATAAGTGTAGATGAATGTGCACCTGAGTGAAGATCATCTTCTTCGGTAATCCCTTGGAGCGTTGTCATTTTGTAGTTGAACGTCAATGTTTGTTTTTACGTCAGACTCCATTATCGTTGTTGTTGTAGTTGCTGGGAGTTCTGATATTTGTCCAAATCCTTGATGTCATTGACAACCCTTGCTTGTGGACCTTCATTCAGCTTTATGTAAATTTTGCAGTTGCCTGAATTTTCCCCCGTTTCCTCAAGTCGCGTGCTTTCTATGCGATTTCAGCATTGCGTTTAGTGAGCTGTTTGTTCATGTACACCATTCAGCTTTTTTCCCTGTGTCAGCAATGCCATTTTGGATTTCCTGTTGGCGAGCTTCACGATGGTGACGGGCGTGTTGTTGTTGTCTCTTCTATTCAGTGAAATGCACGCATCAATGGTGTTGATATCGACATCAATTACCTTTGATTGCAGAAAGTTGACCACTTGTTGCTCTGTTCAAGCAGCGTCTGTGTCATCTGGTTTTCCTCTATTGTCAACTGCTCTTGCATAGGATCTAGGATTGATGCACAGCCCTGCAATGATGTCATTCTGCTGTGTAAACTGATTCACTTCCTCTTTGATGTTTTCCAAAACAGATTTGTGATATCTTGCTGTTGTCTAGCATTGAGCTGTTGTCTCAATGCAGCCATCTCCTCCCTGAAGTCAAATCAGTGTTATTTAGTTGCAACTGTTGGCGCAATTATTTCTATCTTCATTTTAATGTTCTCCACAACACTGCTATTGTCTCAATGGGTGTTGTCTTGCTGCTTGGTATTCGACTGTTGCCGCATTGTTGCATTCTCCTCTTTCAGCTTCTCCACCTCCCGTTTTAATGCTGTGTTGTCGTCACTGAGAATGTTCATTTCTTCTCTGAAATGTCTGTATTTCGACATATCATCACAAGACTCTTTTCTGTCCCTGATAATTTGTTCTTGGAGATCTGCAACATATTTTTGTACACCTTTGATAACCTTTTCATGGATATTGTTGATATGGCTTTGTAGAGTTCCTACTAACGCTTTTAAGTCCGGTTCCACCTCTGTTAACACTGTATTGCTTCGATGACGACTTCTTGTCGTGCTCACGGTTGCTCGGCAGCGAGAGAGAAGCCGTTGGTGTTGTTAGCTTCCGCGGCAAGAGGCAGCTCTATGGTATTGTAACCTTGATATTTTGTTCTCTCACCAACTTCGACGGCTGTGGGTTAAAAGCGGGTTACAGTTGAGTTCATTCGAAGAGAGATTTGTTGTCTTCCTTGTAAAAGTACCACAAAACAGGACACTCTTGACTCCACTTTATTTTGCGTACTCACACAGCACCGTCACCTCTTCTCCGACTCCCGCTCTCTTTCTTATTTCTTGTCTGTATATATTTCTATATGTGGAAACATATAGAATAAAATAACTTAAAATACAACAAATGTGTTACCTGAAAATAACAGACAGTATTGTGACTCAATAATATGTAAATCAATTCCTGTCTAAGAAATTACTTCCATGAATAAGAATTACATACCAAATCAAATGTTACAGTATTTGTTCACTTATTTTGCACCAGCCAGAGCTGTGTCAGTCTTTCTTGTAGATCAATTGTGTGGTCAGAAGCGTTTAAAAAATGTCCAACTCTTTCCGTTTTGTGGTTTAGCTTTGTGTTGCTAGGCAATGGCTTTGCGCTACCATTTACCGAGTTAGCCCCCAGCTTTTCTGCACCTTCAGTTCGCTTACTTAAGCGAACCTGTGCCTGCCGCCGGGCAAAGTTGAAGTCGAATATGTTAGCAAGTTATCCAGTAGCTGTGATCACAATCAGTCGTCACAAATTACATTTTTTAGGTCAAAACTGTAGTGTCGGAAAAGCACCTCTTCTAGTTTACATCCTCCCTCGGAAACAGGTATCTGATTTTTGCAGGAAGATTTGTACAACAGCCATCTTAGCTTGAAAAATTAGATAATATTAATCTCATTATGGGAATCACAACTGTTATATTTAAAATTAATTACAAAATGAGAACAGGAAGTGAGTATATGTGTTAGTAATTGCTATTCATTAGAAATGTGATAGGATTTAATACATTTCTTCTTCCTACTCTTTTTCGGACATGTTGTAAGGGGAAATAATAATGTGTCATATATTTTCACTATTGACAGGGAATAATATTGTCACGATACATCTTCAAAATTAACTTCAACCAACCATTGTCAAGTGTAGCGTCACTACCATCAAGTGTAGCGTCAATATCATAAAGTGTAGCGCCATTATGTAGTGTAGTGTCAGCGCAAATATTTTAGGAAGAGACAGGATCGCCGGAAGATGACAATCACGACTCACAGCACACAGCATTGCGTTTGTCTGCACAAAGCATCAACCTACTGCAGCCATTTATTGATAATTAGATGCAGAGGTGTGTTAGCTACACCCAGAGTCTGATCAATAGTCTGCAAGAACATACAATAACAAAGTTCAACATGTAGTGTCACTATAATCAAGTGTAGTGTCAATATCGTAAAGTTGGACACTCTTATGTCAGGGATGTCAAAGTCAAATACATGAGAGGGCCAAAAAAACAAATTCGCTACAAGCCGAGGGCCAGACTGGCTCAATGTTTATTAAAACATATCCAAATGATTGCCTATAACCTATTGAACCAAGACCTAACACAGTGTACTGTATTTTATTTAATGATTAAATTAATAATCCAACATTTTTGCATGGCTCTGTCACTAATTTCAAGTGAGAACATTTCTCAACAAGCTCACAGACAAAAACAAACTTCCTTCAAAAAAGGCGGCTGTTGCCTGCGGGCCGGATCTAATACTAATCAACTATCATCCCGGGTGCCATAGATAATTCATTTGCAGGCCGGATCTGGCCCGCGGGCCTCGACTTTGACACCTATGCTCTATGTTTATGGTAAACAAGTGTTTTGTGGACAAGACATCCTTTTTATGATAACAACAAGAGAGCAGAATTGCTAAATGATACTTCCAATGAAGTCAAATAGCAATACCGCTAACAGCTCCCTCCCCCCATTCTCGCCACATTCTACAGAGGCACTATAGAGAGCCTGCTGACCAACAGCATATCTGTCTGGACCGGAGCCTGCAATGCCTCAGACTGGAAGTCTCTCCAGAGAGTGGTGAGGACGGCGGCAAAGATCATCAGGACTCCTCTTCCTCCTATCCAAGAGATCGCAAAAAGCCGCTGCCTGACCAGGGCTCAGAAAATCTGCAAAGACTCCTCCCACCCCCACCAAAGACTGTTTTCACTGCTGGACTCTAGAAAGAGGTTCCGCAGCCTCAGAGGCAGAACCTCCAGGTTCTGTAACAGCTTCTTCCCTCAGGCCGTAAGACTCTTGAACGCATCATAATAATCCCCTCAACTCCCCCAAAATGGATTAACTCGCTGGAATAAAAAAGACAATATAACATACATCCATAAACGTGGACGCATGTGAAAAAGTGCAATACATTTATCTGTACAGTAACCTATTTATTTATTTATATATGCACCGTATTGCTTTTTTATCCTGCACTACCATAAGCTAATGAAATTAAATTTCGTTCTTATCTGTACTCTAAAGTTCAAATTTGAATGACAATAAAAAGGAAGTCTAAGTCTAAATCTTTAACAGTGTTGCCTACTGTCCCTTGAAAGATGGAATCATCCGGTATTTAAAAACCCAAGTAGCGCGTTTATTACTGAACTGTCAAAGGACACACTTTTTTTCATACAAACTTTATAAATTATACTAATTTGTATTCTAACCATAGTAAAAATATGGGACAAAGTGTGTCCTTCACCAGCTCAGTAGGGAATGCATACTTTTGTTTCTAAATACAAGGACAAATCCAATCTTCAAGGGATGGTTGGCAACCTAAGTGGTAACACCAGTGACTGCGAGAGACAAATTCCAACACGGATGCCTCTAATGCCACTCAGTAAAAGTAGCGTTGAGTGAGGCACTGAGCCTCATAAGTGGTTTGCCCTTTCTAAACAGTCGACTTCAAATGAAGTAAAAATGTTGCAACGCGGTGAAATCGCTCTTTAAAAAGTCACTTGGGAGAACAGCAGATAAGATTTCCTACAGTCTTTTGATTCCGACAAGCAAATGTGAAGATGACCTTTGAGAGAAGGCATGAAGCATCATTATTATGACAAGCAACGCTCCACTTTTGCATGGACGCATTCTGCCCAAGGTTGAACAAAACATTTGGTGAATAGATCAGAAGACTTCTCCCTGAATTACAGCGGGGATTTTCTTCTAAAGGTGCCTGCAGCAAAATTAATCTGCTTTGAAATTGAATTTTTCAGCTTGTGTTGTGGCTCTTAAAAGAGTGGCTTTGATGTAATCGCTGCAGAGTTTGCTTGCGTTCCTCGGAACCAGCAATAGAACATGTAATCATTGAGTGGTTTAATCTTTTATAGAATAATCGTACATGTATTCGTACTACCCGTTTTTGACACACATTTGCCCCCCGGTTTTGTGCGGCTAAATGTTACGCTTAACAAACTACTCTGTGTGTCAGGTATCATTCCACGGACTGGAATGTCCAAACAAAGAATCTCACACGTTGATGACTCAGCCTCTGTACTTTTTATTGAGTTTGGTTGCAAAATAATCTAACCTGACTCTCGCCAGATCCTTGTAGTTCGCTGAGCTCCACACAAGGATCTGGGACTTCTCAATAGGAGATGTATTTCAGAAGGCGGGGCCATCATGGCGCCGATGAAGGCTGCCTCGGTGCTTTCGTGCGCTCTGTTTTGTTTGTTTTTGTACATAAATTGTGTTTCCGGGTGGTCTTACACCCGTGAAGAGCTACTGAACATCAGATCCACCATCCCTATGGACTTGTTACCGGTCATCTTAGCGTCAGCTGCGGATTTGGTCCATTCTGTGCTCAAAAGAGGGAAACCGCACCGAAGAGGAAAGCAAGCGGGCGCACTTGTCCGTCTTTGCGGACGGGGATTACGCACGCCTCTACCAGGCATCTTCCTCTCCAACGTCCGCTCACTTGCCAACAAGATGGACGAGCTAGCGTTGCTGACGAGAAGGAACAAGGACTTCTCCTCGTCATGTGTGTTGTGTTTCACGGAGACTTGGCTGAGCGCAAGTGTCCCGGACAGCGCGCTTCAACTGGAGGGCTTTCATCTCCTCCGCGCGGACCGAGAAGCGGCGCTCTCTGGCAAAAAAAGAGGCGGGGGACTATGCTTCTTTATCAACAATAGCTGGTGCACAGACGTGACAGCAATTTTTAAACATTGTTCTTCTTCTCTGGAATATTTATTCATCCACTGTAAGCCCTTTTACTCACCGCGTGAGATTGTTTCATTCATTCTCGTGGCTGTTTACATCCCGCCCGGCGCGGACGTGCGTGACGCTCAGCGCGCGCTAGCAGGACAGATCTTACATGTGGAACGGTCTTTTCTTGACTCTCTTGTTATCGTGCTTGGTGACTTTAACAAGGGAAATTTGAGCCAGGAATTACCAAAGTATAGACAGTTTATTAAATGCCCAACCAGAGAGGAGAACACGCTGGATCACTGCTACACTACATTGAGCAAGGCTTTTCATGCAGTCCCGCGCGCTGCTCTTGGACTATCAGATCACGTGATGGTGCACTTAATCCCTTCATACAGACAGAGACTGAAACTGGCTAAACCTGTTATGAGGAACATTAAGTGTTTCACCGCCGAGTCTGTGGACGAGTTGCGTGCTTGTTGGGAAACGACAGACTGGGAGGCAATTGGAGCGGCCACGAACAATCTGGACGAGTATACGGACACTGTGACCTCATACATACAGTTCAATGAGGCGCGCATCATTCCAACGCGCACCAGGTTTTGTTATAACAACGACAAGCCCTGGTTCACACCCAAGCTCCGACAGCTGCGCAAGAAGAAGGAGGCTGCGTGGAGAAGCGGGGACCGAAGTACATACGGAGAAGCGAAGTACCACTTCACCAGGGAAGTGGAGAAAGCTAAATCTGTGTACTCTAACCGTCTACAGGAACAGTTCCGCTCCAATGATTCTGAGGCAGTTTGGAGAGGTCTAAGGGCCCTTACGAACTATAAGCCCAAAACCCCCCAGGCCCTGAATGACCGGACTCTCGCTCAGGGCCTCAACACACATTACTGTCGTCATGAACGGCCTTCAGCTCATCAAAGCCATGCTCCCCCCACCATCACCCTCCCCACCAATGCCAGCACATCATTAAAGGAGTTAAAGGACTCAAAGGACTCTGATGACATCACAGGACTCCAAAAACACAATAAGACTGTAAAGACCCTCTCCATTAAAGAAGAGGATGTACGCCGGCAGTTCTTGAAGCTGAATACGCGGAAGGCCCCCGGGCCGGATGGTGTGTCCCCCTCCACTCTCAGACACTGTGCGGACCAGCTGGCTCCTGTCTTCACTGACATTTTTAACACCTCTCTGGAGCTATGCCGCGTGCCGTCCTGCTTTAAGACCTCTACCATTGTCCCTGTCCCCAAGAAAGCACGGATCACAGGACTAAATGACTACAGGCCGGTCGCGCTGACGTCTGTGGTCATGAAGTCCTTTGAGCGCTTGGTCCTGCCCCACCTCAAGGACATCACCGCCCCCCTCCTGGACCCACTGCAGTTCGCCTACAGAGCCAACAGGTCTGTGGATGATGCAGTGAACCTGGCCCTCCACTTCATCCTGGAGCATCTGGACTCCCCAGGAACCTACGCTAGGATCCTGTTTGTGGACTTCAGCTCTGCCTTCAACACCATCCTCCCTGGACTGCTACGAGACAAGCTCTACCAGCTCAGCGTGCCCGACTCCCTCTGCAGTTGGATTAATGACTTCCTGACAGACCGAAGACAGCACGTAAGGCTGGGGAAGATTGTCTCGGACAGTCGAACCACAAACACTGGTACTCCTCAGGGCTGTGTACTCTCCCCCTGGCTCTTCTCCCTGTATACAAACTGCTGCACCTCCAGTCACCAATCCGTAAAACTGCTCAAGTTTGCGGATGACACCACCCTTATCGGGCTCATCTCGAATGGCGATGGGTCCGCCTACAGGAGAGAGGTGGACCGGCTGACGTCCTGGTGCAGCCTCAACAACCTGGAGCTGAACGCCCAGAAAACAGTGGAGATGATCATGGACTTCAGGAAAGTCACAGCCCCACCATCCCCCCTCACCCTGATTGACTCTCCCACCCCCATCCCCATTGTGGACTCCTTCCGTTTCTTGGGCACCACCATCACCCAGGACTTCAAGTGGGAGCTGACCATCAGCTCCCTCATCAAGAAGGCCCAGCAGAGGATGTATTTCCTGCGGCAGCTGAGGAAACTTAAGGTGCCGACCGAGATGCTGGTGCAGTTTTACTCAGCCATCATAGAGTCCATCCTGACCTCCTCCATCACAGTGTGGTTCCCCGGCGCCACAGTCCAGGATAAGAATAGACTGCAACGCATCGTACGTGCTGCGGAGAAGGTGATTGGCTGCAAGATCCCATCCCTCCAGGACTTGTTCTCCTCCAGGACCAGGAGGCGTGTGGGTCGGATCACAGCTGACTCTTCTCACCCTGGACACAAACTATTCTCCCCTCTCCCCTCAGGCAGGAGACTACGCTCCATCCAGAACCACACCTCCCGCCACCTGAACAGTTTTTTCCCCTCGGCCATCAGGCAAATGAACAAGAACTCCTAACAGCAGCTCCTTGAATTCCTTGAATCCCTTCTAAGTCTATCTGATAGCTCAGTCACAGCTCTTTTTATACCAAATATGTGTTACATGTGTTTTATGTCGCACGTTTGCACCAAGAAAAATTCCTAGTTTGTGAACCCGTTCTCAAACAATGGCAATAAAACTATTCTGATTCTGATTGTAAAAAAATCATTGTCTGTGATTGGATAAACCACTTGTCCGTTATCTTGAATGACGTGCTACTTCAACCACTCACATCGAAATCAACCCGTGGCGCTGATGAGAGCGACGCTGCGAAATCCAAAACAGAACAGCCGTCATATTGGATAACGACAGAGCGAAAAGTTAGAGAACTTTTACTGAAACAACGCAGCAATGTCAGAAGACGATCGATGTGGCAGAACAGTTGCAATAGCAGAATCAATGTCAGCACGCGCCTCCTTGCTCCATCCCGCCATTGTTGTTTGAATCAAACAGTCGCTTCGTCGCTACATCACATCTATGAAATCCCGGCTGGCGATCCTGATTGGTTCATTATTTTTTGCTATCTTGAAGGAGTTTGCAATGCCTTCGAGCCCAGACCCTCAGCGGAATACAAGGATCTGGCGAGAGTCAGGTTAAAAATAATCTACCATGGGGCCAAAAAAAAATTGGACTTTTAGCACTTTGATAAAGAAGGTAAAATACTACAAACATTCCGATCATATCGTAAATGGGACAAAACAAACAACATGTTTACTTAACAGGATGCAGTGCGTCTCTCATAACAGTATGACCTCGGAGTATGTTAAAGGCCTACTGAAATGAAATGTTCTTATTTAAACGGGGATAGCAGATCCATTCTATGTGTCATACTTGATCATTTCGCGATATTGCCATATTTTTGCTGAAAGGATTTAGTTGAGAACATCGACGGTAAAGTTTTGGTCGCTGATAAAAAAAGCCTTGCCTGTACCGGAAGTAGCGTGACGTCACAGGTTGAAGGGCTCCTCACATTTGCACATTGTTTACACCAGCAGCGAGAGTGATTCGTGGATGAGGAACGTGAGAGTGAAGGATTAGAGTGCAGTGCAGGACGTATCTTTTTTCGCTCTGACCGTAACGTAGGTACAAGGGCTCATTGGAATCCACACTCTCTCCTTTTTCTATTGTGGATCACGGATTTGTATTTTAAAACACCTCGGATACTATATCCTCTTGAAAATGAGAGTCGAGAACGCAAAATGGACATTCACAGTGACTTTTATCCCCACGACAATACATCAGCGAAGCACTTTAGCTACGGAGATAACGTGATATCATCGTGCTTAAAGGCAGATAGAAACAAAAGAAATAAGCCCCTGACTGGAAGGATAGACAGAAGATCAACAATACTACCAAACTCTGGACCTGTAACCACACGGTTAATGCTGTACCGCCTGGCGAAATCTAGCAATGCTGTTGCTAACGACACCATTGAAGCTAACTTAGCTACGGGACCTCGACAGAGCTATGCTAAAAACGTTAGCTTTTCACCTACGCCAGCTCTCATCTGCTCATCACGACCCGTGCTCACCTGCGTTCCAGCGATCGACGGCACGACGAAGGACTTCACCCGATCATCGATGCGGTTGGCGGCCCGGAGACGGAGGAAGTCAAGGTGAGGACAGCTTTCGACGACACCCCGGCCGCCATCAGAGTCGGTAAGAAACATATATTTCCCCAAAGTTATGTACGTGGCATGCACATAGCGACACGCACGTACGGGCAAGCGATCAAATGTTTGGAAGCCAAAGCTTTAGTCCCGGTAGTGCGTCTGCTATCCAACTCAAAGTCCTCCTGGTTGTGTTGCTGTAGCCAGCCGCTAATACACCGATCCCACCTACAGCTTTCTTCTTTGCAGTCTCCATTGTTAATTGAACAAATTGCAAAAGATTCTCCAACACAGATGTCCAGAATACTGTGGAATTTTGCGATGAAAACAGAGCTGTTTGTATTGGGATACAATGGTGTCCGAATACTTCCGCTTCAACCCTTGACATCACGCGCAAACGTCATCATACCTAGACGTCTTCAGCCGTAAGTTTTCCGGGAAATTTAAAATTGCACTTTATAAGTTAACCCAGCTGTATTGGCATGTGTTGCAATGTTAAGATTTCATCATTGATATATAAACTATCAGACTGCGTGGTCGGTAGTAGTGGGTTTCAGTAGGCCTTTAAGGTAACTTGCGGAGTTCCACAGGGTTCGGTTCTTTACCCTGCACTCCTCAGCATTTACATGCTGCCGCTAGGTGACATCATACGCAAATACGGTGTTAGCTTTCACTGTATTGCTGATGTTACCTAACTCTACATGCCCCTAAAGCTGACCAACACACTAGATTGTAGTCACCTGGAGGCGTGTCTGAATGAAATTAAACAATGGATGTCCAGCAATTTTTTGCATCTTAACTCTAAGAAAACGGAAATGTTCATTATCCGTCCTGCTAGAGATGGCACTTATTTAATAATACCACCTTAACATTGGACGTGCGCTGATGGAATTGTGGTGACTGGCTGGCTTTGGTGCTGACATGTGGGCGGGATCTTTCTCAGTTTGGAGGCTTCGTTCCCTCGCCGGGACTCGTGTGAGCGCATTGCTGTTTGGATAGTTTGGATGCTGTGTTCACGTTGAGCATGGGGGCTCTGCAGTTTTTTGTCGTGTGGGGTTGCTGGTGTGGACTCCGCAGAGTCGGGTTGGGGCGGGCGGGCGCTGGTTTTGTTCAGCGGGGTGACGACTCTCGTGGGGTCGTGTTGGCCTGGTGTGGAGCACCTGCGTGGTAATGGGCTGTGGTGGGAGCCGGCCTCCTGGCCGTAGTTCTAGGTTGCCTCCTGCACTTTGGGTGGAGGGGGTAGGGTTGTCCAAGCCCTCTGCTCCTCTTACTTATAGAACACACACATGTAGGACTTAGAGGGGTTGTCCTGTGGGGAGGCATGGCGGGGGGATGAGAATGCCTCTATGGGGCTCCAGTCCTCCTGACTTGTGCCCTGCTCGTCCATCCCGCAAATGTAACTGCATGTTAGACACTTAAGGCTTGGGGGGCTCGGCATGGTCGGGACCCACCATGGCCTTGATGTTCCCCAATTTTAATCACATTATTAGTCCCCACCCGCATTAATTTCTCCCTCAAGCTACAGTACACACATCAATAGGGACTGTAATGGCTGACTTCCTAATTTTTATGACAAAAACTACTTCCTTACGACGGCAACACACTGCTGTATGGGGGTGCAGAATGTAAACATTTAATTATAAATTTGTTGTCATGTCTAAAGCTAAATATTTAGAAACTATGCAGAAGCCCTAAGTGTAAGAAAATAAGCTACTTACTTAAAAGATACATCTCCTGGATGCACTGGGACACATCATCAGTGATGTATCCTGGATTCATCGGGTGTTTCAGGTCTCGCAACATCAGACACCCTCGTCCAGGCGACCCAGCCGGGGTGATCAAGTCCCTGCTTGTGTCCCAGTAGCAACCCACGGATCTGCCCTTTTCAGCCACAACCACCTTGTGGCTTTCTCTGCCGCTTCACTTGTGGATTGAATGGCCCTGCTTTTGGCCGCCCCTGTGACTCCCAATCGTCCAAGGACTTTGCAGAGGGAGCGTCCTGCAAAGCCACGGCAGCCAACTTCTGTTGGCTCATAGAAAGTCCTCGAGCCCCTGCACTCCTCCACCAGTTCCTGATACTTGGCACGTTTCCTTTCGTTGGCTTCCTCAATCTGCTCCTCCCAAGGCACTGTTAGTTCCAGCACGATCGGGTGTTTCGAAGCCTCTGAGATGATGATCATGTCTGGCCGGAGAAATGTTGTTACAATGTGCTGGGGGAACCTCAGTTATAACAACTTGACAGCAAAGTTATCATTATCATCTCACTGATAAAAGTTTAATTATATATTGGTATTTCGTTATGAAATAATAAACATTTATTAACACATAAAAAGACACAAAAGTACCCAAAATGGCTACAGTTGAGTACCCGTACTGATTCATACTAAAAGCATGGCCGATGAAAATGGAGTAACTTCTGTACTTGTACAAAACCCTCTACTTCAAAACAGTGAAACAAATACACTTTGACCTTGAGCCATTCAGATTTGCAAAAAGTTTTATAATGTACTATAATGAGTGTTAGTTTAAGTCAAATTACAATCACTAGCCAGAGTAAAAAAAAAAAGTTTTCATATATTTAAAGATGCACATACTTTCCTCCTGAACACAAATTTAGCCAAATGACTTTCATTTAATCTTTTTTACTGTTGGAGATGTGCAAAAATGACAAACACTTACCAGCTTTGTATTCATAAAGTGTAGAATCTCACCATAAAGCATACTGTGAGGGAGTGCTACTCATCCGAACAACACAGTCATCTAATTATAAAATCATACATCATTCCAGAGTTAAAAACGAGGCTTCCGATGGAGCATTGCTAATTTTTCCATCATAAGTCTCATTAAGTGCTCTGCACGAGAGCTTCCAATTAATGACAGAGTAGTTGTGGTAAACAAACATGCCAGATAGAGAAGATAACCACTGAAGATGCTATGTTTCTCTTCAAAAATAAGATGTACCGTCTGCCATCTCTGCTCTGCATTCACACTGTTTTTAATATACTGTAAAGTCACAGCTACAGAAATCGATGAAAGAAGAAAAAAAATAAAAGATGTCATCAGTGTCAGAAAGAAGGGGGAGGAGTATTTTTATAGCTAGAATTCACTGAAATTAAAGTATTTCTTATATATATATATATTAGACTGCACAACTCCTCTCTGGTAGGGAGGGGGGGCACTAGGATAACAGTGTAATACTTTTTCATAACATGGTCACTACTGCCTAGTTTCTCTTGTTATATTCTTATTTTACTGTTATATTCGTATTCTCATCGTTGCTTTTTGTTTTTATTCTATTGTAATATTTTTCTATTTTGTTTCCATTTATACCCCCATTATTTACTTTTTACTTTTTAAATTCGATCTCAATTCTGTACACTGCTGCTGGAATTTTAATTTTCCTGAGGGAACTCTCCTGAAGGAATCAATAAAGTACTATCTATCTATCTATATCTATATCTATATCTATATATATATACATAGTACAGTAAACAGTAATGAAAACACAGTTGTTCTACTAACTGTACTGTACTTGCTGCTTACTTAAAAAAAAAAAAACACATATCTTTCACTATTTGAGTAGCTTTGGTTCTGCCATTTGAGTACTGGCGAGCGATCTCTGAATCCGGGAACATATCCTTCACGGATTTGTTGAAAACATCCGCAAATGAGAACGGAATGATGGGAATCCGGATGTTGTGTGTCAGTGTATTGTAAATAATCCCAGGAATGTAGGCTCATACGACTTCTTTGTTTGTCTTGTCTTTATTGCACAAGATGTAATTCAACCACGCAACAGCTCCAATGTGTGTCTATCCCTTTTACCGGCAAAACTCGAACACCCACTTCCTATTAACAACGTAACTTCCCTATCTCTCCCGAAAGTCCCGCCCCCCAGCCAAAGTCATTGGCTAACACCCCGTAGCCAGCTGCTACAGTATTAACGTGCCGGCTGGAATAAACACATGCTGAGAAATAGTTCCGTGCCTGCCTACTTTATGGGTTATAGATAAACCTATGGATAACGGAGACATATATAATAGTCTCCTTTTCAGGTGAAAGAGGACGCTAAAGGCAGTGCCTTTAAGGCACGCCACCAATATAGTTGTCCGGCTGGAAATCGGGAGATTTTCGGGAGAATGGTTGTCCCTGGAGATTTTCGGGAGAGGCACTGAAATTTGGGAGTCTCCCGGAAAATTCGGGAGGGTTGGCAAGTATGGATCCAGCTTTAGTGGAACATTAAGCATTATGTAGCAGTATTGCTAAGTGCTAAACGAGTATCACCAATTATAAACATAATAAAACAAGTACTTACTGTACAATGTCTAATCTTATTGAGATGCCAACTTATGTGATGTTTGTATATTTCAGCACAAAACATGTGTTCCTCGTTAAGTTGATGAATTCATCATAAACCTCACTCAAAAAAAGAAATGCTGGGAGAAAATGAGCATTTTGTCGGGTCTTCCTAGCAAAGTCTTTCGGGTATACATTGAATGTCAAAGATGACCAATTTCTCTTTCTATGACCACAACATTCTACTCTGCAAGTGTGAGGCATGAGTTATAATCAAGCACAAACGTATACCAACTCCAAGGTTAAGCAGCAGCTCAGTATGTAAAGAACTGCTGTAGCTCCGCCGTAATCAAAGCGCTGTTATGTAAGCTCCTAATAGCGGTGGTAGTGGCCACAAAAAGGCAGGATACGGCAGGCAGCGTGCAGTTAAACAAGTATTTAATGTTCCAATGTCTAAAAGAACAAACAGAGTGCAGTAGGGATTGGCACAAAAAAAACCAGGGAAAAACTGTGCATGAAAATGAAAGCTTTAGGGCAAGCTTACAAGAATACAAGGCAATAATCTCCGAAATGTCACTAGCTGTGTTTGTACCTGCGACATACAACAGAATGATCCCACCAACAAGTAGCGGTGTCATTAATACACACTTGGCATCTGTAAGCGCGGCTCGGGCCCCCACCACACCAGACCCAAGTGCTGACAGCTGACCGTCCCTCCTCATCACAGCCTGACTATGCTAACCCCATTCATTCATTTCTTGGACAGTAAGCCGAAATACCCCAGGCCAAACCACACCCATTCGATGGACTTCCAAGCCTCCTACATTTCCTGTACCCCACAAATACTGCCACCGGGCTTCCCAAAGCCCACCCACCCTTGGCTTTTGCTCCCGCTGAGGTCGCGGGTGAACAGCTCCTCTCTCTAGTTCCATATAGCAATTGGAATCCGCTCCTTGAGGGAGGGGGGCGCTGGGAGGGTCAGCTGTGCGACTGGGGATGCACAGCTCCTTCTCTGCCATGCCACTCCACCAGCGGTGGCGCCACCGACGTTATGTCCAGCCAGGCCACCGTTGCCAAGGCTACTTCCAGCTCAGTGTCCATTGAGGCCGCCAGCTCAACATTCTTTTGGTCTTTAAAGGGGGGTAGTGTTATGACCTATGACGCCAAGTCGTTCTTTGTTTAGATTTGTGGGCGTTTTTTCGGGTTTTTAGTTTACTTCTTTCCTTGCACTCTTATTATTTTTCACTTCCTGTTCTGTTTGTGTTTTCTTGCAATAGCTTCACCCCTGCCACTTAGCACTGTCTTCATTCACCTGGGTGTGATTAGTAATAATGTGTTTTGCCTGCTGCTTAGACTGTTTGAACCAGTGTAATTTCTTTGTCGGTGTGGGATCATTGTATTGTTTGTCTGAGGAACTATGACGGATAGTAGCATTTTTGACTTCTTGTTTCGCACTTCTTTGTTGTTAGCTCTCTTTAGCTTTTTTTCATGCAGTTTCCCTGTGCTTGCTTTGTCCATATCCCTGTTGCACTCTGCCTTGAATTGTGTACTTTTGGACATTAAACATTGCCTGCTTTGTCTTCTGCCTTTTTGAGCCATGTTACAAAAAGTAGTAACAAAGGTCTTAACTCATTCTCCTTCTATGCCACATCAATATGGAATGCACTCCCAACAGGTGTAAAAGAAAGGGCATCTCTATCCTCCTTCAAAACCGCACTAATAGAACACCTCCAGGCAACTGCAACCCTAAACTAACACCCTCCCCCTTCCACATCCCACCTCCCTGGATTGTAAATAATCAAATGTATATACTTGATCTTATGCTTTCTGATCTCTCTCTCTATGTCCACTACTTGCTGTACATATCCTACCAAGTCAGACATACACTGTTTCAATGTCCATTTCTCTGATGATGCAATTGTTGATGACCGAAGTGCTGATATCAACCAAACCTAACCCCCCCTCCACATCCCACACCCCGGATTGTAAATAATGTAAATAATTCAATGTATATACTCTGATGATTAACTTGTGTGATGACTGCATCATGATGATAGTATATATTTGTACCATACATTGATTTAAGTGGCCCCCGACTTAAACAAGTTGAAAAACTTATTCGGGTGTTACCATTTAGTTGTCAATTGTACGGAATATGTACTGTACTGTGCAATCTACTAATAAAAGTTTCAATCAATCAATCAATCAGTTCCTCAACTTTAGCGCTCACAATAACAATGTGGCTAATATTTGGTTAATGTGCAGATCATGGCATATAAATGGAATATTGTTAGCGGTTTTTGGATGTTTTTTTTAGAGGGCTTTGTACGCGGAATAGTTGACTCCCATTATCTGCATTGTTAGCTGCCTCTTGCTAGCGTTTAATTGTAATTTAGAATACACAAAAAAGAGGAGAACAAAATATGTGTTTTTGCCACACATAAGTGTCGTGAATGATAGGCAAATTACAAAAAAAAAGTGCAGTTCCCCTTTAAGTAGCCAGCTGATTACTAACTGAGTGCAGGTGTGCCGGAGCTGTGCCGTCCAGGAACACTAAATAAGGTCAGCTGAATTCAGTGACGTGTGTTGACCTTCACACTTGCTTTAAAGTTCTTCTTTTTTTTTTTTTTACCCAAATTCACATGCTAATTATTGTTACTACAGGTTGCACAAGAAAAGGAAGGTAGTTATTCACTTTTATAAAAACCTTATGATAAATGAGACCAACAAGTATTTGGTAAAGCTGTTATCAAATAATTGTTGGCCACATTTGCTTTGATGAAATATAATGTGTTTTTTTTAAAATTTATCTGTATTTGTATCTGAAGCAGCAACATTTACCTTTTGAAGAAAACATACTTTGCATGATCACAATCATTTAGTCTTTAAAGTCCAGTTTAGAGAATATTTGATATTGAATAAATAATCCTCCATATTGGCAGACATGATTCATTCATTCATTCATTCATTTCATTCCATTTCATTCAGAGCAGTAAAACGTTTTTGCATCCAATAAAGCCCTCCCACAAATAATGGCTTCCTTTGTTACAAAAATGCCATGTTTGTTATAAAAAAATGATGGCATCTGTTGGTTAAACATTGTAGAGACATGCGTCTGCTACCCCGATCACCCCTATTTCTCCCAGTGTTGGGAGTCAAGAGTACTGCTTTGGCATTGGAGGACCGACAGTAAGCCTCCATCTTTTATTTTCTCAATTTAACAGTCCGATTATCAAGAATAATGATGTCACACTACAATAAAAACATTGAACGAGCCTTAGATTCTACATTAACCAAACTGGAAATTCATGGTGTAAAAATGTATCTGCAAACTTCATTTTCGCAATATTGTGTAGGCAGTGAAGCAGGCACACGCTGAAGCCTCATGATTGGTTTGTGTGCAAATGTTGTGATATTTACTCAAGTAAATGTTCATTTAAATCATACAGAAAATACATTTAGAACACAGTTTAATGGACAAATATTAACATGTATTTTCTTTTTTCCCATCATGACAAGGGCCTACCCTGACCACAAGTCTCTGAATCTAATAGAACAGTGGTGTTATGATCCGCTGCCCGGATCATAGTTTTACGTTTTCAAGTCACATGTGTTTTCAGCACCTTGTTTTGTTTCTGTTGCCATGACGGCAGATTATGCTCAGCTGCCTCTGGTTAGTGTTCGAGACGCTCACCTGTTGTCCGGGCACTAATCAGAGGGCTATTTAGTCTTCGCCCGGGCAGCACTCTGCCTGGCTTCCTAATTTGCTTTCACGCAACAGCTAACGACCACTTTGTTTCCTGCTAGCTCTCATGCTATATTCTTTTGCTTGCTAGTTCCCACGCTAGTCGTTTTTGTTTTTTCTCCTGTCTGATTTAGTTCTTGAATAAATCATTTTTCCTACCTGCAAGCTGTGTCCGAGCCCGTCTGCATCCTTGGGAGAACACCTCGCACCACGATGCGACCAGGTCGTTACAGTAGGAAGCCAGCAAGAAGAAGTTCTCTCGCAGCGAGCATGTCGGAGGAGATGGACGAAGGTGCGTGGATGGTGTTGCGAGCGATGGAGGCGGAGACTCTCCGCTATTCCCTTTCGGAGCGCCAGGACCTGATATGGGGTCCTAACGGAAGGTTGGTCCCAATCCACTCCGTTTGGCCCGAGGACATCGCCACACCTCCGCACCACCGGACGCGTCAGCGAAGACGGAAGCCACCAAAGAGGTCTTCACTTCGCTGCCAAGACGCGCCACTCCCACAGACTCCTCCACCGGTACACAGCAAGCTACATTCAGCCCAAGATTCCCCTCTTCAAAGGTCTGTTAATCCCATCAACTACCTTACCGAAGATTGTTATGACTGGCCTGTCAATCACTGGGACTGCAGCTATGACGTCATTCCGTCGGCACCCCCTGATGACACGCCGCTTGATGACGTTGTCCCGTCCATTTTGGATGACGTCATAGACAAAGACTTTTTTAGACATTATGTCAATTCTTCCTGCCAGCCATTTTCAAGTGACTTTAATTCTGCAATTAAACATTATCAGGACATTTTTTTAAGGACTAAATCTAGTCAGTCCCAGTCTCAAGTGGGGGGTGACAATAGACATTTTGGACAATTTAGAGGAGAGGATTCGGCCCTCCCCCTGACCTCCCTCCACCCACCCTTGAAGACGGTTCCAATCTGCAAGAAGCGCGTCTGGGATCCGCTTTTTGAGGGGGGGGGCTAGTACTGGGAGCTGTGCGAGTGGGGTGGCACAACGGCGTGCTAAGCCGCAACCTCCTGCTCGGCCACCGCCACCTGTCCTTCGGCGGGCTAAGCCACAACCTCCTGCCCGGCCGCCACCACCGGTTTTTCGGCCTGCTAAGCCGCAACCGCCAGCTAGGCCACCTGCACCTAAGCTAGCGCTAAGGCTAGCACCAGCTCCACCACAGGTTCCAGTACCTGCACCTCGGCTGGTTCCCACACCAGTACCTGCACCTCGGCTGGTTCCCGCACCAGTACCTGCACCTCGGCTGGTTCCCGCACCAGTACCTGCTCCACGGCTGGTTCTCGCACCAGTACCTGCACCACGACTGGTTCTCGCACCAGTACCTGCACCACGACTGGTTCTCGCACCAGTACCTGCACCACGACTGGTTCTCGCACCAGTACCTGCACCACGACTGGTTCTCGCACCAGTACCTGTACCACGACTGGTTCTCGCACCAGTACCTGCACCACGACTGGTTCTCGCACCAGTACCTGCACCACGACTGGTTCTCGCACCAGTACCTGCACCACGGCTGGTTCTCGCACCAGCACCTGTACCACGACTGGTTCTCGCACCAGCACCGGCTGCCACGACAGCGACTCCGGCTGCCACGACAGCGACTCCGGCTGCCACGACAGCGACTCCTGCTGCCACGACAGCGACTCCTGCTGCCACGACAGCGACTCCTGCTGCCACGACAGCGACTCCTGCTGCCACGACAGCGACTCCGGCTGCCACGACAGCGACTCCGGCTGCCACGACAGCGACTCCGGCTGCCACGGCGACGTCGACTCCTCCGGCTGCCACGACAGCGACTCCGGCTGCCACGACAGCGATTCCGGCTGCCACGACAGCGACTCCGGCTGCCACGACAGCGACTCCGGCTGCCACGACAGCGACTCCGGCTGCCACGACAGCGACTCTGGCTGCCACGACAGCGACTCCTGCTGCCACGACAGCGGCGACTCCGGCTGCCACGACAGCGGCGACTCCGGCTGCCACGACAGCGGCGACTCCGGCTGCCACGACAGCGGCGACTCCGGCTGCCACGACAGCGGCGACTCCGGCTGCCACGACAGCGACGGCGACTCCTCCGGCTGCCACGGCGACGTCGACACCTACCGCTTCCACGGCGACGTCTCAGCGACCTCGAGTGGTCCGGCTGCGCAAGCAGCTCTCTCAGAGGACTCAGAGGCTGCTGAAATTCTGGCGCCACTCACGCCCACCTTCTCGGCGGCCACGAATGTGGCCTTACCGTGGTCGCCCGCCTCGCCCGCCTCGCCAGCGGCGTTCCATTCGCCGCCGCCACCTGACCCTTCCCCGGTGGATTCGGGGACACGTGGCCTGGCGACCCACCACCAAGTCACCCCCCCCGCCCGCCCTTGACTCGTGAACTTTTTGCTTGTTTTTTTTTTCCGGGTTCCAGTTGTTTTCTTTGTTTTCAAGGGACATCTGGAATCTGTCCTTTTAGGGGGGTGTACTGTTATGATCCGCTGCCCGGATTATAGTTTTACGTTTTCAAGTCACATGTGTTTTCAGCACCTTGTTTTGTTTCTGTTGCCATGACGGCAGATTATGCTCAGCTGCCTCTGGTTAGTGTTCGAGACGCTCACCTGTTGTCCGGGCACTAATCAGAGGGCTATTTAGTCTTCGCCCGGGCAGCACTCTGCCTGGCTTCCTAATTTGCTTTCACGCAACAGCTAACGACCACTTTGTTTCCTGCTAGCTCTCATGCTATATTCTTTTGCTTGCTAGTTCCCACGCTAGTCGTTTTTGTTTTTTCTCCTGTCTGATTTAGTTCTTGAATAAATCATTTTTCCTACCTGCAAGCTGTGTCCGAGCCCGTCTGCATCCTTGGGAGAACACCTCGCACCACGATGCGACCAGGTCGTTACAAGTGGCAGCACCAGCAGCAGAGCAATCCCATGACAAACATTTTATTTTTGCATTGTTTAAGGTAGTTTATATGTATATTTTAAGTTATATTAATTACTTCTGCCTGGAGTTTGTGTATTCACTGGGGTTTGTTTGTTTGTTTGTTTGTTAGTTAGCAACATAAATATAAACGCTGGATTTTGGTAAAACTTTTAGGAAAGGTCAGAAAGGCACAAGTGATTACATTTTGGGGATTATCCGGATCACCGTCTGGATTTAGGCTTTTTTTTTTACTATTGAGCGATAGGGCCTGGCGGAGGTGTATGTTCCTCTAATGGGGCGGTATAGCTCAGTAGGTAGAATGGCCGTGCCAGCAACTTGAGGGTTCCAGGTTCGATCCCCACTTCCACCATCCTAGTCACTTCCGTTGTGTCCTTAGGCAAGACACTTTACCCACCTGCTCCCAGTACCACCCACACTGGTTTAAATGTAACTTAGATATTGGGTTTCACTATGTAAAAGCGCTTTGAGTCACTAGAGAAAAGTGCTATATAAATATAATTCACTTCACTAATGATTTCTTTAGTAAATATGCAATCAGATCAGCACTTTATTTGACAAAGATACATTTTTACAGGTAATGTCATCCTCCATTTATTGATTCATTTTGTTTCCTGGGATCCAAATAGAACCGATTTGGTGGACTGGTCCGTTTGCCTAATTAAGATTTGAGGCAATTTTAAGCCTAATGTGTTAATGTCAACATGATGAACAGTGTGTACAGTCACACCTTCAAGGTTGTAACGGGAAAAAGGAAACCAACCAAAGAACGAAAAAAACGTTTTTATGGCAAGAATATTTAAAGGCAAACACAAAAAAAAGCAAAAGCAAAAATGAATATGTGGTTTTCCTTTTGTTGAAAGAAACGAAAAATGATTGGGCTCACATACAGCTTCATCCTCGAAGTAAAATACAGATTAGAATGGGGTTACAGTTGGTTTTGGTTTAGTTCTAAATATTAATTTGAGTGGAAAGAAGAGAGCAAAGGTTTAATGATTATTTCTGCATGCAAACGTTTGTTGACCCCATGAAAGCAGTGCACTGTGAAACTGCTCGGATCTCCCTGGAGGCAAATGTGTTTGTTTACTTGCACGATGATTGCAGCTCTGTAAGCGTGTACTCAGGCACAGCTCTGAAATAACCCGGAGGCATCGTCAAGCATGCAAACTTACAGAAATGCCGTCAAGCATTGATCTTAAAAGTGCTGGCAGAATTGTGTTTCAGCCTGTGATTGTAGATGATGACTTTGCAAGCATCTCATCCTTTATTCTGGCTGTCCCTGTTTTACACAGATGTGAGTTGACGCTGTTACTTTTCTCCTGTCAGCTTAAGACAATGTCCACATCGACACTGATATTTAAAACAAAAACAAAAAAACCCACATTTCCTTCACTCTGGCGTACAACAACATCTCCATCCACACTGGTGGAGTTAAAAGACATTCACTGGCTGTCATTCCGTCCAATCGATAGACTGAAAAATAAACACATTTTTAGCCCCCTTATAATGCCGACTGTAGTGGTTCTCAAACTTTTTTCATCAAATAATACCTCAGAAAACCCTTGGGTCTCCAAGTACCACCATAATGACCAAAATTCAAATACAGTAGCGTAGTCAGCCTAAGTATTAATTAAAAAAGGCAGATGTTTTATTTAACAAGTATATTTAGTATTTACACACAGTTTGAACAAAACACTTTGTTTAAATATAGTGAAATAAAACGGTGTACTTTAATTGATTATTTGGCATACCACTAGATGGGGCCCGCGCACCACTAGTGGTACAGGACCACCGTTTGGGAATCACTGGCCTACTTTAAAGAAAATTGGTATTTCCATACACTCCACTCCGTCCGGGTTAGCGTATGACCAGAAATTGTTCGTATTAAACAAGGAATCCCACTCATTGGTGGTCTCTACACTTTCTTTATTGAGTATGACTGCAAAATAATCCACAATGGGGCCAAATAAAGTTGTGAGTGAAAGTACTTTGATTAATACGGTGAAAAACACAATTGAATTTATGAACAAAATTTACAAAGTACGAAGGTGGCATCTGCTTGGTGTAACTTGTCTGGTCAAGCCCTGCTTCAGTTCTGCTCGAGGATTGAATCTGGTTCCTTCAGATGAAAATGAAGACTGCCCGGCACCAAGCACCCTGAACGAGCCCCTAAATTCCGATTATCTTCCTGAGACTACTTTAGGGAGGTAACATTGGCTCTCCCCTCCCCTTGTTACTCTCTGCTCGTTACTATATTCACCAACAAGACTCTTCTATAAAAGTTGAAGTTATGTTAAATGTTCATTTATACATTTCGTTCATCATTTATATGTACTCCTCTCTGAGCAGCCACCTTATCGTGGTAGAGGAGTTTGCGTGTCCCAATGATCCTAGGAGTTATGCCCCCTGGTATGGTCTCCCAAGACAAACTGAAACAAAGAGCAGCTGGAAGACCTCCATGAAAAATAAAAAAGAAGGACCCAGATTTCCTTCGCCCGGACGCGGGTCACCGGGGCCCCCCTCTGGAGCCAGGCCCGGAGGTGGCGCACGATGGCGAGCACCTGATGGCCAGGCCTGTCCACATGGGGCACCGCCCGAAGAGGCAACGTGGGTCCCCCCTCCAATGGGCTCACCACCCATAGCAGGGGCCATAGAGGTCGGGTGCAATGTGAGCCGGGCGTCAGCCGAAGGCAGGGCACTTGGCGGTCCGATCCTCGGCTACATAAGCTATCTCTTTGGACGTGGAACGTCACCTCGCTGGGGGGGAGGAGCCTGAGCTAGTGCGCGAGTTCCGGCTAGATATAGTCAGACTCACTTTGACGCACAGCAAGGGCTCTGGAACCAGTTCTCTCGAGAGGGGCTGGACTCTCTTCCACTCTGGCGTTGCCAGCAGTGAGAGGCGACGGGCTGGGGTGGAAATTCTTGTTGCCCCCCGGCTCAGAGCCTGCATGTTGGAGTTCAACCCAGTGGACGAGAGGGTAGCTTCCCTCCGCTTTCGGGTGGGGGGACGGGTCCTGACTGTTGTTTGCGCTTAGGCACCAAACAGCAGCTCAGAGTACCCACCCTTTTTGGATTCACTCGAGGGAGTACTTGAAAGTGCTCCCCCGGGTGATTCCCTTGTTCTACTGGGGGACTTCAACGCTTATATTGGCAACGACAGTGAAACCTGGAGAGGCGTAATTGGGAAGAATGGCCAACCGGATCTGAACCCGAGTGGTGTTTTGTTATTGGACTTTTGTGCTCGTCACAGATTGTCCGTAACGAACACCATGTTCAAACATAAAGGTGCCCATATGTGCACTTGGCACCAGGACACCGTAGGCCGCGGTTCCATGATCGACTTTGTAGTTGTGTCATCGGATTTGCGGTCTCATGTTTTGGACACTCTGGTGAAGAGAGGGGTGGAGCTTTCTACCGATCACCACATGGTGGTGAGTTGGCTGCGATGGTGGGTGTGTTGTCTTGAAGTCAATTGTTAATATTCTTTACATAATTACTTGATAATATTTTTGTATTAGTTACTGCAATGCTTTAATTTGGGGCTAAAGTTGTTTATATGTATTGTATGCTATAATCGGTAAACAGCAGTTAGATGATGTCACTTCCGCTAAATTACTTCCGGTTGGTTGACTTCCGGTTTTCTTTCGAAAGCAAGCCATACATGTTGCGATCTTCTGTAGTAATTTCGGTTGCCATCCTACACAAAGTGGCGAAGAAGCAATGCCGTAAGTTGTCTTTAATAAGTTAACAACATGTCAGACACGTTAAAAAAGTGTAATAGTGCCGATATGTTGAATATAATTGTCAAATTGGATACAATGTGTTCAAGTCATTCAGGTAGACGGGAGTCTCCCTCTGCTGGACATTTTGGGACTTACCGTTACATTTGCATATGTCATTGTAGACAAATATGTACAAAGGCAATAATAAGTGTGTTTGTGTCTCTTTGTTCTTTTCAGTTTTTCACCATCTTCTCTATGAAGAATTGTCAAAAGTAAATGGTCAAGCTTACAACGACGTTCTTTTCATTGACTCCGGTTTGACTTGGTGTTGAGTTGACGTTTCCACACGTCTCACGAGAACACTAAAGTGGGGGAGGATGCCGGACAGACCTGGCAGGCCCAAACGCATTGTGAGAGTTTGCTAGGGAATGTCTAGCAGAGTCTCCTGTCAGAGAGAGTTTCAATTCCCGCCTCCGGAAGAACTTTGAACATGTCACGAGGGAGGTGCTGGACATTGAGTCCAAGTGGACCATGTTCCGTACCTCTATTGTCGAGGCAGCCGGTTGGAGCTGTGGCCGCAAGGTGGTTGGTGCCTGTCGTGGCGGTAATCCTAGAACCCGCTGGTGGACACCAGTGGTGAGGGATGCCGTCAAGCTGAAGAAAGAGTCATATCGGGTTCTTTTGGCTCATAGGACTCCGTAGGCAGCAGACAGGTACCGACAGGCCAAGCGGTGTGCGGAGAGGAGGCTACGCCGGATAGTCGAACCTCGGATTCGGGAGGAACAGTGTGGTTTTTCGTCCAGGTCTTGGAACTGGACCAGCTCTATACTCTCGGCAGGGTCCTTGAGGGGGCATGGGAGTTTGCCCAACCAGTCTACAAGTGCTTTGTGGACTTGGAGAAGGCATTCGACTGTGTACCCCGGGAAGTCCTGTGGAGAGTGCTCAGAGAGTATGGGGTAACGGACTGTCTGATTGTGGCGGTCGGCTCCCTGTATGATCAGTGTCAGAGCTTGGTCCGCATTGCCGGCAGTAAGTCGGACCCGTTTCCAGTGATGGTTGGACTGATTCTGTTTATAACTTTTATGGACATAATTTCTAGGCGCAGTCAGGCGTTGAGGGTATCTGGTTTGGTGGATGCAGGATTGGGTATCTGCTTTTTGCAGATGATGTGGTCCTGATGGCTTCATCTGGCCAAGATCTTCAGCTCTCACTGGATCGGTTCGCAGCCGAGTGTGAAGCGACTGGGATGGGAATCAGCACCTCCAAGTCCGAGTCCATGGTTCTCGCCCGGAAAAGAGTGGAGTGCCATCTCCGGGTTGGGTGGAGATCTTGCCCCAAGTGGAGGAGTTCAAATACCTCGGAGTCTTGTTCACGAGTGAGGGAAGAGTGGATCGTGAGGTTGACAGGCGGATCGGCGCGGCGTCCTCAGTAATGCGGACGCTGTATCGATCCGTTGTGGTGAAGAAGGAGCAGAGCCGGAAGGCAAAGCTCTCAATTTACCGGTCGATCTATGTTCCCATCCTCACCTATGGTCACGAGCTTTGGGTTATGACAGAAAGGACAAGATCACGGGTACAAGCGGCCGAAATGAGTTTCCTCCGCCGGGTGGCGGGGCTCTCCCTTAGAGATAGGGTGAGGAGCTCTGTCATCCGGGAGAAGCTCAAAATAAAGCCGCTGCTCATCCACATCGAGAGGAGCCAGATGAGGTGGTTCGGGCAACTGGTCAGGTGCCACCTGAACGCCTCCCTAGGGAGGTGTTTCGGGCACGTCTGACCACGGGGAAGACCCAGGACACGTTGGGAAGACTATGTCTCCCGGCTGGTCTGGGAACGCCTCAGGATCCCCCGGGAGGAGCTGGACGGAATGGCTGGGGAGAGGGAAGTCTGGGCTTCCCTGTTTTGGCTGCTGCCCCCGTCACCCGACCTCGGATAAGCGGAAGAAGATGGATGGATGGATGGATGGATTTATATGTATTTTACATTGTGTTTTGCATGTTAAACTGAAGTGAATTAATTAACTCATATCATGTTTTGCTTATGGTGAAGATTTATATTCAACTTGGAAAAGGCGAACCACCAAGTTTAAGTAAAAAGTGGTATTTCAGTTTGAACACATAATAAGATAAGGCCCCACTTCTCGTAGGAAAGGAGGCTCTAATTGGGACTTCGGAATGCAAAAGTGATAGCCGTATCCTTGAGAAGAGACTACCTGTCTAGCTCAAAGCCTACATTTAAGTTATGACAAGTTGTTTTGAAGGCACTTTTACATGAAAATCTCCTTACATGGTCAGGTTGTGTTCTTATGAATTAACACACACCCAGACACAGGAAGAAGAAATAACAAGACTGTGGTTCTGCCTCTCCAGGTTAGTAATTTTTTTGACTTAACCTCCTCCGGGTACTGCAGTCCTGAATAATGACGCTCGCTTGTAATAAAGCAGCTTTTTGTTCAGCTAAGCGTCTCCAACGTCTCTTTTGATCCAGCTGCACTGCCGTGTCGCCCTTCTGCCCGGGAGAAGGTGACAAGACCAGAAATAAACTTCAAAACTATAATTGTTCTCCATATAATGTGTTTTGTTTTCATATGATTGGGTGTCGATAACAGATTAATTGGATTCACATTATTATTCATTGGAAAAACTGCTTATATTTTTGTATCGTTCACTTTTGAACATCTTTGAAGACATTTTTTTTGAACCCTCTGAACTCTTCCTCTGCCACTATAGTGCTGACCTTGAATTATCTCCCTGAGACTACCGAGGGAGGTAACAGCGACTCTCCAATCACCAGGCAATTTTGCCAACAAGGGTCTTTAATAAAACTAGAAGTGTTATTAAATTAAAAATACATGCTTCTGTTTTCGTTTGTTTCAGTTTTGAAACTCATTGAACAGATTATTATCCGAGGCTAACATTCCACTGTACCAGTAAAATGTTTCTCTGTCATCTCCAAAGCAATTATGCTGGAACCATAAGTGCCCCTTGAGGTTCTTGACATACAGGTAACTGCACTCGTTAATGCATTTGGTGGCCAAACAATCTAGATTCCTCTTTGGAAAATCTATTCCATTTATAAAAGTGTTTGCTCTATGAAATGAATTGAAACAGCATCAAATACTACAATTATTAGTCTTTTGTTTACCCAGATTATCCACTGGCAAAGTCAGAAGATACACGATAAATAGGAAATGTGCTAAGGGGACCAGGTAAGCTCCAATCATGTTTGAGCATAAGGTTATCCACAATAATAAACCCCCTGACCTTAAGTGCATTTAACTGAAAAATGACAGGCTTTCAGGGTAACTAGACACATTTGTGACTTTAAAAGCGTTAAATCTCAAGATTGTTTTTTTTTTAACAAGCTTAGCACATTCTTAAGAGAACACATTACACACGCAAACATCACAGAGATTCATAATGCAGATTTGAACTGTTGCTGAGAAGTTGAAAGCGGCGTGACACTAACATACTGATTACATTTGCTGGAACTGCATGTCCTTTGAATATCCCCAGAACTTACTTCTAAGAGACTCACAAAGTGTATTTCTAACAAATGGAGAGGAGAAGAATAAATCAAACTGTTGATATTTAACATAACGATAAAATAATTGATAAGCGTCACCGCATAACTCTTTGGTCGATTACATGCAGGGCCGCCCCTGACTAAATTGGGCCCGAATAATATATTTTTTCGCATCTTTTTATTCATGTGAACATTTTTTTCTACTTTTTTAATCAAGCTTGAATCCAATTTGATACATGTTTTGAACTAAAATAATTTATGGGAAAAATATCATTCGATAAATTTACCAAACCGAGGCGCCCTGTCAATTCATTAAATTTAAATTTTGCATGCTCTTTTTTCCGTGAAACAAGGCCACCCACGTAATGCTGTATAGTATATGGTGGGGCAAACCTGATTATATTAAAGTAAAAAGTCCTCAATTATGCGCAGATACAAGGGAAACAGCCGGCGGAGTTTCTGGGTGTTGTTGATAAATGGCTTTGGCTTTGCATAGTAGAGTTTTAAAGGCCTACTGAAATGAATTTTTTTTTATTTAAACGGGGATAGCAGATCCATTCTGTGTGTCATACTTGATCATTTCGGGATATTGCCATATTTTTGCTGAAAGGATTTAGTAGAGAACATTGACGATAAAGTTGCAACTTTTGGTCGCTGATAAAAAAAGCCTTGCCTATAGTAGCGTGACGTCAAAGGTTGAAAGGCTCCTCACATTTCCCCATTGTTTTCAATGCAGCGAGAGCGATTCGGACCGAGAAAGTGACGATTACCCCATTAATTTGAGCGAGGATGAAAGATTCGTGGATGAGGAACGTTAGAGTGAAGGACTAGAGTGCAGTGCAGGACGTATCTTTTTTCGCTCTGACCGTAACTTAGGTACAAGCTGGCTCATTGGATTCCACACTCTCTCCTTTTTCTATTGTGGATCACAGATTTGTATTTTAAACCACCTCGGAAACTATATCCTCTTGAGAACACGAAATGGACATTCACAGTGACTTTTATCTCCACTACAATACATCGGTGAAGCACTTTAGCTACGGAGCTAACGTGATAGCATCGGGCTTAACTGCAGATAGAAACAAAAGAAATAAACCCCTGACTGGAAAAATAGACAAAAAATCAACAATACTATTAAACCATGGACATGTAAATACACGGTTAATGCTTTCCAGCTTGGCGAACCTTAAAAATGCTGTTGCTAACGAAGTCATTGAAGCTAACTTAGCAACCGGACCTCACAGAGCTATGCTAAAAACATTAGCTATCCACCTACGCCAGCCAGCCCTCAACTGCTCATCAACACCCGTGCTCACCTGCGTTCCAGCGATCGATGGCACGACGAAGGACTTCACCCGATCATAGATGCGGTTCGCGGCCCGGAGACGGAGGAAGTCAAGGTGAGGTCGGCGGCTAGCGCGTCTGTTATCCATCTCAAAGTCCTCCTGGTTGTGTTGCTGTAGTCCGCCGCTAATACACCGATCCCACCTACAACTTTCTTCTTTGCAGTCTTCATTGTTCATCAAACAAACACAGATGTCCAGAATACTGTGGAATTTTGAGATGAAAACAGAGCTTTTTGTATTGGATTCAATGGTGTCCGAATACTTCCGTTTCAACGATTGACGTCACGCGCACACGTCATCATACATAGACGTTTTCAACCGGAAGTTTAGCGGGAAATTTAAAATTGCACTTTATAAGTTAACCCGGCCGTATTGGCATGTGTTGCAATGTTAAGATTTCATCATTGATATATAAACTATCAGACTGCGTGGTCGGTAGTACTGGGTTTCAGTAGGCCTTTAACAAACTATAGTTACTGACAGTAGTGTTCTGAAGTGTTCCTGAGCCCATCCTTTACACACTGGAGTCGCTTTTTGATGCAGTACCGGCTGAGGGATCAAAGGTCACAGGTATTCAATGTTGGTTTTTGGCCTTGCCGTTTGCATGCAGGGATTTCTCCAGATTCTCTGAACTGTAGATGGTGAAATCCCTAAATTCCTTGCAATAGCTGGTTGAGAAATGTTGTTCTTAAACTGTTCGACAATTGGCTCACGCATTTGTTCACAAAATGGTGACCCTCGCCCCATCCTTGTTTGTGAATGACTGACCATTTTATTGAAGCTGATTTTATACCCAATCATGGAACCCACCTGTTCCCAATTAGCCTGTTCAGCTGTGGGATGTTCCAAATAAGTGTTTGATGAGCATTCCTCAACTTTCTCAGTCTTTTTTGCCACTTGTGCCAGCTTTTTTGAAACATGTTGCAGGCATCCAATTCCAAATGAGCTAATATTTGCGAAAAATAACAAAGTTTACCAGTTCAAACTTTAAGTATCTTGCCTTTGCAGGCTATCCAATTGAAAATTTGCAAATCATTGTATTCTGTTTTTATTTACAATTTACACAACGTGCCAACTTCACCAGTTTTGGGTTTTTGTACTTGTATGGTCCAAGGTCTCAAGCTCCCTTCAAAATAACTAAACCCCGGAAAGTCCTAGGGTTACTCGAAAAGGGTCATTTCACTTCTTAAAGGTCTCATGCTCCACCAAAAGGACTTTCTCGTTTAAAGGTCCAGGAGCCTCATGCATTAAGACTTGCATGAATTTCCTAGTAAAAAGCAATGTAGGCTGAATTCCCGAAAATTGTGTACGCACCAAAAAAAATCCAGTTTTATTAAAGTGTGCAATGTTGTCAGGTTTTATGCTGCGTTCCATCTCGCTGTTCAGCCTCCCCTCCTTGGCAGGCGGTGAAAACTGTTGTTGTTGGAGCTGATCTAATCAAAGCACATCCCAATCAACATGGAATTGAGCGCACATGTTGGAGTGGCTGGGCCACTTCCTGTTCACGCCCCCATTTAAATGTGCAAATCAGATTTAAATTAGCCATGTCCCTGAGACCCCGCTCTCTGTACGGTCAGAAAACACAAAGATAATGAGCAAGACAGACAAAAAAAATAATTTCGCTGACAATGGGTTGGAGGTGCTTCTTGCTGGAGTGTACAGATGTATTCTATTCCACTATTGTTGTAAGTTAGAGCAGCTATGCATTAGGGCTGCTATTTTGATAGTCAATTAGTCAATGATTGTCTTAACGATTAGCCGACTAATCGGATAATAAAGCGCACACATATTTAACGGTTCTAATTTTTCCACCGACTTCCAAATGCAGCTCAAGTTATTTTAGGCATCTGCTTATGGACAACAAATATGACTAATTCATTCATAAATATTTATTTATACTGTAACTGTGCTGCTCATTCAGCTAATACAAAAATTAAAATGACTAATAAAATGATGCCCATTTAAAAGAAAGGAAAGGTAAAGTGCTAAAAAAAAAACATTAACCTTGTTTATGTATTTAAAAAACAAATAGCAGCAATGAAAACAAACAACAAAACACAAAATCTAACTTTCTCAAAAAGAAAAGATTTGTGTGATGTTTAAAAAGCTGCACACTGGTATATTGACTATTGATTAACTCTTGGCAGTTTTAACACTCTATAGACTCAATGTGTAGAATTATATATTTGATTAATTTTTAAAATGTTGGCAATTTAATAGATTGTATGTTTAATCTTATACTTCCTCAGCATTCGTGCCGGCGGTTCGCGTTTGTTAAAGCACCTTTTTTTTTTACAACATTGCAAATTGACGCTGCTTTAAAACGTACTTGAATTAATGTAGACAAAGTTTAGCTGGCTGACTTTGGCTAAAATTATAGTTATTTTTCACACAACTTTCTCTCACTTTTATTAGCCGGCTGGCAAGGTAGAAGCTAACCCTCTTAGCGAAGCTGTGTCAGCATCCTCACTCGCGTATCACAGATCTGCTGCCATAAAAATAAGGTTTGCTTTGCAAATTGAGCAAGTTATTCATTATTTAACAAGAATAAGAGGAAATATTGTCACATTTTACTGGCCGAGTCATGCCAAAGACTATAAAAATGGGACCCATTACCTCCCTGCTTGGCACTCAGCATCAAGGGGGTTAAATCACCAAAATGATTCCTGAGCGTGGCCACCGCTGCTGCTCACTGCTCCCCTCACCTCCCAGGGAATGGAACAATGGGATGGGTCAAATGCAGAGGGTAATTTCACCACACCTAGTGTGTGTGTGACTCTCAGTGGTACTTTAACTTTAACTTTATTTGATTGATTGAAACTTTTATTAGTAGATTGCACAGTACAGTACATATTCTGTACAATTGACCATTGACCATGACTAAATGGTAACACCCGAATAAGTTTTTCAACTTGTTTAAGTCGGGGTCCACGTTAATCAATTCATGGTAAATGGTAGATAATATTTAACATATTATCTCTGGCGATGTTTTTGCGAGTGCCCGGAAAAACACGAGTGATGACGTCACGACTATTATCGACAAATCTAATTGTCGTTGACAAAATTTATTGTCGACATTTTTTGACAATGTCGACCAATCGTTGCAGCCCTACTGTGCATGTGCAGATTGAAGGGTGCGGTTTAATGTTTTACAGTTTATGCATAGTTTTTAACATGAAGATACTTTGCACACAGAGACAATCAGGGACTTGTTTGAAATATCTTACTGTAAGATGTAGTTTAATCAGAAAAACCCAATAAGTCGATGTAACCACTGACCCGTAATGATGTCGGAAAGACGGGATATCAAATTAGGGGGGCACATGATGTGCATAATGTGATTAATATTGGGACAATTACATGAATAAACACACTCACCAAAAGTCACCCATCACACTCAATGCCAGCTTGTAGTCTGTTCCCAACCAGGCTGTTACTTAGAATGTAAGAATCATGAGCTGAAACCAGGCCACATAGTTACAAAATTGCTTCATGGCATTTGCACATCACATATAATCTTCACCTTGATCGAATGAAAATGTTTCCTGTTGATACACACTTATATGTCATGATGGCGAGCAATGCGTGTGCAGTCAATAGCTCCGATTACATTAGGAAAACCGGCTGTTGCCAAAAATTGCACTTTAATTCGGGCCTGTTCAGCTGCTCTGTACGGGAATTAAATATTCCTGGCTAACATGCCAACCGCTTTGTGGTGTTGTTTTTCTGCTCTGCTGTCGCCTTTCTGCTTTCCTTTGCAGTACCTGGTTTTGGGGTTCTGGGTTGGAGGCACTCTCACACCTGCAGCCTATTTCGGCCTACTTAAAGGGTAACTGCACTTGGAATTTTGCCTATCGTTCACGATCATTATGATGAAGGATGTTTTTTTTTTTTCATGCATTTTATTAAATCAATTCCAATGGAGCCTATAAAGCCCTTAAAAAACATCCAATGAAGTTTTTATATACACACTGTAAGTATATATGTAATGTAGTGACATACACATTCATTTCAAAAACACATCACAACGTCCACTTTTTTTTTCTTCATCACTGCAGACTTGACATGAGAGCCAACAAACATAAAACATCACTTACTGTACAATGTCTGCTGTCATTAGAACGCCGACTGCTAGGATGTTCATATATTCCTTTTTAGATGAAGAACAACTGATAATCCTCGCGAAGAAAGGGGAAGGGCCAAGCGTCTTTTCGTGTCGTTCTCGCCACTCCTGGGTCTAAATTGGATGTCAAAGTGTACCAACTTGTACGTCCTCAGCCTTCTTCTGTCCAGTTGAGAGGCACGATTTATGATCTACAATAATAACAGCAGACCACTCGATAATGTAAACATCGGCACACACAGTAGTGATCACGTCGCCGCTATAAATAGTGAGTCTACGTTAGCGCTTATAATAACAATATCACTAATACTTGGTTAATATTCAAATCACAAAATATAAATTGACTGTTTTTGAATATTTTTTGGGGGGGTTTTATTGGCAGAATAGAGGACCTCCTATTGGCTCAGCTGTAAGCGGACTTTTATTTACGTCATTGTCATGTTTTTCATAATGATTGTGAACGATAGGCAAAATTCCAAAACAAGGGCAGTTCCCCTTTAAGATCACCTGCCAGTCCTCACAAGTTTGCTTGATGTTCCACTTCCACCGAACATGTTTTCTCCTAGCTTGGCTGCTTCCCGTGTGGAACGCTTCGTGTTGGCACCCATACATCTAACTATTCCATTCATTACAGTTGTAGTGACATTCCTTTTGAGTGTGTTTTCATTTTCTTCCACTCCAGTTTCAGTGTGCTTTTTGTTATTACATTTTGTGATTTTTTTTGGAACCTGTCTCTCTCTCAACATTGGGGTCCTACTGCGGCTTAGCCGTTCCCAACAGAATGAGCTGGCTACATGGACCCAGAGGAGATTGTACACTTCCGCTCTGCTCTAAAGTTCATTGGGCAACTGGTCGGCTGCCACAATCAGCTTTTGCGGGACATGACAGACACCATCTCCAAACAATCCACTAGTGTTGGGACTTTTGACCAGCGCTTAGAGCTGGCTTGTGTCCCTTCCGGGACGAGGCTCGTCAGTCCTACACCAGCAGCTACCCCTCCCTCTCCTCTGGAACCCAACATTCCACAATCCCCCCCCACTTTTCTGTTGAGTCTGGCTCGTGCAAGAAATTCCTCAATCAATGATCTCTAGTGTTTGACCAGCAGCCCTCTTCTTATTCATCAGACCAAGCCAAAATAGCCTTTGTCATTATGGTCTGATGTACGCTCCTCACTACTTTTTTTTTTTAAATGAGAAAAATAAACATTTTGATCATCCCCTTAAGGGCAAGGAGGAAAGCAGAGTCTGCTGGAGGTTAAACAGGGAAAGTTCTCTGTGGCTGCGTTTTCTATTGACTTCTGTATTTTACTAGCCGAGAGAGGATTTGGCGAGGCGGCACTTTGTAGTATTTTTTGTAAAGGGCTTAATAGCCGCATTAAAAACGACATGGCTGCCTGTGACGACACTGCCTCACTAGATGAACTTATTGATCTGGCGGTTCGCCTGGATGATAGACTACGTGAATTTGATACAGAAAAATCAGTTGATGGCCGATACCACACCGCTTCACCCAAGGTGATGATATTGACGACAGCCAGGGTCGACTCTGTCATCGACCCTCACGGCACTGCTGCTAACCAGTGGATGGATTCCACTGACGTGGCAATGCAGCTTGGAGGACAACTCACCTCCGTGGTGCGATCCCGATGAAAGAAGCTCCGCCTGTGCCGTTACTTTTGGGACCCAGACAATCACGTCTCAAAGTGCACCGTCAATGCGCGCCCTTCCTGCTTCCTGCTAATTCATCTTGTGAATATGCCAACGTCTCCTCTTGGAAGAAAAGACTCCAACTTAAGGGGACATTGTCTGGGGGAGGGAACAGTATCAAAATTGTGGCTTTCATTGATTCTGGGGATGATTACTGCTTTGTGTACTCAGACTTTGTTGACTGTCACAAATTGGCCAAAGTCGAACTCAGCTCTTCTAAAGAGGTTCATTCTTTAGACAGTCGCCTACTGGCAGTGGTTACGCATCAAACTGTTTCTTTATAGGCCTTCTGCATCCACTGCCCATTCATCCACAACCATGGTCCCACATTGCGCTTGACTTCATCACAGGCCTCCAAGCTTTGCGTAGCAACTGTGTCATCCTCAATGTGGTGGACCGCTTCTCCAAGATGGCACACTTCATACCCTAGTCCAGGGGTCACCAACGCGGTGCCCGCGGGCACCAGGTCGCCCGTAAGGACCAGATGAGTCGCCCGCGGGCCTGTTCTAAAAAAATAAACAATAAAAAAAAAAAAAAAAAATTAATTTTTTTTTTTTTTTAAATTAAATCTTCATAGAAAAAACACAAGATACACTTTCAATCAGTGCATCAACCCAAACAACTTCCCCCATGCACACTCATCCACACCCACTCACACAAAAGGGGTTATTTCTTTCTGCTACCAATATTCTGGTTCCCACAACATAGACAACACATCTGCAAGGGACACAGTCCCTGAAGCACACATGATTGTATAGGCTGCTGGTCCACTAACATTTTCATTAATTACTATTTTTTATGTAATTATTTTTATATTGTTTTACTTTCTTTTTTTTCCAAGAAAATGTTTTTTATTTATTTATCTTATTTTATTTTATTTTTAAAAAAAGGGCCTTATCTTCAACAGACCAGGTTGTCAATGAAATTAGATTTGTTTAAAGGGTTTTTTAAACCAGGCCCAGTCCAGATAATGTCCAAGTCGGACTCAGCAACACACACCTTCATTCATGTACACAGAAAAAAATTAGGGAACACAACAGATTGCATATAATTTATAAACAAAATTACATTATCAAAATAAGCATTTATGTACAGTCCAGATTATGTCCAGGTCACTCAAATTAGGGAACACAACAACAGATATCATATAATCTATAAACATAATTATACCTTCAAAATAAGCCTTTGAGGACTTCTCATCTTTTTTTTTAATGTTTTTTGGCATCATTATCGTTTTCAACCATGTAACTTTCTAAAATTAGAAAATACTGAATAAATGTTTTAAAGAAAGTAATACTAAGTGAATATCTGTTTTTGGCCTTAAAAATAAACATTTTACCGAGTACTATAATTACATTGACTAAATCATGATTGTCAATGAACTCTCCTAAAATAACAGAAACCACATTAAGCTTCATAAACAAACCAATCCTTAAACACATTTTTTCAACTTCCACCCAAAACAAAGACACAATATGACAATACCAAAACAAATGCAGGGTGGATTCAGGCTCCTGACAACAAAATCGGCAATCATCTGACTCTGTCATATTCCATAATTTTAACATTTTCCCTGTGGGTAAGAAGTTATAAATAATTTTAATTTGAAAATAACGATTTTGCACATCGATAGTGGTTTTATAGATTAGTTTGAATATGGCATCCCATGGCAACGGGCAGTCAAAAAAGTCCTCCCATTTTCCATTTGTGTTGTATGAGGCAGCCTTCAAAGATTTCTTTATTAAATAAAAACTATATATTTTTCTATTTATTTTAGTTCCTTTTTGCCAACTAGAATTTCTTATTAGAGGTTTACAAACTAATAATTTAGTAGTTCCATAATTAATTATTTGTTTCCATCTTTTCCCAATTACTCCAGTTAGTTGATAAAATGAAAAGCTTGAGCAAGCATCACCATACATAGCTCTAAATTCATCATACTTCATAATTTTACCATTCTCATTGATAATATCATTGACAAAAATGATTCCTCTTTCAAACATATTTTTCCAAAAGAAAGGCTTTCCATCTATTACAATATTAGAGTTCATCCATATTAACTGCTGCAAAATATCGTCTCTTTTTTCTGGCACATAAAATTGAAAACACCACTATGAGTGGATTGTTTCCTTTATGAACCCCGCCATGTTTCCCAGCAGACTCTCTGGGAGGGGATCACTTGTAAAAAAGGATACGATTTCTTTTGATACAGTACATGTTTTGTCCAACAGGACATTTGTGTACCACTCAATGTTTAAATACATCTTTGGAACAATTGATGCTTTTAAAGACAGACACATAGCTTCAAGGTTGAGAAGTTTCAGGCCCCCATATTCATACTCTTTGTACAAAACCTTTCTTTTAATCTTTTCTGGTTTGCCGTTCCAGACAAAATCGAAGACCCTCCGCTCATAAATCTTAAAAAAGTTTTGTGATGGAGCTGGTAATGACAAAAACTAATAAATAAATTGAGGAATAATTAACGAGTTGGCAATAGACATTTTACCATACAAGGTTAGGGATTTCCCTTTCCATAATTGCATAATTTTGTCCAGCTTTCTTAGTCGATTATCATAATTTACTGAGCCTAGATCTTCCAGATTTTCTGGGACAACACCAAGTATGTTAACTGGTAATTCTGTCCACAAAACAGGCACTTTGCATTCCATTCGAAAGGACGTTCCCTTTAGATTTCCGATCCTTAACATTTTACATTTATCATAATTAAGCTTAAGGCCAGATTGCTGTGAAAATATGTCCAAAAGATTAAGAAGGTTCCGCAAACAATGAGGAAAAATCTTATCTTTGTGAATCAGCCTTTTCTGACATGAACATCATCAAGAACAAACACAGAACACGCCTCACTGATGCACATCTGCAAGACTCACTCAGAGTTGCAGTGTCAAGTTACACACCAGAGTACAACACACTAGTTAACAGCATGCAATGCCAGGCTTCCCACTAACTGACAAAGAAACAGATAACAGATTTGGTGTCCAGTTCAAAGTGTGACATGATTTAAAAATTTGAGAGTTTACTTTTGTATTTTACATGAGTTATTATTTGTACAAACATGGTGCAAAGTAATTCATGATTTGTTAAAAAATATTAGTGGCTAGCTAGTTAAAATGGGATATTGTGATTTCACAAGACTGTCTTAGAAGTGATCATTTGAAAATGTTCAATTTGAAAAATGTGCACTTAGAGAAAATATATAAATAAAGTGTTGCATATTGATATTTATCTGTTTCTATATATATTTATTGTGAGAAATCATTAAGATGATCAGTGTTTCCACAAAGATAAATATAATTAATTATTAATAATAACAGAGTTAAAGGTAAATTGAGCAAATTGGCTACTTCTGGCAATTTATTTAAGTGTGTATCTAACTGGTAGCCCTTCGCATTAATCAGTACCCAAGAAGTAGCCCTTGGTTTCAAAAAGGTTGGTGACCCCTGCCCTAGTCAAAGGTGTCGTCATCCCGAGAGACTGCCCAGCTAGTCATCAAACATGTTTTCCGGATTCATGGCATCCCTCTGGACTTGGTTATGGACAGGGGGCCCCACTTCACATCTGAAGTCTGGCGGGCCATTTGGAAGGCATTGGGCGCATCTAGGAGCTTCTCCTCTGGATATCACCCTCAGACCAATGGCCAGACGGAGCGGGCAAACCAAGAATTGGAGGCGGCTCTCCTCCGCGTGTGCCACAGGCACCCTTCTTCCTGGCCTATTTCGGACCTTGCCTACTTAAGCTCACCTGCCAGTCCTCACATTGTCAGTTGATTGCTCGATGTTCCACTTTCACCAAGGAAGTTTACTTCTTGTTTGGATGCTTCCCGTGTGCATCGCTTCCTGTTAACTCCCAGACATCTACCTATTCCAGACGCTCTGCCCTGGTTGTTGTACTGACGTTTTCTCCGCTCCTTTTGAGTAGGTTTTCTTTTTCTTCCACTTCGGTTGGAGTACAACTTTTGTTATTTTTTTTATTTTTTTTGCACCACTTTTTTATATCCATCTGTACAGCCCTTAACTTTGGGCCGATACTGAGGGCGACTGTGTTGACCAGTTTGACGCGTGCAAATGATTGAATGTCCAGTACTGTAGAAATGTTTTTGGATATGACAATCCGTTTTTTCCAAGCTATCAAATTAAATCAAATGTAAGTTATAGAACATTATGTATGCTGACCTTGAATGGCACATTGTCAGAGCAGCGAGGCCTGACCACACACGGCCCGCACGGCACGACACAACACGGTCGAAAACTGTTTGTCCTCCATGCAATCGCCCCCCGAGTGTTCCCAGCTGAACCCAATTAAAGGAGGTTACCATGGCAACCGCACCATAGCAACAGTCCCATCCCTGTCAACACTTCCTGGTTTTCAACAGGAAGTGGGCGGAGCAATCTGCCGAAAGGGAAATTCAGCATGAATTGAGGCCAGCAATCAATTAGAGAAAACAAAATAAAAACAATATAAACAAATAAGGAAATTTGGCTCCAACACTCCGGCCCCCAATTGAGAAGGGCAGGATGCCATGAACAATTCAAAGTAATAACAATGGAGCCATTAATATAAACAAATAATAATCATCTTTGAGTTTGGTTTTTCAGTGCAGCTTTAATGCGCATCATTTCCTGATCCACTTTGCCATCACTTAGTAGTTTCCTCTTTTGACTCATCTCCAGTAGAGTCCTTATTTTCAGGATCCAGGCAACTGACCTCTTCAACCGTTTCCAATCGGAGAAGTAAGTGATCAGTTGGTGTGTAGCACTTGGAGTATCAATAACTACATTGGTGCTGAGCTCCTTTTTTACCTCAGGGTCCTCCGCTGTAATCCCATACTCCAAGATATCAGCTAGCCACTCTGCTTCTGTTTCTTCAGACACTCAGGGCCTTCTATCCATCCTTTGTGAGTCAGTAACTCATCCACTTTAACTCCTCTTGAGGCTTTGTCTGCAGGATTTTGAATGTGCCATTGTGTGACATCAGATGTTTGAAATATTTCATCTTTCCCAAAGCTCCTTTTCAGACCAAGTATGTGTTGCCTAGCAACGCACTGATTGTTGGGCAGAGACGCATCATCCTTCTTTTTAAAGGATAGTTCCAAAGTTTAGTGTCCATCTTGAAGCTTGCACGAATCAGTCATGACCTTCATGAACTTCATGTCATCTCTAGACATTTCCTCATTGTCTTCTGATGACCGATGGTTAAAATTATGGTTATATTGATTGTGCACTAGCTCCTCCAGCTTTGTTATGGAGATCCTGTTGACAGTAGTAGTGGAGCAGCCAATCTTACTACTCTTCTCACTGTAATCAGGAAGGCCATTAATTACCCATCCCAATAGGGTCTTAACGGCATACGGTCCATTTCCACGACTGTTGACCACTTCCCAGGGTTCAAGCAGTTTAGATGCATTGGTCCCAATCAATAGCTCTACATCGGCTTGAATACGAGGAAGAGTGACGCCATCCAAGTATGGCCATTTAGCCAACTCCTCTTCATTGATGAGGTTGCTTGTCATTACGGGCATCCTTTTTTGGGTGTAGACCTTGGTAAGGTCGTAGAACTGTTGCCCAGTGAGGCTTGAAATCTTTAAGTCCGTTAGCATGTAACTGGAAACTGATGTTTTTGGGCCCATGGTTAGGAGACTGATTTTAGTTTTTCTTCCTTTCAAGTTGAGCTTTGTCATCAAGCTTTCAGAAAAAAAATTATCTGTGCTGCCCGGATCCAGGAATGCATAGGTTTGTATGACTGTGTGTCCTTTGCTGGACTTTATCTGCACAGGGAGAATTGACGGAATTCCATTTCCGTTACCAGCTCCCGTTTGTCCACGTTTGCAGAGATACTTGTGCATTACTCACAAATAGTTTCCTTGCCTTATTTTGGTTTGCATTTATGTTGCTTGCTCTTTCCTTCTAACCAATATGAAGCAGACTTGGATGGTTTTGCTTGCATACCTTGCAAGTCAAGCGCTTGTCACAATGCCTGCTAAGATGTCCAACATGAAGACACCCAAAACAGATTCCTTTCTGTCTTATGAAAGTTATCTTCTCCCTGTGGGTCTTCTCCTCCAACTGAGGACACTGGTCAAGAGCGTGATTTTTAGAGCAGCAAACACAGGCGTTTGTGGTACGAGCAGATGCACTTTGCTTTGGAGCAGGTTTAAATCTGGTTTGATCTTCCGCTTCAGGGGTTTCGATTTTAATGGTCGTGGCAAAACTGGTACGTTTGAATTTGGGTTTACCTTGTGATTTCATTCCTGTCACAGGTTTACTTCCTGTACTCTGCGGTGCATTCTGAATGTCTCCAAAGACTGGGTCAGAGACAATTTTCACCTGTCGCTCAATGAATGCAACAATATCTGAGAACTGAGGTCTGCGATGGTGGTTTTCCAATATGTTGCATGCAGAGACTCTCTAGCTTTCGCGCAGCTTGTACGGTAGCTTGAAGATCACCGTTTTCATGTTAGCTGGCATATTAAGTTCCTGCATATACTGCACGTTTTCCATGGCAGTGCAACATTCTCGAAGGCAAAGCTCATACATCTTCAGACTTCACCAAAGGCCAGTTAAACACTTTCACCACGTAAGCTGCAGTTATCTGGTACTTGTCACCAAAGTGTTTTTCCAACAAATACTTTGCCATCTCACAGCCTCTATCTGGGGGCATGTGTTGACAGCTACGCACCAGTTCTTTAGGTTGACCCCTTATGTACATTTCCAGATAGTACAAACAGTCTCCTTTGTTGGTTGTGTTTTTCTCAATACATTGCACAAATGCTCTGACAAAGGTTCTGTACAGTAATGGATCACCATAAAAATAGGGAATCTCCCTTGGTGGGAGTAGATGAGAAGTTTGCAATGACATTTGCAATGTTGCAATCTCATTTTGCCTGTGCAATAAATCATGTACTGTAGGGGTGCCATTGGTTGGAGGGGAAATGTTAGTTTGCCTTGATTGCTGTACAGGGGGGTCCATGTGGGTTGTACGGCTATGGTCCTGCACTGTATTCCAAGAGACCTGCTGCTGTTTTGGTAAAGAAGGTGGTGGTTGCGTTTGTACCTGAATGGGTTTAGGGTGTGAAAGCATGGACTGTTGCTCTTGCCAAAATGTGGGTGGTTGAATGGGAGGCGGTGTCCTATATTGTAGTTGCCATGCTGATATTTGTTGTTGCTCAGATGGATGGTGTATAGACTGTGGTGGAAGTGATGGTGAAGCTTGGCTTGACTGCTGCTGTGTGGGGGGGTTGATAGTCTTTAGCCTGGGGGTTGAGAGTGACTGGTGGTTCCTTGGTTCTCTTTAAGTAGTAGTTCATGCCATCAGATGCTGTATGTGAGGAAGCATGAAGGCTGGGAGCTTTTAAAACAGCTAATTTCGCATCAGCAGCTGCCAATTGAGCATCCAGGTCCATCATTTCCTTTTTCTTTCTGATTCTTTCCCTCTCCTCTTCCAATTTCTTTTTTAACTTTTCCTCCTCCTCTTCCAATTCATGTTTTTCTTTTAGAGCTGCAGAGCGGCCAGCGAGGGCAGCCCTTTCGGCCTCTGCCTGTCTGCGAGCTGAGGAGGTGCTTGTTCTACTAGAACCAGACCGTGTGTGACTCCCATGTGATTTGTGACTTATAACATTAGAAATGCTGTCATTTGGATTGATTTCATTTTCCAGATCCTCAATGTTTTTCAGGGTTGGTGTTTTTATCCAGGTGTTAACATGCTCAATAAATTCATGTACATTGATTAATTTGGCTTTGTACCATATGTTGTGTTTGATTTGTTCCTCTGTAGGTAGAATTGGTAGGAGGGAGTTGTGTGCACGTGCAGCTTCCTTTATAACATTGACATATTTGGTGAAAGCAGATCGCGATGATAAGTTTCTACATGTTGCTTGCCTTGTTTAATTTGGATCTTCTCTCCTTCTGAAGTGTTTCAATTCTCTCCATTAGGGCTTTTGGTGTCATTTTCACTGTGCGTTTTTTAACATCCTGGGATTTTTTTTCAACATCAGATGTTTGATCTGTGTCCACCTGTTTTTCCATCTCTGCAGGCTGTGACTGCTTTTCAGTCATTTCTGACAATTCAGCCTGTGAGGGTTCCATTTAAACCTTTAATTGTGTCACCAATTGAATGCGTTACATTTGACTCCTCCATTAACGCATGATCATGCATTTCCAAAGCATCATGTTTGCCAATTTTCAGGATCCATGATTACACAATCCACAATTAAAAATCAAATCAAATATATGGAAACTGTGTTAATGTCAGTCAAAACACCAAACATCAAAACCACAATTATTCATTTGCATTTGTTCGAACCAAACCTCACCCACGAACGGGCTTGCACAAGGAATCATAAAACACCACCTTGTATTTGAAATGTACCCACGGACGGGTTGCAATCATGCACAAAACCTCTTAGAAAATATCCATGAACGGGTTAAATAACAATGAGTATTAACCACCAATGCATTGGATTTTTTTGTTGCTGTCTTTGTGTGCACACATCTGTTATATGGCCATATATTAACCCGTGTTGCACGCTACACACCTTTACTTTACTTGATGCCGGCCCGTGACTTTGTTCTCGTCTTCAAAAGATTTTCTTCGAAAGGAGTACAAAACTTGAAACAGCTTTGCACGTCCCAGCGCTGCTCAGCTGTCGCTGCTCAGCTGTCGCTCCAAACGGCGAGGGCCGCGGCCACTGTGGCTGTTGTTCGAACGGCTGGGATCAGCCCGGCGTCCTCCGTCTGCCTGCCGCTGCGTTGCTCCTGGCCCAAAACGACGGTCCCGTCCGCTGTCCTCCCGTCTCCTGGTCCAAACGAGGCGAAACAGCACGGCCTGTGGCTGAACACCGTCAGACAGCGGGTTTCTTTTTTTTAAATGAATAGTGTTGCTCACCTTCTTTATCAAAGTTCTGGCCCTAGCTACTTTCAAGTGGGTCATTTTACAGAAGTTCTGCATATTTTTTAAAGGCTGAAAGTCTGAAAGAAAGCAATAAGTAGTACTCTTGAACGCCTCATTAGTGCACAGTGCTCATTTGGAGAACTGAAGGAGACAGATATGAAGTTGTTTATCAGTATGTGTGAGTTTCTACAAACAAATAAACCACCCACACACACATAATATAATAAGATGATTAAAAGATTTCCTGGCTGGAATATGTCCAAACTTTGAAAGAACCACGATGCATTCTCCACGGAGACTGAGTCACCATTGCGTGGAAGTATACAGCTGGCATCACAACAGAGAGATGACCCCGACATGCCTGAGTAATTCCTCAGTCTAAACTTTAACTTAAGCAAAATGAAATGTTGAAGTTTGAATAAAGAGAATGTGTCTGCTTACTGGACTACATCATGAGGATCAAAAAAGAGAAGCCTGAAATCTAAAGGCAACATGAGCGTAGTGTTGTTCTACTGCAGTTATCCATCCATCCATCCATATTCTTCTGCTTATCCGAGGTCGAGTTGCGGGTGCAGCAGCCTAAGCAGAGAAGCCCAGACTTCCATCTCCTCCCGGGGATCCCGAGGCGTTCCCAGGACATAGTCTCCCCAATGTGTCCTGGGTCTTCCCCGTGACCTCCTTCTGGTCGGACATGCCGTAAACACCTCCCCAAGGAGGCGTCCGGGTGGCATCCTGACCAGATGCCCGAACCACCTCATCTGGCTCCTCTCGATGTGGAGGAGCAGCGACTTTACTATGAGCTCCTCCCGGATGACAGAGCTTCTCACCCTATCTCTAAGGGAGAGACCCGCCACCCGGCGGAGGAAACTCATTTTGGGCGCTTGTACCTGTGATCTTGTCCTTTCGGTCGTACCAGAAAGCTCATGACCAATAGGTGAGGATGGGAATGTAGATCGACCAGTATGAGAGCTTCGCCTTCTGACTCAACTCCTTCTTCACCACAATGCAGGGTCCGCATAACTGCAGACCCGCACCGCCACAATCAGGCGGTCCGATACCACATACCATCTGAGCACTCTCCACAGGACTTCCCGAAGGACACGGTCAAAGGTCTTCTCTAAGTCCACAGAGCACATGTAGACTGGTTGGGCAAACTCCCATGCACCTGCTCAGAGTATAGAGCTGGTCTACAGTTCCTCGCTTCCTTGCTCCCTGTAAGTTTATTCTAGATCATAAATCATGCCTATCACCTGGACAGAAAAAGTCTGAGTAGGTATTCTGACAAGTTGGTACAATTTGGGACCAGAAAATGGTGAGAATGACACACAAAAAAAAACTTGGTTCCCCCCAACCCCACCCGGTTTCTTCATGATGATGATAAGACATTCTTCACTTAACTGGGAATATATGAACATCCCAGCAGTCGGCATCCTAATGACAGCAAGTCACAGTAAGTGATTATTTATTATGTGTGTTGGCGCTAATGAAGTCTGCAGTGAGTAATACTCAGTGATGAAGAAAGAAAAAAAAAAGTAAACGTCGTGATTTTCCTGTTCCTATTTTTCATGCCTGTTAAGGCATTGCTGCAGTCCGAGCACACAGTTGCTTTATTTTCCTTTGTTCAATTAACTGCAATGTAAATCACTATTCATTCCCTTGTTAAAAAATTTAAAAAAAAAAGATAACTTGTAACTAATTATTTTATTCAAAACGTTGTTTTCTTGTGGAATAACTGCCGAAGCTCCCACTCAATTTTTTTAAGTTTTAGATTTATCTGTATATATTTTGATCTATTCTGAATACTTTTCCTCAATACATTTTTCTATCTGATTATTATTTAAATGTATATTATTTAATAAATGCATATCCACATCTCGGATTTTGCACATCCACTGGGGTAAGCCAATTTACCATATTATCATCAATTTGATCTTTTTTTTTTCTTAATCTTTTTCTTTTTTTATTCTTGGCAAATGTGTCGTACCTGATGATCTGCCACTACCCTCCCCTTCCATCCTGATCCAGTCATAAATCAGGTTATGCTTTACCGCTAAAAGACCACTGCGTTTCCATGCACTAAATTAGTGATTTCTCGCATATTTATTTGTTAGTATTTTCACACGTACATAAGAAGTCCCAATGTCCATGCACATGCTCTAATGCAACTATTGGTCATACGCCATGTGCCTCCCTCCCGTACACTGGGAGGGGCTTATTTTCTTTTAGAGCAGATACATTCCGGTTGACCTATGAGGTCACACCAAACATGGCATCTGCGGCTCCTTACAAGTCTACAGCCTCTTTCTGTTGAACCTGATGTCTGGTGTAATATTGGCACAGACTACAAATAGTATGTCTCTAATAGCTAATTTGATGATAAATAGCAGACAGCATCAATAAATGATCTTAGGTTGTGCTGTGAACATGACACTACTACCAAAAATGTATCGGCGCGGATGCAGGTCCGCAACAAAGACCGTACATTTTCAGGCAAAGAATCATGGAAACAAATCTCACGAATGTCTTGGAGTTTATTTAAAAGTTCCTGCGGATTGATGGAAGAATACAGAATACAGAGTTATTGTTGTTAGTCAGTTTAGAGTGCACAAATGCAGCGTGAAGAGGTTTGTGTACGCTTTATTATTCGCCTTTAATATCCCTGCTTCATTCACTTTTATCTCATTCGTATTTTGTTTGGGAGTCCTTAGGGATTTACTTAGCTGCCTTTTAAAACTAATCTTTTTCTCTCTCTCCACTTCAAAATGTTCTGTTCTTTTAATTTGTGAAGCAAACAAACAGTCTCCTCTTCGTTACAATTCTTGCTATGTTTTCATTGAATGGTATCTGCTTACGGGATGTTTCCCGTGTGTTGAGATTGGCGCATGCGTGATACGAAGGGTCCTCTACTCTGCACACACCCAATCGAGAGATCTGGTTTTCAATCATATAATCCAGCTTTGTAATGAGTCAGATTTTTTAAAAAAACCGAGCACAATCTGATTCAGGTGTTTCCATGGGTTGTAGGATGCTTCTTAAAGAAATCAGACTAATTTAGTGTATGGACATGTACTGATTGCTACAATCCGTGAGTGTATCAATTTGAATGATTTGGTGGTAAGGCATAGCTTGATTTGTGACTGGATCGAGATGGAAGGGGATAGTGGCGGCACATATATCATTAAGTACTACACAATTGACAAGAAAAAGAAAAGAAAAATATTAAGAGTTCTGAATGGATAATCGGAGATATACGTAAAATAGATCAAATTGAAGTGAAGTGAAGTGAATTACATTTATATAGCGCTTTTTCTCAAGTGACTCAAAGCGCTTTACATTGTGAAACCCAATATCTAAGTTACATTTAAACCAGTGTGGGTGACACTGGGAGCAGGTGGGTAAAGTGTCTTGCCCAAGGACACAACGGCAGTGACCAGGATGGCGGAAGCGGGGATCGAGCCTGCAACCCTCAAGTTGCTGGCACGGCCACTCTACCAACCGAGCTATACCATTAATGATAATATAGCAATTTGGCATACCGCAGTGGATGTACGACATCCCAGACCTGTACATGCAATTATTAAAGAATATGCATTTGCATTGACACGTACTAGACAACATCCAGTCTACGCATTAACAAAGGACTGGCTCAATCTCAGGCAAGACCCACCTTACGGTGCATCTCATTGGTTTATATTGAGTGGTGTGTCTGGTGGTTGGTTAGATTTAGGCTCAAGCCGTGAGGGCCAAATTGTATTATCATGCAAAAAATAAGTATAGAGTAGTAAATGGGGAAATATAAGCGTGAGATTTGTCAAGTGTGGCGTGAAAAAGGGTTAAATTGCATGACTGTCACGCTCAAAACAAACCATTTAAATGCTAACATGAATACAAGACAAATTCATGTCTACACAATCTAAAACCTTTACAAATTAAAAAAGTTAGAATATAAACATATTTAAACACTCAAATAACATTCATTTGGCTCTTAAAAAGTCCGAACAATATCTAATGTTTCTTCTACCACGGATAGTATATTGTGTGTCTGTTGTTTATTCTTTAAAAAATATGATAAAAACTTGGTTGGATTTAAAATTGGTACTGTTTGATATTACACGAGTGTGGTACCCATCCCTGTTGTTGAGGCTTTTAATTGCTGAAAAATCAATCTTAATACATAATTAAGGTTAAAGTACCAATGATTGTCACACACACACTAGGTGTGGTGAGATTATCCTATGCATTTGACCCATCACCCTTGATCACCCCATGGGAGGTGAGGGGAGCAGTGAGCAGCAGCGGTGGCCACGCCCGGGAATTATTTTGGGTGATTTAACCCCCAATTCCAACCCTTGATGCTGAGTGCCATGCAGGGAGGTAATGGGTCCCATTTTTATAATCTTTGGTATGACTCGGCCGGGGTTTGAACTCACGACCTACAGTCGGACTACACACACTATATCCCTGCAGAGGTTCCTCAATCATTTGTATTTGTTATTTTTCGTTATTGAATACCTGTATGGTATCCGTTTAGTATTACACATTTTTTCTTTTTTCTTTCTTTGTCAAACCCAGTCGTATGTGAACATGTGAGAAAACACAGGAAGTGAACAGACTATCAGAAATGGTGAAGGAGGAAGGATGAAATAAAGGTTCTATATTTACTCCTTTTCGGACATATTGAATAATGCAAAATCATATGATGTAACACTGCTAACTGATGTTGGTGGATGGATTAGGAATTACCGTGTTAGGTGTATTTATTTAGACTAAAATCTAACTAAAAAACTGTGTATTGAGATAAAAATTAGCTCTTCGGTTCTTAATGCTTGCTTCAGGGTTATTACCACAAACAGTATATCTTTTCACGAAGCATTAATGTTGAGCAAGACAAAATAAATACAATTTGCAATAGTTTTTATTCCAGTGCATCATATTTTATCAGTAATGTTTTAATAGGGAGTGACAACATTTCTGTTTAATTCTCACAAATCAATGATGGAAACAAATCTGCATGCTTGATTCTGGTACTTAACGTGAATTCATCTGTTGCTGTTAGGGAGAAAATGTAGCATTGAAAACATTTTCTTAAAAGGGAACTGCACTTTTTTGGGGAATTTTACCTTTTATTCACAATCCTTCTGTAAAACAAGAACACATATCTTTTTCTTTTTTGATGCATTCTAAATAGTAAATAGATGCGAGCAAAAGTCCACTTAAAATGGAGCCTTTGGGGGTCCCTCTAGTCTGTACAATAGTATATAAGTATATACTGTATGTAATGTAGTAAGAGGCACGTTTATAATAATGTTTAATATTTACGTATTTTGCTCATTTTAATAATAAAAAAATGCATCAATAAGTTTGCTTTTTGTCAACCTCACTGATTATTACTCACTGCAAACTTCATGAGAGCAGTCAAACATAATAAAACACCACTTACTGTACATTTGCTGTCATTAGGATAAACCGACTGATAAGATGTTGATACATTCGCGTTTCGATAAAGAATAATTTATAATCTTCGCGGGCAAAAAAGGGAGGTGGAGTTTTTTTCACCATTTCTTGGTCAAAATTGGCTGTCAAAGTTGACCAACGTCTCAGTTTTTGTCTACATCATTTCAATCCAGGTGAGAAATATGATTTATAATCTAGAATTAAGTTTCATAAGGTCTGAGGTGAGAAAGCAGCTCCTATTGTTTATTGCTTGAATTCCGTTAGGTCACTTCTTCCCGGAAGTAAAAAATAAATAAATCGGTGGTCAACTAAGCCAAGATGGCAGCGAGCATCGCTCAAACTATCTGTGTACGCAAGGGTCCTAGATCTTCCTGCAAAAAGCAGATACGAGCATAACATCAAATCATGCAATAGAATTGTGTCGTATGCCGGCATGTTGTGAAGTGTTTGCGATTCCAAACATGCGGGTGACCTCAGGCAGCATGCAGGTAAGAAGATTATTTACTTCAATACACAAGGCAACGTAACATAGACTGGTGCTAGCTTAGCGTAGCATGGAGATTAGCAAAGTGAAAACATAGGCAACGTGAAACAAACAACAAAACCCACCAATAAACGTATAGCGAACAGCGAACAATGGACCAGCAACTAAGACAGAATATAAAGGGGAGTGATTAGGGGCAGAACCAGGTGAGGACGCTAGTCAAAAAACAGAAAGCAGGTGTTGCTAATTAGCCACCTAGCAACAAGAAAACGTAACCAAGGGAGCAAACGAGCATTGAAAATATAACATGCCTCTAAACTAAGGAGAATACTTAACACGAGTGTTGTCCCCATACCAATATTTTGGTACCGGTACCAAAATGTATTTCGATACCTTTCGATACTTTTCTAAATAAAGGGGACCCCAAAAAATGGCATTATTGGCTTTATTTGAACAAAAAATCTTAGGGTACATTAAACATATGTCTGTTATTGCAATGTTGTCCTTAAAGGCCTACTGAAACCCACTACTACCAACCACGCAGTCTGATAGTTTATATATCAATGATGAAATCTTAACATTGCAACACATGCCAATACGGCCGGGTTAACTTATAAAGTGCAATTTTAAAATTCCCACCACACTTCCGGTTGAAAAACTCCTTTGGATATGATGTATGCGCGTGATGTCACAAAAGCAACGGAAGTGGTTGAACCCCGTCGGACCCGATAGAAAAGCCTGTTGTTTTCTTCGACAAAATTCCACAGTATTCTGGACATCTGTGTTGGTGAATTATTGCAATTTGTTAAATGAACAATGGAGGCTGCAAAGAAGAACGTTGTAGGTGGGATCGATCGGTGTCTTAGCGGCTAAGTACAATACTTACAGCAACACAACAAGGACTACTTACCCTGATAGCAGACGCCTAGCCGATGCTTGCCGCCAAACCCACGGATGAAGTCCTTCGTCGCGCCGTTGATCGCTGTAATGCAGGTGAGCACGGCTGTTGATGGGAAGATGAGGGCTGGCTGGCGTAGGTGGAGCGCTAATGTTTTATCATAGTTCTGTGAGGTCCGGTTGCTAAGTTGCTAAATTAGCCTTAGCGTCGTTAGCAACAGCATTGTTAAGCCTTACCAGGCTGAGAATTTTTAAACGTGTAGTTACATGTACATGGTTTAATAGTATTGTTGGTCTTCTGTCTATCCTTCCAGTCAGGGGTTTATTTATTTTGTTTCTATCTTCATTTGAGAACGATGCTATCACGTTAGCTCAGTAGCTAAGTGTGTCACCGATGTATTGTCTTGGAGATAAAAGTCACTTTAAATGTCCATTTCGCGTGCTCGACTCTCATTTTCAAGAGGATATAGTATCCGAGGTGGTTTAAAATACAAATCCGTGATCCACAATAGAAAAAGGAGAGAGTGTGGAATCCAATGAGCCAGCTTGTACCTAAGTTACGGTCAGAGCGAAAAAAGATACGTCCATCACTGCCTCTCAAGTCCTTCACTTTAACGTTCCTCATCTACGAATCTTTCATCCTCGCTCAAATTAATGGGGTAATCGTCACTTTCTCGGTCCGAATCTCTCTCGCTCCATTGTAAACAATGGGGAATTGTGAGGAATACTAGCTCCTGTGTCGTCACGCTACTTCCGGTACAGGCAAGGCTTTTTTTTATCAGCGAGCAAAAGTTGCGAACTTTATCGTCGATTTTCTCTACTAAATCCTTTCAGCAAAAATATGGCAATATCGCGAAATGATCAAGTATGACACATACAATGGATCTGCTATTCCCGTTTAAATAAAAAAAAATCATTTCAGTAGGCCTTTAAATAAAATAGTGAACATACAAGACAACTTGTCTTGTATTAGTAAGTAATTTAGTCTGCTGACATATGCAGTAACATATTGTGTCATTTATCATTCTATTATTTTGTCAACATTATTAAGGACAAGTGGTAGAAAAATTATTAATATACTTGTTCATTTACTGTTGATATCTGCTTACTTTCTCTTTTAACCTGTTCTATCTACACTTCTGTTAAAATGTAATAATCACTTATTATTCTGTTGTTTGATACTTTACATTAGTTTTGGATGATACCACGAATTTGGATATCAATCCGATACCAAGTAGGTACAGGATCATACATTGGTCATATTCAAAGTCCCCATGTGTCCAGGGACATATTTCCTGAGTTTATAAACATAATATACATTTTTTTTAAACGAAAGAAGATGTTGTGATGCTAAAAAATATCAATGTAATCATAGTAGTATCGACTAGGTACGCGCCTGTTCTTGGTATAATTACAGTGGATGTTAGGTGTAGATCCACCAATGGTGTTGGTTTACATTTTGACGCCGGTGAGCTACGGTGTGTAGTGAAGCATGTTGAGCTATTCCTCGTCCCGCAGTGATGATACTTGTAAGAAACATACTTTATTTGTCGCCATGGAGACGAGGATTAGTGATTTAGAAGTAGCTACAACACTGCCGACTGCGAATGGACGTTCGCTGCTAGCTAGCTAACCATGTCTTAAAGCACCTCTTCCTGAGGGCGTTTCAGTGTTATAACTTCACCTTTATCGTTAGTTTTTAAGCCAAAATATGTCCGTTCTTCCTTTTCTGTCTACACACATTGTCTATTTGTAAGTATTCTGTGATCGTGCGCTGCCGAACATGCTCGTCTGCTCGTAAACCAGTAATGACACAACGTGACGACGACGGGTGGTAGGGGGGACCGTTGCATTTTAGAGTATGATTCATTAGTATTGCGGTACAATACTAATACCGGTATACCGTACAATCCTACTTAACACAAACACATACTCTAACCTGGTGTGACAAATCATAACAGAATAGAACCCTATTCTTTAAAAAAAAAAAAAAAAAACATTTGAGTGATATTAAGGATCTGTCGAGTTCCCAGACATTTCGAACGATCTTGTGCTCCAGACTTCATTCTACACAACAAAGCAGATGAAAACTTGGAGAAGTATGGATGCTGGGTCAAGGAAAGTGGCATCAAGACTCTCCCAGATAAATATGCATCGTTTTTGCTCGGGTAAGGTTGCATTTCATGATTTAATTTTGCGTCTCGCGAAGACGCTTCCACGTAAACAAATTAGCACCTGACAGCTCAACACCCGTGACTACATATCCATTTAACAAACTAACAATTACTGAATCATCACCATAATTGATGTTTGTCCTCTTGTCACTTGTACTCTGACACATTTGTGTACAGAATAAACAAGAGAGGAGATGTAGAAGTACATTTCCTGACAAAGTATCATTGATACTGACTCTCTGGTTAAAAATGACAATACAAATAGTATCAAGATTAGGGATGTCCGATAATGGCTTTTTGCCGATATCCGATATTGTCCAACTCTTAATTACCGATACCGATATCAACCGATACCGATATATACAGTCGTGGAATTAACACATTATTATGCCTAATTTGGACAACCAGGTATGGTCGAAAATAAGGTCCTTTTTTAAAAAATATATAAAATTAAATAAAATAAATAAATTAAAAACATTTTCTTGAATAAAAAAGAAAGTAAAACAATATAAAAACAGTTGCATATAAACTAGTAATTAATGAAAATGAGTAAAATTAACTGTTAAAGGTTAGTACTATTACTGGACCAGCAGCACGCACAATCATGTGTGCTTACGGACTGTATCCCTTGCAGACTGTATTGTTATATATTGATATATCATGTAGGAACCAGAATATTAATAACAGAAAGAAACAACCCTTTTGTGTGAATGAGTGTAAATGGGGGAGGGAGGTTTTTTGGGTTGGTGTACTAATTGTTAGTGTATCTTGTGTTTTCTATGTTGATTTAATAAAAAAAACAAAAAAAAACAAAAACAAAAACAACGATACCGATAATAAAAAAAACGATACCGATAATTTCCGATATTACATTTTAAAGCATTTATCGGCCGATATTATCGGACATCTCTAATCCCTATGTTTAGCATTAAAAGATTACAGTTGGTCCAAATTGCGGCTGCTAGACTTTTGACAAAATCAATAAAGTTTGATCATATTACGCCTATACCGGCTCACCTGCACTGGCTTCCTGTGCACTTAAGATGCGACTTTAAGGTTTTACTACTTACGTATAAAATACTACACGGTTTAGCTCCAGCCTATCTCGCCGATTGTATTGTACCATATGTCCCGACAAGAAATCTGCGTTCAAAGAACTCCGGCTTATTAGTGATTCCCAGAGCCAAAAAAAAGTCTGCGGGCTATAGAGCGTTTTCTATTCGGGCTCCAGTACTCTGGAATACCTCCCGGTATCAGTTAGAGATGCTACCTCCGTAGAAGCATTTAAGTCCCATCTTAAAACTCATTTGTATACTCTAGCCTTTAAATAGACCCCCTTTTTAGACCAGTTGATCTGCCGTTTCTTTTCTTCTCTCCTCTGCTCCCCTCTCCCTTGAGAAGGGGAGTTGCACAGGTCCGGTGGCCATGGATGAAGTGCTGACTGTCCAGATTCGGGACCCCGGGTGGTCCGCTAGCCTGTGCATCGGTTGGGGACATCTCTGCGCTGCTGACCCGTCTCCGCTCGGGACGGTTTCCTTCTGGCCCCACTATGGACTGGACTCTCGCTGATGTGTTGGATCCACTGTGGACTGGACATTCACAATATTATGTCAGACCCACTCGACATCCATTGCTTTCGGTCTCCCCTAGAGGGGGGGGGGGGGGGGGGGTTACCCACATATGCGGTCCTCTCCAAGGTTTCTCATAGTCATTCACACCGACGTCCCACTGGGGTGAGTTTTTCCTTGCCCGTATGTGGGCTCTGTACCGAGGATGTCGTTGTGGCTTGTGCAGCCCTTTGAGACACTTGTGATTTAGGGCTATATAAATAAACATTGATTGATTGATTGATTGATCAAGATAATACTTCAATTGTGACGATCTGTCACTTCACTTCTGGTTGTTTCTCCTTGTTTTCTGCTTATTTCCTGTCAGCGCGCTTATTTGATTTCCATTTCCTGCACGTCTCCTCTGAGCGCTCGTTTCCCTCACCTGTCCTTGATTGGCAGCCCGGCACACCTGGTTGCGGTTGCCAATCAGGCTGCTATTTATGCCTGCCTCACCTGTTCCTCAGGGCTCGAGGATCGATTATGTTTGAGAACATTTTTATGCATGACTGCTTCTCCTCTGCTTGAATATAATAAAGACTCTTACCTGCTCATGAACTTCCTGTTTCCTGCATCTTGGGGTCACAACTACCACAGCCATGCGGGTTCACAACATCAATGGGAAATACTAAACAGGTAAAGCATATTAAAAAATATATCAAACAAACCTTTAACGAAGTGGTCGCTGCAAGCCCGTGCGTTCTTCGACTTTGCTCCGTTGCACCGGAGTGCGAGTCATTTTTGGCGTCGTCTTTCGTAAAACCTTAGCAGTTTCCACCATTCTTGATTACTTCTCAAGGAACTGTGATGAAACTTTCGTTCTTTTCACGATTTAAGGAAAACAAAGGGCATTTTTCTTCGAGACATGCTAATACAGCAGCATAACAAAGTTACCTCTCTGTGACAATGCACCGATAAAAATAGGTCCTTAATGTAAGCCAGGGGTGTCCAAAGTGCGGCCCGGGGGCCATTTGAGGCCCCCAGCTAATTGTTTACCGGCCCGCCACTCATTCTGGAAATGCTATTGCAAAAATAAAAATGAATGAGGTGAAATCTAACGAGAAAAAGTTGCAATGTTGACACAAAGCTGCCATGCAGGCTGTTTTTCTTCTTTTGTCTTTCTTTATTTTTATTTTTTTGCCATTGCTCCAAAAAATAAATAATGCCAAAAAATCCATGTTATAATGAATTATTTTCAAGGCTGCAATTACTTCAAATATTTCACTTTAAAATGTTTTATGTGGTAAATATTGCATATATTGTGTAGTTGCCATATAAAAACATTAACGTTTTATTTGACGAAAGAGCATAAAACAAACAAAATAATAGTTCAAACGTAAAATCGACAGATATACCTGAAGTTGATCTCCTAACTTAAGTGTTGAAAGTAAATGAAAAACCTAATAAAAACTTATCACTTTATGAGTGGGGCACCTTTTGGATCCCAAATATATTTAGTGGTATTTTATTTATCTTTTCACTGTGATTACTCAAAAATATTAAAGAATTAAAATCAATGCATTATTGATATTTTAGGGCTCTAATGACTAAATACTACATTTTTCAGTTTTACTATAAAAAACAAAGTTGTTTGTGACATAAAAGCCATAAAACCTTTTTTTTATTACTTTATATCAACTTGAAGTTGATAGAGATTTACTGTAAGCGTTAAATTAAAAAAAATAATAATCATTTGACTTATTTTTAACATTTTAATGACTGAGACCCTTTATGGTCCCCGGGACCCCTAAAGGTAAAATACATTTGAAAATCCATATATGTTGTTATGGTTTAAAAAGGAAAAACATCAAAATGGTCCCTACATGCTTTAATTTTTCCGTGTGCGGCCCTCAGTGGAAAAAGTTTGGACACCCCTGATGTAAGCGCTTATATTAACAATATTGCTAACAGTTAATATTCAGGTCACAAAATGTAATTTGTCTGCGCTTTTTGGATGGTTATTTATTGGGTATTTTGGTCAGAATAGACGCAACGACATCATGGTAAATGGGTTATACTTATATAGCGCTTTTCTACCTTCAAGGTACTCAAAGCACTTTATCACTATTTCCACATTCACCCATTCACACACTGATGGCGGGAGCTGCCATGCAAGGCCCTAACCACGACCCATCAGGAGCAAGGGTGAAGTGTCTTGCTCAAGGACACAACGAACATGACGAAGTTGGTAGAAGGTGGGGATCAAACCAGGAACCCTCAGGTTGCTGGCACGGCCAGTCTCCCAACTGCGCCACGCCGTCCCAAGCCGTCGTGGCTTTATGGCTCCCATTCACTCAATTTTAAGCGGACTTTTATTTACGAGTTAGAATGTAAAAAAAAAGACATATGTTTTCTTGCCTTTCATAAGGATTGTGAATTATAGGCAAAATTCCCCAAAAAGTGCAGTTCCCCTTTAAGGTTTTCACACTTAGCTGTAGGGAGTGAGGCTTACATTGCCGTATGTGTTGTGTTAGAGTGATTGTGGACATAATTAGATAATAGCTGCTGGGTATGCCAGTAAAGGGCTTTCAAGGAGCCTTGACTGGATAGTGTTGTTGTGCATCGATAGAACATGTAAGATGATTTAGGTCATGGCTGCATTCGGTCCATGATTCTTGGAAGGATGGATCTTGTCAACACCACAACAACTACAAAGCACAACTAAACACGTTAAGACTCCAGCTGCAGCTGTGAGGTTAATAAGTAGAGCGGTACAACTTCCAAGTGTGTGAATAGGAGAAAAGAAAGCCTCTCGCGAGCCTTGATAATGATAGAAAGCCTTGTTGGGTTCAACACAGCAAGGATAAGTTGAGCATTATTTCCAAAAAGGTCTGTTGAGCACCTTGGAGTTTGCCATTTCTGAGGCTGTTGAACATTTCTGTGTGCTGCTTGCAGGATATGACATTGCTAAAGGAATGTTTTTGTTTTTTTTTCATGGAATTTTCTACAATGGACCCTTGCACATTCAATTCAGAAATTCTTGGATTTTTAGTTAAAAAAAATACATATATAGAATTTGTTCGAAAACCCGCCCATTTGTGCTTTTTCACTCCAAAAATAGGCATTTTTTTCCATTCAATGTACCCCTAAGTTGGCAATAGTTTTAAAATATGTGATAACATTTGCAGTATAAGGGTTGAGCGATTCACAAAATCCCCGGTTTGGATTTTCTGACATGGTGGTGTGGATGATGTTTATTGAATTAAAGAAATAAATCATCAAAGACATGACCAAACTTGTAGCCAACTTGGTGAAGCAATTGCTAGTCTGTATTAGAGTCGGAACGGTTCTCAATATTCACAGTTTGGATCTTATCTCGGTTTTCTGGCACAGTTTTCAGTTCGATTTGGTGTGCATTGTTGTTCATTTTAATAGCCCAAAATACCACCGTTACTATTTATCAGTTGTGGTTCTTACAAATATATCTTATAAGATAAAAATGGCTCTGAAAGCTCTGACCCTTGAATTAGTGTCAACAAAACATGTAACTGTTTAATCTTATATCCATCAACATAAGTGAAGCATACATTGTTGTTGTATAAATTAAAACAAAAATACAAAAACACTTAGATCTATTGGTGCAATTAGGCAGGTAAACTGAATTTACAAAATGTTGAGTTACCAACTGAAGTCTGTCAGTACTACCGGGTACCGATTCACGTAAAAACAAAGGGGTGCCATATTTCGATACCCTTGTGACGTCATGTCCGGTTGCAGACTTGGCAAACACTTGGCCGGGATACAAGCAGTCAAGCCGAACTCAGAGCAGACTCAGCCAGACTGCTCAAATGAAGAGGACTTCAGTTTACAGAGAACCAAATGTGGACAGTGCTTATTATTATTTTTTAGACATCTTCACTTCCCTGCATAACAAACACTGCCCTGTGAAAGAATATTTCATAAAAAAGGAAAACATGAAAAAAATAACCCGTGGATCACACAAGGGATAATCAATGCCTGTAAAAATAAAAACAATCTCTACAAACTGTTCATCAAAGTAAAAACAAAAGAAGTCGGACAAAGATATAAGAAGTAAAAAATTAATTAACTGATATTATAAGAACAAGCGAACGGTTATATTATTAAAAAAAAAAATGATATAAAAAACAAAAACAATATAAAAAGAACTTGGGATGTTTTGAATAGCCTAATCAAACAAGGATATTCAAAGTTGACATATCCTGATTACTTTATTGATGATAATGGTAAAGATTATAATATGAGTAATGTAGTGAATAAGTTCAATTTTTTTTTTGTAAATGTTGGTCCTATGTTGGCTGTTAATATCCCAGACAATGGAGTTACAAAATCAACTATTGAACATAATTATTTGTCTTTCTCAGCTACAAATGAGCAGGAAGTGACAATTATTGTGCGGAAGTGTAAAAGTAAGTGCTCCACTGACTACCATGATATCAACATGATATTGGTTCAAAAAGTTATGCTGAATATTGTAAAACCCTTAACTTATATATGTTACCTATCATTCCAGACTGGCTGCTTTCCTAGTAAAATAAAAATCGTAACTACGCTCTTCATAAGTGATAGCAAACATGCTTTTACCAATTACAGACCAATTTCTCTTTTGCCTTAGTTCTCAAACATTTTAGAAAAACTATTAAATTCTCGACTTGAAACGTTTCTTGAGAAACATCAGATAATCAATGAGGGTCAGTGTGATTTTAGGTCCAAAAGAACAACCTCAATGACGATAACTGAAGCTATTGAAGAAATTACTAATGCACTGGAGCATAAAATATATGCAGTTGGTATCTTTATTGATCTAAAGAAAGCCTTTGATACCATTAATCATTCAATTCTACTAGATACGATGGAAATATATGGAATTAAGGGGCTGGCTGGAGACTGGTTAAAAAGTTATTTAACAGGGAGGGTACAGTTTGTAAAAATGGGTCAATTTTTATCTGATACTCTTGCCATTGCTTGTGGTGTCCCCCAAGGGTCTGTGTTGGGGCCAAAACTGTTTAATGTGTATATTAATGATATGTTCAATACATCCAAAGTACTGAAATGTATACTATATGCAGAAGACACAAATATATTCTACAGTAGTGATGCCTACACAGAGCTAAACATGATTAAAAAATGGATGGACACAAATGAATTATCCTTTAATATAAATAAAACTAAGATAGTGATGTTAATTGATAATTGCAACATAACGTCTGAACAAAAAATAAGTATTGATGGTACCCCAAGTTGAAATCGGAAATGAGAATACATTTTTGGGAGTAATAATTGATAGTAAACTATCATGGAAACCTCATGTCAGACACATTAAAACAAAAATCTCCAAAAGCCTATCAGTTATAAACAAAGCAAAACTATACCTTAATGAAAATGCACTCCGTACTCTTTCTTTACTACACCTTGGGCCTTCTATCCCTTCAGGTAAGCCAACTAGCCGGGCATTACTACGCCTGCTCCTTCCCTCCAGGTCGGTGAGCTTAGCCTTTAGCTTCTGGCTGTCGGTCTGTAGCATGTCACAAACAGCCTCCACCTGCTCCAATCGCTGATGTATGGATTCTGCATTTTCTTCCAGAGAGGTCAGTCTGTGGTTATGACTGTTGACTGTGTTTTGAAGTCTGTCCAGCTTCTTGTTCACCTCGTTAAAGGATGTTTTAAGCTTTGTTAGCAAGGTTGATCTGTGGTCCGATAGTATAGCTATCAGCTCAGCTTTGCTAACGGCTGCAGCATCGACCTCTGCCTTCTCTTGTTGTTTTGCAGATTTGGGAGGCATTATCGAGGCGAAGCGTGTTGTTTATGAGTCGCAGTGGCGTGCAGTCACTAGAGGCAGGGGAGGCACGGCCTCACCTGCCATCATGGAAAGAAGAAAAAAAGTAAAAAGAAAAAAAAAAATTAAATTGTTATATGTATCCAGTGATTATACTAAAGTTATTTTCCATTTAACTTCACCAGTTTTAGATTATTTTTATTTTTATTTTCACATTTGCCGTTCAAATACTGAGAAGAGACGGTGCGGTGATCAGCAGCCAGTTGAGGCACGTCACTCAGTTGTGCCTCAACATGGATTGTGTGCAATGACTCGGCTAACTGCTGGCCTGCTGTGCAGTGAGACCGTATTGCTATATTAATTATATTATACATTACCATAGTTTAGTTAGCTGAGGTATATAATGTCCAGTGTATTTTGTCAACAACTGTATGTGTGTAACATATTTCTTGTGCTGAGCGATCATAAATCTGCTGCGAAGACGCACTGTGAGAGGCTCGTCTCATAACCCCGCCTCCTGGTGCCAAGCACTTCCGCCACAGAATGCACCGCCCGACGGGAGCGCCGCGGCCACACCAACCAAAGCCCACACCCAAACCATCCACGTGCAAGACCGAATCCACCCAAAAAAAGTCACTTAACAAGAAGCCAAAAGTGCAAAAACAACAATGCTCGCGCTGGAGAAGCCGCGAACGACCGCAGGGACACAACATTAGGTACACCTGCAGACTGCAGCACGGATTTCATATTTCATTCATTCACAACTCTTCCAACACGAACACCACTGTTCCCGCACTTATAAGTAAAGGTAAGACCATAATAACGTTTTTTTTATTAAATGTGCTTTTTTGTGTGGTACAGTTTTTAAGTGTAAAGTTAAAGTTAAGTTAAAGTACCAATGATTGTCACACACACACTAAGTGTGGTGAAATTTGTCCTCTGCATTTGACCCATCCCCTTGTTCACCCCCTGGGAGGTGAGGGGAGCAGTGGGCAGCAGCGGCGCCGCGCCCGGGAATAATTTTTGGTGATTTAACCCCCAATTCCAACCCTTGATGCTGAGTGCCAAGCAGGGAAGAATGCTGGTATGAGCTTTTAAACATAACCCGTTAACTGCTGCCAATCACATGGTGAATAAGATGCTATTTAGGGTTCATATGTTTGTAAATCTGACTGTGATGATGCAGTGCCTCACCAGACATTAACCTCACCGCACGCCACTGATGAGTCGTAGTAGTAAAAAATAAATTTACCAGCGGTTAGATGCTCGTAAAATACAGGTCGGGTGCATGTCAAAAGGTAGAGTAAAGCAGGAGCTGGAGGCTAACACGTCTTCACGCCATGCGTCCTCAACCGTATACAAGTGAAAGTGATTTCATAAGAATTAGGTCTGAACATATTTTTTTCCTTTCTACTGTATAGCCTTCCAAACTGCTGGTTATTGATGTGCTCCTAATTCTTGCTAGCCTATAATTTGTCACTGATAACAATATGAACTTAAATAAAAATAACATAACATGGATTGATATACACACATCTTCATTTGGAAAATGTGTACATGTGCATAAGTATATTATTTACCGTCATTTAAAGGCCTACTGAAACCCACTACTACCGACCACGCAGTCTGATAGTTTATATATCAATGATGAAATCTTAACATTGCAACACATGCCAATACGGCCGGGTTAACTTATAAAGTGCAATTTTAAATTTCCCGCCACACTTCTGCTTGAAAACGTCTCGGTATGATGACGTATGCACGTGACATAGCCAGTTTAACAGAGGTATGGCTTCCCCATTGAAGCCAATACGAAATAGCTCTGTTTTCATCTCATTATTCCACAGTATTCTGGACATCTGTGTTGGTGAATCTGTTGCAATTTGTTCATTGCATTATGGAGAAAGAAGCTGAGCAAGCAAAGAAGAAAGTTGTCCGTGCGAAGCGGATATTTTGCGAGGGAAGTCAGCAACACAACACAGCCGGTGTTTGTTTACATTCCCGAAAGATGCAGTCAAGATCGAAGAACTCGGACAACAGAGACTCTAACCAGGAGGCCTTTGATTTGGATACACAGACGCGATACCGTGAGTACGTAGCTGCGCTTCCAAACATTTGATCGCTTGCTATAACTAGCTCAAGCTAGTAGCTAGGAGCTAGAAGCTAGCATAACAAACACCCAGGTGTTTGTTATGCGGGATTAATTTGTGGCATATTAAATATAAGCCTGGTTGTGTTGTGGCTAATAGAGTATATATATGTCTTGTGTTTATTTACTGTTGTAGTCATTCCCAGCTGAATATCAGGTCCCACCCGTGCGCTTCCAAACATGTGATTGCTTGCCCGTACGTGCGTGTCACGTATGTAACTTTGGTTAAATATATAAGCTTTATGAACCTTGGGTTAGGTGAACGGTCCTTTGGGCTGAGTGAGTGTGTGTGTTGTGCAAGTGTTTGAATTGTATTGGCGGGTTATATATACGGGATCCCGTCCATATAACCCGCTATAACTAGCTCGAGCTAGTAGCTAGGAGCTAGCATAACAAACACGTCGATGTTTTTATGCGGGATTAATTTGTGGCATATTAAATATAAGCCTGGTTGTGTTGTGGCTAATAGAGTATATATATGTCTGGTGTTTATTTACTGTTGTAGTCATTCCCAGCTGAATATCAGGTCACCCCCGGCTCTCACAGCATCTTCCCTATCTGAATCGCTTCCACTCCCCACTAGTCCTTCACTTGCATTTTCCTCATCCACAAATCTTTCATCCTCGCTCAAATTAATGGGGAAATCGTCGCTTTCTCGGTCCGAATCTCTCTCACTTCTGGCGGCCATCATTGTAAACAATAGGGAACTTTGCGTATATGTTCAATTGACTACGTCACGCTACTTCCGGTAGGGGCAAGCCTTTTTTTTTTAATCAGATACCAAAAGTTGCGATCTTTATCGTCGTTGTTTTATACTAAATCCTTTCAGCAAAAATATGGCAATATCGCGAAATGATCAAGTATGACACATAGAATAGATCTGCTATCCCCGTTTAAATAAAAACATTTCATTTCAGTAGGCCTTTAAGATGCTCTCATCAGTGGTCCAGGATGTCCTGAATTTTGGTAGGAGTATAGATGCTGCAATAAACTCAGGTTGTTTCATCATCTCTCCAAAACGTTTCTGGATCCCCTCCATGCAAAATAATAACATTGACCATCATTGCTATGCCGATGACACCCAAATCTCTGTAGCGCTATCACCAAATGACTATCGCCCCATAGATCTTCTGTGCCAGTGCATTGAGCAAGTCAAACACTGGATGTGCCAAAATGTCCTACAACTAAATGAAGATAAAACTGAGATAATTGTTTTTGGTGCTAAAAAAGAAAGGTTTAAAGTCATCCAACACCTTCAATCACTGTCCCTGAAAACCTCAAATAAAGCCAGAAATCTTGGGGTTATTTTAGATTCTGATTTACATTTCGACAGTCACATCAAATCAGTATCAAAATCGGCCTACTATCACCTCAAAAATGTAACAAGACTTAGAGGGCTCATGTCAGCTCAAGACTTAGAAAAACTTGTATATGCCTTTATTACCAGTAGGCTAGACTATTGTAATGGTCTCCTTGCAGGTCTTCCCAAAAAAACTGTCAGGCAGCTACAGCTTGTTCAGAACGCTGCTGCTAGAGTTCTAACAAAGACCAAAAAATGTGAGTACATTACACCAATTCTTAAATCCTTACATTGGCTCCCTGTACATTAGAGAATTGATTTCAAAATCCTCCTGCTCACATATAAATCACTACATTGTCTAGGGCCGAAGTATATCACTGATATGCTCCCACTATATAAGCCCTCTAGATCACTAAGATCTTCTGAGACCAATCTGTTAGTGGTTCCCAGACTAAACTCAAATCAAGGGAGAGCATCATTCAGTCACTATGCAACAAATAGCTGGAATAAACTTCCTGAAGATGTCAGACTTTCCCCAACTCTGACTACTTTTAAAACTAGACTGAAAAATTGTATGTTCACCTTAGCTTTCAGCTAAATCTTTTAATCTTTTAACTTTTAACGTCCGCACAGTTTTTATTTTTATTGTCTGCATTTTAATTTGCTTTTCTTTTCTTTCATTTCACTTTGTTGTCTGTGAAGCACTTTGAGTCTGCCTTGTGTATGAAAAGTGCTATACAAATAAAGTTGCCTTGCCTTGCAGGACATCAATGAGAGGTCTACACACTTTGCAAGATGACTCCAACTTCTTCAGCTTGTCCTGCAACTGGTGAAGTGTTGGCAGCAGGAAGCCCATATGCAATGATGATTGCCCTTGGAGGACGTTAAGGGCCATGGCAACAGGCGTCATTACAGCAGCGTACTCAGTCAAAAATGCCATTTCAGCTGTATTGAGCCTATAAAAGATGTAAAGATGAAAGTTAGCTTTTAGCAACTTTTGATACATCCATTTTTTCATCTTCATTATGTGTGTTAAATGAACATACAAACTACACAACAAATCAACTACAATTATCACATGACCACGTAAAGAAAACTATATTATGTTGCATTATATTGATCTTAAAACAGGTGGATTCACCCACATTAATCAGCAATGCCCACATTTGTTCTATAACACTTTAAACAATGTGAGTTCTGCCAACTTACATCTTTATCCGCAATGCTATGCACACATTGCGCAGTGCTTTTTCTCCTTGCTCCTTCTGAATGCGCACAACCCTTTCTACAGCGAAGAACGGTGAGCTCCAACGAGTTTGATTGGGTCGGAGAAACTGCATCTTGCATTCACGTTCCACAATTTCTTTATTTTTATTTTTATTTTTTATAATGTCCTGCCCAGCTTCTCGGGCAAATCATATAGCAGATGTAGATGCCCATATCGGCTGATTTACTTTACAAAAGAGAAGTGTAGGATACTTCTCTTGTTGCCTTACTTGTATTTTGACTTTATTAAATGTATTTATATAATAATTTGGTGCAGCCGGGCCGGAGCAGGAGGGGATAGAAAGAGAGAAAAAGGAAGACAGAGGGGGGAATTGTGGGGACAAGAGGGGGATTAGACAGAGAGACAAAAACAACAACAGCAAACACAACAACAACAACAACAACAGAGCAACATCAGCAAATACGACATGTACAAATATGATGGTAAAAGTAATAGCAAATAAGCAGTTAGCGAAAATAAAAAAATAATACAGAAATGACAATGAGCATTATTACACTAAAAATGGAGCAATATGAATACCAATAGAAATAGTGCTATTGATAATAAACAATACCAATACTTTACCTTTATTATCAACAATACAATTGTTCAAATGCAACAATACATATACGTAATGATAACTTGACATACGAAAGAATGCAGAAAAATGGAGGGGAAGAAAGAGAAGCAACCTACATTAACCTTGTAGATTGTTATAGTAAGAATAGGTTAAGCTTTGTCACTGTGCCATGTGTTATACCCAGTTTACCCTAGGGCAACAACGTTAATATATGTTTGATGAAACGTGATTATGTGCATGAGTGTATGTGTGCATATGTACCTGTATATGTACAGTATGTGTATATGTGTGCTTGTACAGTGAATGTATATGTACAGTATGTGTATGTGCGAGAGACCACACCCCACACGGACAGAAAGGCGGGACGCCCCGCCCGAGAGGCCCGTAGACCCCCCGTAACCGGACGGGAAGACCGCCCCTGCCCCACCGGCAACCGGGCCCCCACGAGCCCCCCACCCCCCACCCCCGGAGAGCGCGGCGAGGCCAGCGCACGGCCACCCCACCCAAGCCGGCCGCCACAGGACCACCCAGCACAGGGCCACGGGAACCACCCACCCCACCCGCAGGGACCCCAACGATGGAGATGGAACAACCAGCAACCGCCCCACCGAGTCCCCCCCCTGAGGTAGGGGAAATAAATAAATAAAATAAATAAATACATAATAATAATAATAATAATAATAATAATAAAATATTTAAAAAAATAAGAATAAATAAATAATTAAATCTATTTATAAAAAATAAATAAAAAAAGAATTAAAAGAAGATCACAGACATGCTGACACACAAGGTCGCTACCCCAACAACTGGCCGACTCGCAGCACCTCGGAATACCCTGCAGCACCAAGCTACCACAGTAGACGCAGGGACCAGACCCAGCAGGCCCCAACCAAGACGGGCACCCGGAAGGGATGGACGGTGGGACCCAGGAGCTCCAGACACGCAGTCCGGATGCAGTAGCCTGAGGCGCCGACCCCCACAGGCAGGCCCAGAAAGTACCCCCAGAAGTATACATACATATATATATACATACACATAAACATACACACGTACACATACACACACATACACATGCATACACATACACATATATATACATACATACATACATACATACACACACACATACATATACATATACACAGTTTGTCAGCCCCGACAACCACCACGCGCGCGCGCTGCCACCAGTCACAACATCAGCCACCCCCCTGCACCAGACCCAGCAGCCACGGGCGCCCACACCACAAACAAACGGCAGCAGAAACAGCAGCCACAACAGCCCCAGACAGCCAGCACCACCCAATCAAATCAAAGCGATCAAAAAAAAAAACGCGACCGGCAACCACACGCCAACAGGATCACAGAGACCAGCCAGCGCCAGCCCGCCAGCACGTTCCACAATTTCAAATGCTGTGGTTGACCTGCTGGTCTTATTCCACAGAGCACTACATTTTGCAAAAGCAGCACGGGACAACCTCTTGTATGTTTCGCTGTGTGCTCCAGCAGCAGTGATGTCAACTGCAGAGATGAGATTGAGGAGATGGCATGCACACTTTTTGGTGCTTTGGAAGATAATATTCGAGGCAAGTGTCATTATCCAAAATAGCAAAAACATCTTGGTACTCCACCTCCGACTCACTCTTATCTTCTGACCCTTCTGAGTCTCTCTCTACTCCTGTCCATCATCAGCGACTCTGTCCTCTTTCTCCTGCGCACCATATACTCGAAAGGCTTTCAGGAAGTTTGAACCACTGTCTGTTGTTGTCCTGGACACTTTTTCCCTGATTTGGTACTCGGAATGTACATCCTCTAATGCTGCAGCAAGCACATCAAATGTGTGTGAGCCTTTGAGACGTCTACAAGCTAATGCAGCGGAGTGTCTCTCTAGAGAGTTATGGTCTATACAGTGGCAGGTTTTTGATTGATTGATTGATTGAGACTTTTATTAGTAGGTTGCACAGTGAAGTACATATTCCGTACAATTGACCACTAAATGGTAACACCCGAATAAGTTTTTCAACTTGTTTAAGTCGGGGTCCACTTAAATTGATTCATGATACAGATATATACTATCAAATATATACTAACATCATAATACAGTCATCAAACAAGATAATCATCAGAGTATATACATTGAATTATTTACATTATTTACATTATTTACAATCCACATGATGTGTGATTCATAGCAGGGAAGCTAACATCAGCCTATGGTGACAGCCAAAATATCTACTAACGTTACTTACCGTGATGTGCTTCCTCAAATTTGACTTTGAGTTACATTAAGCTGAAATGTCCACTTGTTTGGGGAAACACAAATGACAACGCATTACATAACTCTTATTTTTGGTTGTCTGAAGCGTGAACATCGATTTCATGTGAGGCCAGGGGTGTTCTTCTTCTTCTGGTTGACGTGAAACGTTCGTTGTTGTCGCTGCCATTGTTGTCGTTTGCCGCTGAAACTTAATGTGTATTTAATCATGTGACCGCCTGGCTCTTTTTCATTGGTGAAACGGAATGAAACGTCTCCAGTGACTGTATTTGACTGGATGAAACGCAGGCATGCGCTAGATCTACTTTGAAGGTCTGTCTGACAAACCAAACAAACAAAGCGTTCATTAACGATCGATAAAAATGAGTAGCGAGTAGCGAGCAGAATGTAGATAAATGGAGCGGAGTAAAAGTAGCGTTTCTTCTCTATAAATATACTCAAGTAAAAGTAAAAGTATGTTGCAGTAAAACTACTCTTAGAAGTACAATTTATCCCAAAAGTTACTCAAGTAGATGTAACGGAGTAAATGTAGCGCGTTACTACCCACCTCTGCCAAGTTGTAACTAATCAACTGCCTCGTTATTCCGACCAAAGAGCAGAGCTTTACGGACCCATTTTGACAAAACATCGGCCCTGGAGGGAACGTCTCCCCTGCGGTCCTCGATCGCGGTCTGGGAGCAGACAAGCAGGAAAGGTGTAAAGCAGCACTTGCAACGCAGCGGCTCCCTGTTTAAAGCGTCACCTTTATTGTTAGTTTTGAAGCCCAAATACCTCCATATTGCGCTTCACGCACACTTTTTATTAACCAGTAGAATTGCAGTTTTTTGCCATTCTTCCCCACCTCGATGTTATTGCTTGTATGCACTTTGTGTGGGTGTGTTGACACACTCACCATCATGCGAACAGCGGCATTCAGATGTGAGAATGGTACTGGTATTTTCCAAAGGTAATATAGTACAGGTTTAAATTGATTAGTACCGCGGTCAATCAATCAATCAATCAATCAATCAAAGTTTTTTTGTTTGTTTTTTTTTGTTGTTTTTTGTTTTTTTGTTGTTGTTTTTTTTATAGCCCTTAATCACAAGTGTCTCAAAGGGCTGCAAAAGCCACAACGACATCCTCGGATCAGATCACACTTTAGTAGTACCAGTATACCGTACAAGCCTAATATATATATATATATATATATATATATATACCGTACAAGCCTAATATATATATATATATATATATATATATATATATATATATATATATATATATATATATATATATATATATGTATATATATATATATGTATATATATATATATATATGTATATGTATATATATATATATATATATATATATATATATATATATATATATATATATATATATATATATATATATATATATATATGTACCTACTCAGTGGCCTAGTGGTTAGAGTGTCCGCCCTGAGATGGGTAGGTTGTGAGTTCTAACCCCGGCCGAGTCATACCAAAGACTATAACAAAGGGACCCATTACCTCCCTGCTTGGTACTCAGCATCAAGGGTTGGAATTGGGGGTTAAATCACCAAAAATGATTCCCGGGCGTGGCCACCGTTGCTGCCCACTGCTCCCCTCACATCCCAGGGGGTGAATAAGGCGATGGGTCAAATGTAGAGGACAAATTTCACCACACCTAGTTTGTGTCTGACAATCATTGGTACTTTAACTTAATATATGTACTGTTAATTTGTTGACTAACAATTTCCGTCTTAGTTGTCGTCGCAGACCTATTTTCCCCTGACTAAAATAGGAAAAAAGAATAACTTAATCTAAACAATTTCACGTTGACTAAAATAATGACAAAATGAATTGACAATTTAGTCAACGAATAAAATGGAGACACAAATGTTGACGGAGACAAAATGCAGTGTTTAGGTAGGTAGGACAAGTTATCCAGTCACAGTTGCATGTGAGGAGGTAAACCACAAAGGGGATCCAATCAGAACTAGTTTTTGTGTGACACAGCTGATTGATTTTTCACTTGTAAAACAATACTGTATTGTTACATTTCTCAATACACTATGGTTTTCTACACCTGGAAGAAAGAAAAGAGAAGACATATGGCCGCACTTCACCATTGCCGTGGTAGACATGTTAAAAATCCTGTGGCTCGATTTTCTCTGGTATAAATACAACCAACTTCAAGAGCTGTCAGCAGGCTAATCATTGGCAACAGTAAGTAAGCCGAAGCTAACACTTCAAAATTGCTCATACTGTACTGAATTGCTGTCACTATTAAAGACGGTAGAGTAACACTTACCATACCACTACTTTTCTTAATTCACTTTACTTCACAGTGACTATAGACGAAGGTGCCCGCCAATTTAATAAGACTACAATGCACTTTATGATGTCCTTGGCACACTGTTCAGCTATAAATTGTGCGACTTGACAACGCAAAAAAACAGATTTGTCATTTTTCAAGCAAACACACAAAGAAAGACAGGTGTGTGTTAAAATGTACATTTAATCTGATTAAAAAATAATCACTTGACAGCCCTAATCATATACAGTATATATATATATATATATATATATATATATATATATATATATATATATATATATATATATATATATATATATGTATATATATATATATATATATATATATATATATATATATATATACTGTATATATATATATATATATATATATATATATATATATATATATATATATATATATATATATATATATATATACTGTATATATATATATATATATATATATATATATATATATATATATATATATATATATATATATATATATATATATATATATATATATATATATATATACACTACCGTTCACAAGTTTGGGGTCACCCCAACAATTTTGTGGAATAGCCTTCATTTCTAAGAACAAGAATAGACTGTCGAGTTTCAGATGAAAGTTCTCTTTTTCTGGCCATTTTGAGCGTTTAATTGACCCCACAAATGTGATGCTCCAGAAACTCAATCTGCTCAAAGGAAGGTCAGTTTTGTAGCTTCTGTAACGAGCTAAACTGTTTTCAGATGTGTGAACATGATTGCACAAGGGTTTTCTAATCATCAATTAGCCTTCTGAGCCAATGAGCAAACACATTGTACCATTAGAACACTGGAGTGATAGTTGCTGGAAATGGGCCTCTATACACCTATGTAGATATTGCACCAAAAACCAGACATTTGCAGCTAGAATAGTCATTTACCACATTAGCAATGTACAGAGTGTATTTCTTTTAAGTTAAGACTAGTTTAAAGTTATCTTCATTGAAAAGTACAGTGCTTTTCTTTCAAAAATAAGGACATTTCAATGTGACCCCAAACTTTTTAACGGTAGTATATATATATATATATATATATATATATATATATATATATATATATATATATATATATATATATATATATACACTGTATATATATATATATATATATATATATATATATATATATATATATATATATGTATATAAATGTATATATATATGTATATATGTGTATATATGTATTTATGTGTGTGTATATATATATGTGTATATATATATATACATATTTATATACTGTATATATATATATATATATATATATATATATATATATATACACACACACACACACATACACACACACAGGTATGTATGTGTATGTTAAGACATGTGATTAAAAAAAATATTGTGTTATAAATTAATCAAAACCCGGAAGTCAGCGCCTACTGTTACACGCTGCACAGATGATTGTTGGGAGGAGGTCAAGTTCACTTCAGAACAAATTACGATGGAACTTAAGATAAAACTTAAATACTTTCTTATCATCAGCACACATCAGGTTTAAAATAGCATAATAAAGCAAAGCACATGCAGGGGTTCTCTTTTCTTTGGCTGTGGCTTTGAAACTGGATACAAGAGGTCTTTAAGGTTTGAAAGTGTGATACGTGATGCCTCCATGCGGCAAATGAAACGGTTCTGGGGTCCCAAATTATATATATATGAATATTCATTCAATGCAAAGATGTTCTTACAAGTACTTGGAACAACATGAAAGACAGGATGCTGGAGGAGTGGGTGGAAATGAAATAGTACACGTTGAAGAAATTAAAATCATACATTTATTTCCATTCTAGAAACCTTCAGAACTTAATTGCAGTTTTTACAAATAATTTCAAGTGTTGAAAATTAAAACATCTTTTGAAATCCATCTCATTTGCTTTCTCATTTAGGCTGGCAAAATGAAGGGATGTGGCGAGGAACTGAAGCGTTGTGCTGCAGAAACTACAGCGAGTGTTTCTGTCTTGTCTGAGATGATCAGCATCCGCGAGGCAGGAACAGGAAGAACTAGCACCACTGACTATAACATCCTGGTTCTACAATAGTCTGATCTAGGGATGTCCGATAATATCGGCCTGCCGATATTATCGGACGATAAATGCGTTAAAATGTAATATCGGAAATTATCGGTATCGGTTGTTTTATTATCTGTATCGTTTTTTTTAAATTTATTTTTATTTTTTTTATTATTAAATCAACATAAAAAACACAAGATACACTTACAATTAGTGCACCAACCCTAAAAACCTCCCTCCCCCAATGTATTTATGTTATCAATATTCTGGTTCCTACATTATATATCAATATATATCAATACAGTCTGCAAGGGATACAGTCTGCAAGCACACATGATTGTGCGTGCTGCTGGTCCACTAATAGTACTAACCTTTAACAGTTAATTTTACTCATTTTCATTAATTACTAGTTTCTATGTAACTGTTTTTATATTGTTTTACTTTCTTTTTTATTCAAGAAAATGTTTTTAATTTAGTTATCTTATTTTATTATTTTTTTTAAAAAGTACCTTATCTTCACCATACATGGTTGTCCAAATTAGGCATAATAATGTGTTAACTCCACGACTATATATATCGGTTGATATCGGTATCGGTTGATATCAGTATCGGTAATTAAAGAGTTGGACAATATCGGAATATCGGATATCGGCAAAAAGCCATTATCGGACATCCCTAGTCTGATCTGACATTGGAATAAGGTTAAAATCGACGTATTGTGAAGAACAGGTGGTCTTGTTTTTTTTCCAGAAAAAAAAAACGTGAGTGATAAGAAGAAAAGAGGATACTGTGTATGGGAAGCACACAAGGATTGACTATCCATGCTGCAGATGATGTGAGCTTAGTTAAGTCATGCAGGGCTGCAATCCTCAATCCAACAAGAGCAATGTAATGTAATATGATAGCATTAAGTACAGTGTGGGAGGTTGTCGCACCTTTAAAAGTGGATCATGCAGCAACCAACATGCGGAAGTAACGACACATTCACTGCTCACTCCCACATCCTGCATACTGTACAGCATACATTTACTCAATATTGCTGTTTGTGTCATTCCTTCTTTGATTTTCCTTGACAATAACTTTGCTCAACCGGGCTGGGCGATGTTAAAAATGTTGGTATCTATTCCATACCAAGTAAATACAGGGCTATAATAATGTATTAGATGTGTGAATTTGCCTTTAGTTAGTTAATTATGATTACGATACAACACATGTCATATTTTCTACAAATATATATATATATATATATATATATATATATATATATATATATATATATATATATATATATATATATATATATATATATATATATATATATATATATATATATGGTAACACTTTAGTATGGGGAACACATATTCACCATTAATTAGTTTCTTATTAACGTGCAAATTAGTAACATATTGGCTTAATTAGTCATTATAAAGTGCTTATTAATGCCTTATTCTGCATGGCCTTATTATACAACCAGTAAGCCATTAACTAGGAGTCTTCCCTCAATAACCTCAGAATTATTGCTTATTAGTAACCCTAACCCTAACCCTTATATGGTCCCCTAGTGTCCAAATAACTCTAAATTAAGTTTTTGTTACATTAATAAACAACTAATTAATGGTAAATATGTTCCCCATACTAAAGTGTTACCATATATATATATATATATATATATATATATATATATATATATATATATATATATATATATATATATATATATATATATATATATATATAATTAAAATGCACAATATACATTTTACATTACTACGGTATCTTCCCAAATTCCCTTGCTGCTCAATGTTGTAACTGTCAAACTGTCAAATAATAATAACAAAAAAATAGTAAAAGTACAAACCCAAAACCAGTGAAGTTGGCACGTTGTGTAATTTGTGAATAAAATCAGAATACAATGATTTGCTAATCCTTTTCAATTTATATTCAATTGAATACACTGCAAAGACAAGATATTTAATGTTCCAACTGCGAAACGTAATTGTTCTGGCAAATAATCATTAACTTAGAATTTAATGGCTGCAACACATTGCAAAAAAGTTAGTACTGGGGCATTTTTACCACTGTGTTACATGGCCTTTCCTTTTAACAACACTCGTTTGGGAACTGAGGAAATAATTTTTTAAGCTTTTCAGGTGGAATTCTTTCCCATTCTTGCGTGATGTACAGCTTAAGTTGTTCAACAGTCCGGGGGTCTCTGTTGTCATATTTTACGCTTCATAATGCGCCACACATTTTCAATGGGAGACAGGTCTGGACTACAGGCAGACCAGTCTAGTACGCACACCCTTTTACTATGAAGCCACGCTGTTGCAACACGTGGCTTGGCATTGTCTTGCTGAAATAAGCAGGGGCGTCCATGCTAACGTTGCTTGGATGGCAACATATGTTGCTCCAAAACCTGTATGTACCTTTCAGTATTAATGGTGCCTTCACAGATGTGTAAGTTACCCATGTCTTGAGCACTAATACACCCCCATACCATCACAGATGCTGGATTTTCAACTTTGCGCCTGTAACAATCCGGGTGGTTCTTTTCCTCTTTGTTCCGGAGGACACAACGTCCACAGTTTCCAAAAACAATTTGAAATGTGGACTCGTCAGACCACAGAACACTTTTACACTTTGCATCAGTTCATCTTAGATGACCTTGGGCCCAGCGAAGCCGGCAGCGTTTCTGGGTGTTGTTGATAAATGGCTTTTGCTTTGCATAGTAGAGTTTTAACTTGCACTTACAGATGTAGCGACCAACTGTAGTTACTGACAGTGGTTTTCTAAAGTGTTCCTGAGCCCATGTGGTGATATCCTTTATACACTGATGTCGCTTTTTGATGCAGTACCGCCTGAGGGATCGAAGGTCCGTAATATCATCGATTACGAGCAGTGACTTCTCCAGATTCTCTGAACCTTTTGATGATTTTACGGACCAAAGATAGTGAAATCCCTAAATTCCTTGCAATAGCTCGTTGAGAAATGTTCCTAAACTGTTCGACAATTTGCTCATATATTTGTTTACAAAGTGGTGACCCTCGCCCCATCCTTGTTTGTGAATGACTGAGCATTTCATAGAAGCTGCTTTTATACCCAATCATGGCACCCACCTGTTCCCAATTAGCCTGTTCACCTGTGGGATGTTCCAAATAAGTGTTTGATGAGCATTCCTCAACTTTTTCAGTCTTTTTTGCCACATGTGCCGGCTTTTTTTAAACATGTTGCAGGCATCAAATTCCAAATGATAAAGTTTTCTAGTTCGAACGTTCGATCTTGTCTTTGCAGTGTATTCAATTGAATATAGGTTGAAAAAGATTTGCAAATCATTGTATTCTGTTTTTATTTACGATTTACACAACGTGCCAATTTCACTGGTTTTGGGTTTGCAGCTTAAAGGGGTCATATTATCCTTTTTTTACATTTTTAAAACACTTCCTTGAGATTTATATAAAAGGTAATGGTGGTTCTTTGGTCATAAGAGATTATGTTTTACATACCGTTTAAGCAGCTTTCTGTCTTATTTGTTTATGTGGCTCCACTTCGACACCGTCTTTTTCCCATCATCCATGTTGTAGGTTTTAGCGCTTCATAGCGAGTCTGACGACAGATATAAAGTCAAACTATATGCTAATTTGTAAATTTGTATTAGAAATGGCAACAGCAAAGGATGCATGTGCATGTGCGAGCCAGTCTACCCCACAAGACGATAGCGAAAAAGAAGGAGTTTATTGGCTACAATGGCGGACCTGAGTAAAGCACTTTAGTTAATTCTCTACCATATATCAATAATTTGCTGACATCGATTTGGAAGAAAACGTCACAATTGGGGCAAATTCCAAATGACTCGTTTGGAGAAGTATGAAGGAAGACAAGATTGTTTTATAAATATCTTTCCCATGTCTCCATCATCAATCAATCAATGTTTATTTATATAGCCCTAAATCACAAGTGTCTCAAAGGGCTGCACAAGCCACAACGACATCCTCGGTACAGAGCCCACATACGGGCAAGGAAAAACTCACCCCAGTGGGACGTCGGTGAATGACTATGAGAAACCTTGGAGAGGACCGCATATGTGGGTAACCCCCCCCCCCCCCCCCCCTCTAGGGGAGACCGAAAGCAATGGATGTCGAGTGGGTCTGACATAATATTGTGAAAGTCCAGTCCACAGTGGATCCAACACATCAGCGAGAGTCCAGTCCATAGTGGGGCCAGCAGGAAACCATCCCGAGCGGAGACGGGTCAGCAGCGCAGAGATGTCCCCAACCGATGCACAGGCTAGTGGTCCACCCGGGGTCCCGACTCTGGACAGCCAGCACTTCATCCATGGCCACCGGACCTATGCAACTCCCCCTCGCAAGGGACAGGGGAGAAGAGGAGAGAAGAAAAGAAACGGCAGATCAACTGGTCTAAAAAAGGGGGGTCTATTTAAAGGCTAGATTATACAAATGCGTTTTAAGATGGGACTTAAATGCTTCTACTGAGGAAGCATCTCTAACTGTTACCGGGAGGGCATTCCAGAGTACTGGAGCCAGAATAGAAAAGGCTCTATAGCCCGCAGACTTTTTTTTGGCTCTGGGAATCACTAATAAGCCGGAGTTCTTTGAACGCAGATTTCTTGTCGGGACATATGGTACAATACAATCGGCGAGATAGGCTGGAGCTAAACCGTGTAGTATTTTATACGTAAGTAGTAAAACCTTAAATGTCGCATCTTAACCCTTGTGTGGTGTTCGGGTCTGTGGGACCCGTTTTCGATTTTTATTAAAAGAAAAATGATACAATTAATTAATTTTTCAAACTGAGATTCACTGGCTTTGGCTCATTTTCTGTGAAGAACATATATCAGAATACATATTTAATGACCACACACCATACACCCCCCCTACACATTTCTATTACATATAAGATGTTCAGGTCCACTGGACCCGGGGCTAATAGAAGTGTGGAAATTGATGTTCTGTGTACCACACGCCCACACGCCACACACACACACACACACACACACACACACACACACACACACACACACACACACACACACACACACACACACACACACACACACACACACACACACACACACACACACACACACACAGACAGACAGGGGGAGGACAGAGTGTAGGTACACAGAACATCAGAGGGTCAAATGTGCGAGAAAATGAGAGCAGACAATGTTGACAAACAATGTTGCAACCTTGTGTGGGAACCGCAGGTGCAGAAACACAAAAGAAGAATCCCTGTGGGATGCAGAAACTGGCAGAGACATGTCCATGCAACGTTCATATTGTTGTTACTCAGCCAGTGTTAAAGGGTCTTAGACTTAGACTTACTTTTTATTGTCATTCAAATTTGAACTGTACAGTACAGATAAGAACAACATTTCATTGCATTAGCTCATGGTAGTGCAGGATAAAAAAGCAATAAGGTGCAGATATATATAAATAAATAATTACTGTACAGATAAATATATTGCACTTTTGCATATGCATCCACGTTTATGGATGTATGTTATATTGTCTTTATATTCCAGCGAGTTAATCCATTTTGGGGGGAGTTGTGGGGATTATTATGATGCGTTCAAGAGTCTTATGGCCTGAGGGAAGAAGCTGTTACAGAACCTGGAGGTTCTGCTATGGAGGCTGCGGAACCTCTTTCTAGAGTCCAGCAGTGAAAACAGTCCTTGGTGGGGATGGGAGGAGTCTCTGCAGATTTTCTGAGCACTGGTCAGGCAGCGGCTTTTTGCGATCCCCTGGATAGGCGGAAGAGGACTCCTGATGATCTTTTCCGCCGTCCTCACCACTCTCTGCAGAGACTTCCAGTCTGAGGCACTGCAGGCTCCAGTCCAGACAGAGATGCAGTTGGTCAGCAGGCTCTCTATAGTGCCTCTGTAGAATGTGCTGAGATTGGGGGGAGGGAGCTGTGCTCTTTTCATCTGACGTAAAAAGTGCATGCGCTGCTGAGCTCTTTTTACAAGAGCTCAGCTGTAGGGACCAGGTTATATTGTCAGTTATCTGCACCACCAGGAACTTGGTGCTGCTTACCATTTCCACCGCTGTGCCGTTGATGAAGAGTGGAGCGTGGCTGGACTGGTGCTTCCTGAAGTCGACGACTATCTCCTTGGTCTTGTCGACGTTCAGGACCAGGTTGTTGGTTCTGCACCAGTCAACCAGATGTTTCACCTCTTCCCTGTAGTCCATGTCGTTGTTGTCACGGATGAGGCCCACTACTGTTGTTTCGTCCACATACTTCACAATGTGGTTAGTAGTGGACCTGGCTCAGCAGTCATGGGTCATCAACGTGAACAGCAGCGGACTCAGGACTCCCTGGGGGGAGCCGGTGCTCAGGGAGATGGCACTGTAAGTGTTGTTGCCCACGCTCACAGATTGGGGTCTGTCTGTGAGGAAGTCAAGCAGCCAGTTGCATAGGGGGGTACTGAATCCAAGGGGGGCCAGTTTGCTCACCAAGTGCTGCGGGATGATGGTGTTGAATGCTGAGCTGAAGTCCAGAAACAACATCCGCATGTGTGTGTCCTTTCCTCCCAGATGTTCTAAGCTCAGGTGGAGTGCAGAGGAGATGGCGTCCTCTGTGGAGCGGTTAGGGTGATAAGCAAACTGGTATGGGTCGAATGTGGGGGGAAGTCTGGAGACAATATATTCTTTTACCAGCCTCTCGAAGCACTTCATTACAGATGTTTTTTGGGATAAGTCAGTATTTTAACATAAAAGTGTTTGATTGTGAGGCATTAAAATCCACAAAATGCAACGGGTCCATCAGACCCACAAACACTGGCTGAGTAACAACAAAATGAACACCACACAAGGGTTAAGTGCACAGGAAGCCAGTGCAGGTGAGCCAGTATAGGCGTAATATGATCAAACTTTCTTGTTTTTGTCAAAAGTCTTGCAGCCACATTTTGTACCAACTGTAATCTTTTAATGCTAGACATAGGGAGACCCGAAAATAATACGTTACAGTAATCGAGACGAGACGTAACGAACGCATGAATAATGATCTCAGCGTCGCTAGTGGACAAGATGGAACGAATTTTAGCGATATTACGGAGATGAAAGAAGGCCGTTTTAGTAACACTCTTAATGTGTGACTCAAACGAGAGAGTTGGGTCGAAGATAATACCCAGATTCTTTACCGAGTCGCCTTGTGTAATTGTTTGGTTGTAAAATTTAAAGGTGGTATTATTAAATAGATGTCGGTGTCTACCAGGACCGATAATCAGCATTTCCGTTTTCTTAGCGTTGAGTTGCAAAAAGTTAGCGGATATCCATTGTTTAATTTCATTAAGACACGCCTCCAGCTGACTACAATCCGGCGTGTTGGTCAGCTTTAGGGGCATGTAGAGTTGGGTGTCATCAGCATAACAGTGAAAGCTAACACCGTATTTGCGTATGATGTCACCTAGCGGCAGCATGTAAATACTAAAGAGTGGAGGGCCAAGAACCGAACCCTGGGGAACTCCGCACGTTACTTTGACATAGTCCGAGGTCACATTGTTATGGGAGACGCACTGCATCCTGTCAGTAAGATAAGAGTTAAACCAAGACAAGGCTAAGTCTGACATACCAATACGTGTTTTGATACGCTCTAATAAAATATTATGATCGACGGTATCGAAAGCGGCGCTAAGATCAAGAAGCAGCAACATAGATGACGCATCAGAATCCATCGTTAGCAATAGATCATTAGTCATTTTTGCGAGGGCTGTCTCCGTAGAGTGATTTGCCCTGAAACCGGATTGAAAAGGTTCACAGAGATTGTTAGTCACTAAGTGTTCATTTAGCTGCTGTGCAACAATTTTTTCGAGAATTTTGGAAATAAACGGAAGGTGGGAGACCGGTCGGTAGTTTACCATGAGGTCAGGATCGAGGTTAGGTCTTTTGAGCAGAGGATGAATAACCGCTTTTTTGAATGCTAGGGGAACAGTGTCTCCATGGTTTTATTTCATATTCTTGGGACTAATGCAGATTCCAGATACACAAAAACAGGTACCAATTGGTAAGAAAAGCTAGTTTTGCATATGGGGGCCCTTAATACTCTTTTAGGCAATAGTACTTAATATTTTCAGACAGGACTTTTTTTTGTTGTTGCATGTTCTCTTTGGTTTGTTCTTAAAGGGGACCTAAGATTCATTTCGTCTTTTCATGCATTTTGGCGTGAGCTTGCATGAAGTTTCGGATCCTGGCGTGGCTCGGTTGGTAAAGCGGCCGTGCCAGCAACTTGAGTGATCCAGGTTCAATCCCTGCTTCCGCTATCCTAGTCACTGCTGTTGTGTCCTTGGGTTCAGGCTATGAGAAAACAGAAATAAATCAAATCTTGGCACGGGCATAATAATTGTGCAGAGTCTAAATTGATCAGAGAGTACGCATGTGTACCTAATGTTGTGACCGAGTGAATCTACATTATGTTCATGAAGTTTATTTTCGACCGTGTCTGAAATTTTTTTTTTAAAAAGCATTGTTGACTTCTAAGTATATATTTAACAATGTACATTTTCCAAACATAGATTGTGATACTTTTGCAGTTATAACAATTTCAAACCAACAGAAGAAGTCTGGGCCTAAAGTCATAGAGAAGCTTCTCAAGCGCATACAAATATGATTAAAGCGCTGACGCTGTATTTTAATTTGCACTTAAATTTTTTGGGGAAGTTCAGTTGAGAAACGTGTTCATTATTTATTTAGTTCATTTATTTTAGCACAACATAATTGTATGTATGTATTTTTTTCATCAGTTATTCATGAGTCCCTTCTTATGCAGTATATTGGTTTAGTACTTATTTTTAAAATCAGCCTTATCCAAGCCTAAGGTTTATAAGTTAAACATAATTATCTTGATAATTAACGCATAATTTCATATCATTTGACAATGTTGTACACTTTACATTATATTGAATACGATTAAAATCAGGAGTAAGATTTCTAATTCAATCCTGGGCCCCCTGTAGCACAACAATAGGGCCTCCAGGTCAAAAAGATTAAGAACCCCTGATCTAGACCACAGGGAAAGTGTTCTATATGTAGCTTCAAATCATCATAAGGCCTCTTTAAAGTTGTTGTTTAAAGCCAAAGTAGCTTGTTACTTGTATGTATTTGTATTTCTTGACTTTTTCTTTTGCATATTGTCCTTGGTTCTTGTTCTTTTCAATCGTATGTGTGCATTTTTATTTTTAGTATATTCTTAATAAATAGTTTTTTGCTACGGTGTTCACTTTGTGGGGGAAGCTGGTTATAAATCCAGAGGGATTGGACACTGAGGATCAAAGGTTTAAATCCTGCTGCAGACCAAAAACATGGATGCTTAAATTGTTAATACAAGACTTTTACATGTAGAAATACTGATGTAACGTTGCTACAAATGTGTATCAATTTGCTGTGTGTGCAATGTTAAAGTGCATAAAGAGCACAGTGTATGCACTAAAAGTAGTGTAAAATATTGCAAATTTTTTGGTGCACATTCCCTGACACCAATTCAAAAAACAGAACCACACTTGACAGGTTTTTTCTGAATAAGACACCCAGAGTGAACATGAATAACATATTTTGAATTTACAATGTTAACTATGAAGTATACAACTTTGAGTGGACTTTTGGTACTTGTGGTTTTGGTCCCTTGTGGAATTTCTCTGTTGTATTTGATATTGAAATTAAGTACAATTCTTAGCTACAGCAAAGTAGCAAAACAGAAAAAAGTAGAACAAAACAGCGGTTTAAGTGGTTTTCTCTGTCCTTGAATTGGCTGTGGATCAACCTCCATTTTTGTTTCCATTCTCAGACTTCCAAGCAAATCAACATTTCAAAACCCTAACCGCTAAATAAAAAGAGAGGAGATGAACAAAGTCGTATCCTTGACAACACACACAAAGTCTTGTATCCAGGCTATTGGGGGTTGTGCAGACTCTGTTTGAAAGTCGACGTGATGAAGCGCTTTGCTCTCTGCTCTTTCCTTAGGGTCACGAGGGGATCTGTCCGTGGTTCTGAAATGTAAAGCTGTCAACTGGGTCAGGAGTGCTGGACTGAGCTGCATCGATGACTCATCTTTGATTCCCTTCAACACTAAAGCATCACTTCCACAAATGCACAATAAATTCTTGATTTTCCTATAATTAGGTAAAGCAATTCTCAAAAAATGGACTGGGCCAACTGGGGGGTGATAGTGAGGTGACAATAAGGGCGTGATATATATATATATATCCATCCATCCATCCATCCATCTTCTTCCGCTTATCCGAGGTCGGGTCGCTGGGGCAGCAGCCTAAGCAGGGAAGCCCAGACTTCCCTCTCCCCAGCCACTTCGTCTAGCTCTTCCCGGGGGATTCCGAGGCGTTCCCAGGCCAGCCGGGAGACATAGTCTTCCCAACGTGTCCTGGGTCTTCCCCGTGGCCTCCTACCGGTCGGACGTGCCCTAAACACCTCCCTAGGGAGGCGTTCGGGTGGCATCCTGACCAGATGCCCGAACCACCTCATCTGGCTCCTCTCGATGTGGAGGAGCAGTGGCTTTACTTTCAGCTCCTCCCGGATGACAGAGCTTCTCACCCTATCTCTAAGGAAGAGACCCGCCACCCGGCGGAGGAAACTCATTTCGGCCGCTTGTACCCGTGATCTTGTCCTTTCGGTCATAACCCAAAGCTCATGACCATAGGTGAGGATGGGAACGTAGATTGACCGGTAAATTGAGAGCTTTGCCTTGCGGCTCAGCTCCTTCTTCACCACAACGGACCGATAAAGCGCCCGCATTACTGAAGACGCCGCACTGATCCGCCTGTCGATCTCACGATCCACTCTTCCCTCACTCGTGAACAAGACTCCGAGGTACTTGAACTCCTCCACTTGGGGCAAGATCTCCTCCCCAACCCGGAGATGGCACTCCACCCTTTTCCGGGCGAGAACCATGGACTCGGACTTGGAGGTGCTGATTCTCATCCCAGTCGCTTCACACTCAGCTGCGAACCGATCCAGTGAGAGCTGAAGATCCTGGCCAGATGAAGCCATCAGGACCACATCATCTGCAAAAAGCAGAGACCTAATCCTGCAGCCACCAAACCGGATCCCCTCAACGCCTTGACTGCGCCTAGAAATTCTGTCCATAAAAGTTATGAACAGAATCGGTGACAAAGGGCAGCCTTGGCGGAGACCAACCCTCACTGGAAACGTGTCCGACTTACTGCCGGCAATGCGGACCAAGCTCTGACACTGATCATACAGGGAGCGGACCGCCACAATCAGACAGTCCGATACCCCATACTCTCTGAGCACTCCCCACAGGACTTCCCGAGGGACACGGTCGAATGCCTTTTCCAAGTCCACAAAGCACATGTAGACTGGTTGGGCAAACTCCCATGCACCCTCAAGGACCCTGCCGAGAGTATAGAGCTGGTCCACAGTTAACGACCAGGACGAAAACCACACTGTTCCTCCTGAATCCGAGGTTCGACTATCCGGCGTAGCCTCCTCTCCAGTACACCTGAATAGACCTTACCGGGAAGGCTGAGGAGTGTGATCCCCCGATAGTTAGAACACACCCTCCGGTTCCCCTTTTTAAAGAGAGGAACCACCATCCCGGTCTGCCAATCCAGAGGTACCGCCCCCGATGTCCACGCGATGCTGCAGAGTCTTGTCAACCAAGACAGCCCCACAACATCCAGAGCCTTAAGGAACTCCGGGCGGATCTCATCCACCCCTGGGGCCCTGCCACCGAGGAGCTTTTTAACTACCTCAGCAACCTCAGCCCCAGAAATAGGAGAGCCCACCACAGATTCCCCAGGCACTGCTTCCTCATAGGAAGACTTGTTGGTGGGATTGAGGAGGTCTTCGAAGTATTCCCTCCACCGATCCACAACATCCGCAGTCGAGGTCAGCAGAACACCATCCTCACCATACACGGTGTTGATAGTGCACTGCCTCCCCTTCCTGAGGCGGCGGATGGTGGTCCAGAATCGCTTCGAAGCCGTCCGGAAGTCGTTTTCCATGGCTTCCCCGAACTCCTCCCATATCCGAGTTTTTGCCTCCGCGACCGCTGAACCCGCACACCGCTTGGCCTGTCGGTACCTGTCCGCTGCCTCAGGAGTCCTATGAGCCAAAACAACCCGATAGGACTCCTTCTTCAGCTTGACGGCATCCCTCACCGCCGTTGTCCACCAACGGGTTCTAGGATTACCGCCACGACAGGCACCAACTACTTTGCGGCCACAGCTCCAATCAGCCGCCTCGACAATAGAGGTGCGGAACATGGTCCACTCGGACTCAATGTCCAGCACCTCCCTCGTGACATGTTCAAAGTTCTTCCGGAGGTGGGAATTGAAACTCTCTCTGACAGGAGACTCTGCCAGACGTTCCCAGCAAACCCTCACAATGCGTTTGGGCCTGCCAGGTCTGTCCGGCATCCTCCCCCACCATCGCAGCCAACTCACCACCAGGTGGTGATCGGTAGAAAGCTCCGCCCCTCTCTTCACCCAAGTGTCCAAAACATGAGGGTGCAAATCCGATGACACAACTACAAAGTCGATCATGGAACTGCGGCCCAGGGTGTCCTGGTGCCAAGTGCACATATGGACACCCTTATGCTTGAACATGGTGTTCGTTATGGACAATCCGTGACGGGCACAAAAGTCCAATAACAACACACCACTCGGGTTCAGATCCGGGCGGCCATTCTTACCAATCACGCCTCTCCAGGTTTCACTGTCGTTGCCAATATGAGCGTTGAAGTCCCCCAGTAGAATGAGGGAATCACCCGGGGGAGCACCCTCAAGTACTCCCTCGAGTGAATCCAAAAAGTGTGGGTACTCTGAGCTGCTGTTTGGCGCGTAAGCGCAAACAACAGTCAGGACCCGTCCCCCCACCCGAAGGCGGAGGGAAGCTACCCTCTCGTCCACCGGACGATATATATATATATACATATACAGATGCTTCATCATGCAGCTGTAGCTAAGTTTCAAGGTGTTCTTGTTGAATATATTCCTGAGTACATGTTTTTTGGGGAAGTGCTTGTCAATGAGTGCAAGGAATTTGTGTCCAATGTTCGTGCTGACATTTTTGCTGAATGGGGGGTTGTACCAGAGTATGTTGTCCCGTTTACTGTTTTTTCTTATTTTAGTTGCTGGTGGGTCGTATTGGAGGGTAAATTGGTATCCACTTTCGTTGAGTGCTTTCTGATATGGCGGTGTTGCTTGGTTGAATGATTCCCCGTCTGATGACAGGGCTGACAGTCTCTTGTTGATGCCGGCTGGAATGTTCCTGGTTGTGACGGGCGGGTGGTTGCTGTCACAGTGTACATATTGTAATGTGGTGTCTGGCTTAGTAAATGGCCGGTATGTGTTGTTGTTCAGGTTGAGTGTTACATCCAGGAAGTTTACAGTGTGTTTGTTTGCCTCAATTGTGATCGTCAGTCTGTTATTTTTGATGTCTCAGTCTGGCAATGGATATATATATATATATATATATATATATATATATATATATATAAGGTTATGTTTTTCATCAGAGACTGATGCGACCCCGCCACTAAGGGGACGAGCTACATTGTGAACTCATACAGTTAGGAGGAAATGCTTTGTTAAGCGGAAAAAAATAATCTGGTTTCAGCTAAGTCTCACTGGAGCAATGACGTTAAGAGTGTTGTCGCTAGTAACTTCATTAACTAATAACGCTTTGGGAGACAATGATATCCATCCATCCATTGTCTACCGCTTGTCCCATTCAAGGTCGCAGGGTGCTGTAGCCTATCTCAGCTGCATTCAGGCGGAAGGCGGGGTACACCCTTGACAAGTCGCCACCTCATCACAGGGCAAACAGATAGACAGACAACATTCACACTCACATTCACACACTAGGGCCAATTTAGTGTTGCCAATCAACCTATCCCCAGGTGCATGTCTTTGGAGGTGGGAGGAAGCCGGAGTACCCGGAGGGAACCCACGCAGTCACGGGGAGAACATGCAAACTCCACACAGAAAGATCCAGAGCCTACTCAGGACTACTCAGGACCTTCGTATTGTGAGACACATGCACTAACCCCTGCCCCACCATGCTGCCGCTTTGGGAGACAATGATATGATGTTTAAAAAGCCCTTGTTTTATGGCCATACCGTTCACACATTTAATGTCGTTTTCACACAATATGCAGCCAGTGAACACATTTCGACATTTCTTATATTTTCAAAACTATGAATTGTTTTTGTATTATTTACAAATGTTAACACACAGCATCCCACACAACATCCCACAATAGCAAGCAAAAACAATATTACAAACCTTGGATACAGTATTAAAACCTCTGCTTCTGCAATGATATCAGTTCAAAAGCAATATATCTCAGCTGATATCAAACAATAGAATAATTGACACGCATCTAATTTAAGTTGGGTAAATCGGGCCAACCACAGCTAATTCCAGTCTGGTTTAGACTCAGTGGCAGTAGTCAGGAAGACTTTAGTGATGATTTTGGGAAAACAAAAAGACAAACACTGTAATGTCTGAACGAAAAACAGTAAGAGAAGGTGCCCAGAGAGAAGAGCAGGCCCAAGGAGACGGCAAGGTAGAGGTGTAAGAAGGCATCACGGTGGCATTCCAAGGGCTGCAACAACAGTAGTCAGTGATTACATTGGTGCCAATATCATTGACCTTGTAATTAACCACGGTCTTACACTTAAAACAGGCTTTTGAAAGGGTACAGCACAATTTGAGGCGGTCAACGGTTGTGTTACGATCGGGGCGCATGATGATGCAGGGTTTTGTTCTCCCAGGATGCAAAGGACGAATCCGGACAGGAGTTGCAGGTAACAACTTGATTTAATTATAAAACAACACAAAACAGGAACAAAACAGAAAAAAAACTGACTGGATAAGGTGCCGAGCGCACCGGAAGCTAAGGCTACAACTTAGCACAGACTATGACAACTAGCAGGGGCTAGGAGACAAGCAAAAACTTACGTAGCAGTCGCGTGACGCAAATAAAGAAGCCAGACTGACTGACTGGAAAAGGCAGGCTTAAATAATGTCAGTGATTACAAACAAGTGCGCGTTCGGAACACAAGCGGCAGGTAAAAGTAATAAGTAGCTATTGTAACCAACTCAGAGGTGCACAAACAGGAACGAAAGAAGTCCAAGACTAGAAGAAAACACACATGACCCGAAAACCCAAAAAACTATGATCAGCGGATCATAACAGGTTGCCTCCATTATATGCATCTTTCAACAAACCAACAATTAAGTACGGCATTGCATTTTACATGGATTGTTTCTATTCTCACTTGACATGTCAATAAGGTCATACAGTAATACATATATGGGTTTTTTGCTGTTGTTTTGTTCAGAATGCTGTTGTGTTTCATGGATATTTTGTTCACTGTAAGCAATACTGTAAAACTGTTTCTGTTGTATCATATTGTAAACAGTAGTTGTACTGTACCTCCTGTAGTAGACAGGAAAAAAAAAAATTGCTTTTTACCGGAATGTTTTTGACTGTGAACATTCTAGTGAACATAGAGTTCCCAACCAATAAATTTTGCATGCAAAACAAAAGTCTGTGCAGTTTTTGTAATGTCAACAATAGCCAGTATACAGTATTGAAAACTAGTGTACTTTGATTATGTCATTTTATGCACCTTGTGTAGTGAAAACAAGTGTTATTCTTTGACATAATAATTTAATTTTGAGATACATTTCCAGTGTTTTGCTAAAGTTAGTGTGTGCAGAGAAATATGTGTTCTATTTTGAAATGAAGAATTAGTATATATTTAACAAAAATGTGTTTTTGAGAAGAAGATATTCCTTTTGGCCAATTGTGTTTTGTAGGTGTAAGTTTGTGTTAAGAGTTTAGAAAAAGTATCTGAAGTATTAGTAAGTGCTTGTTAGCGATTGACAAAAACTATGATGATATTACGTTTATCTTGTGTAGTGTGCCTCAAACCATTTTGACCACATCTGGGAATTGATAAGGTGGGGATCTTGAGATTATTTTCTTGGTCTGAGGTGGTTTTGACACTTTATAATTTGCCATCTCAGTAGAATGCATGTCTACATCTGTGAGTTATGTATTATTCTACAATAAATTGTCCAGCTTGGCGCTGGTTAGTTCTTTCTTAACTGACTCCTCACCTGGGCTAGCAGGCGCTCTAATTGCCTGTCCAGCCTGTATCCACAGCAAGCTCCGTTTTCCCCAGAAAGAGGGCCAGTTATCAATAAACATAAGTCCCTGTTCTGTACAAAAACTAGCCGGCTACCTATTAAGTGAGACTAATCTGCTATACCTCTCATTAGTGCCCCTCGCAGGCAGGGGGCCTGAGACAAGTACTCGATGCAGAGTCAGCTTTCTGGCGAGAGTACATGTCCTAGCTGTGTTCGTATTTGTAGTCTTTGCTCTCCACGGGTGGCCACCTTGTCGTGGTGGAGAGCCTTGTGTGTTCCAATGAACCTAAGAGCGATGCCGTCGGGAGCCTCGGCTCCTGGTAGGTTCAACCATGGCGGTAAGGTCGAGGGGGAAGTTCCAGACAAAGCGCAATCCAAAAACCTCAACGGCGGAACTGCCGGAGGATGACGCGTCGTCCCCGGCAGTAAAGACGGATGAAGGTTAAAGGCCTACTGAAACCCACTACTACCGACCACGCAGTCTGATACTTTATATATCAATGATGAAATCTTAACATTGCAACACATGCCAATACGGCCGGGTTAACTTATAAAGTGCAATTTTAAATTTACCGCTAAACATCCGGTTGAAAAACTCCTTTGGATGTGACGTATGCGTGTGACGTCACGACGGCAACGGAAGTATTAGGAGCCCGTTGAATCCAATACAAAACAGCTCTGTTTTCATCTCATAATTCCACAGTATTCTGGACATCTGTGTTGGTGAATCTTTTGCAATTTGTTTAATGAACAATGGAGGCTGCAAAGAAGAACGTTGTAGGTGGGATCGGTGTATTAGCGGCTGGCTGTAGCAACACAACAAGGACTACTTACTTGGATAGCAGACGCCTAGCCAATGCTAGCCGCCAACCGCACGGATGATCGGGTGAAGTCCTTCGTCGCGCCGTCGATCGCTGGAACGCAGGTGAGCACGGGTGTTGATGAGCAGATGAGGACTGGCTGGCGTAGGTGGAGCACTAATGTTTTTATCATAGCTCTGTGAGGTCCGGTTGCTAAGTTGCTAAGTTAGCTTCAGCGTCGTTAGCAACAGCATTGTTAAGCTTTGCCAGGCTGAGAATTATTAACCCTGTAGTTACATGTCCATGGTTTAATAGTATTGTTGATGTTCCGTCTATCCTTCCAGTCAGGGATTTATGTATTTTGTTTCTATCTGCATTTGAGAACGATGCTATCACGTTAGCTCAGTAGCTAAGTGTTTCACCGATGTATTGTCGTGGTGATAAAAGTCACTGTGAATGTCCATTTCGTGTTCTCGACTCTCATTTTCAAGAGGATATAGTATCCGAGGTGGTTTAAAATACAAATCCGTGATCCACAATAGAAAAAGGAGAGAGTGTGTGGAATCCAATGAGCCAGCTTGTACCTAAATTACGGTGAGAGCGAAAAAAGATACGTCCTTCACTGCCTCTCTAGTCATACACTCTAACGTTCCTCATCCACAAATCTTTCATCCTCGCTCAAATTAATGGGGTAATCGTCGCTTTGTCGCTCCGAATCTCCCTGTACAGACAGACATACTCTCTGACCTCCCATGCCTGCCCCCTGTAGACTCGCTGGACTCCTCTCCCAGCTTCTCAGAGGTACTCAAGGCCATCAAGGGTCTAAAAAACAACAAGAGCCCAGGCCTTGACGAGATCCCGGGAGAAATATTGAAGCACGGTGGATATCTCCTGCACCGCAGAATGTACCAGCTGATCACTGCCATCTGGTCGTCTGAAGTCATCCCGCAAGATTGGAAGGAGGCTAACATCATAACGATCTATAAGCGCAAAGGCGACAAAGCAGACTGCGGCAACAGCAGAGGTATCTCCCTACTATCCGCAGCCGCAAGGTGGTTGGTGCCTGTCGTGGCGGTAATCCTAGAATCCGCTGGTGGACACCAGCGGTGAGGGATGCCGTCAAGCAGAAGAAAGAATCCTATCGGGTCCTTCTGGCTCATGGGACTCCGGAGGCAGCGGCCAAACGGTGTGCGGCTTCGGCGGTCACTAAGGCAAAAACTCAGACGTGAAGAATTTGGGGAAGTTCGGGCTCGCACTCCTCAGCCTTCCCGGTAAGGTCTAGTCAGGTGTACTGGATAGGTGGCTACGCCGGATAGTCAAACCTTGGATTCAGGAGGAGCAGTGTGGTTTTTGTCCTGGTCGTGGAACTGTGGACAAGCTCTATACTCTCGGCAAGGTCCTTGAGTGTGCATGTCTACATGTGCTTTGTGTACTTGGAGAAGGCATTCGACCGTGTCCCTCGGGAAGTCCTGTAGGGAGTGCTCAGAGAGTATGGGGTATCGGACTGTCTGATTGTGGCGTTCCGCTCCTGGTAGATCGATGTCAGAGCTCCGTCCGCATTTCCGGCAGTAAGTCGGACCCGTTTTCAGTGAGGGTGGGACTCCACCAAGGCTGCCCTTTGTCACAGATTCTGTTCATAACTTTTATGGAAATAATTTCTCAGTGCAGTCAGGGTGTTAAGGGGATTCGGTTTGGTGGCTGCAGAATTAGGTCTCTGCTTTTTACAGATGATGTGGTCCTGATGGTTTCATCTGGCCAGGATCTTCAGCTCTCACTCGGTCGGTTCGCAGGTCCGAAAAGGAGCTGATTTAATCCTACCCCTTTTCATATCATTGCAGTTTTATCCCATTTCTTTGTTCTATGTTTGTAACAGAAAAGTCAATGAATAAATAAAGACATAAATAAATATACCATAAGTAAGTTAACAAATATTGAATACATAAATAATCATTCTCTCTTTTGTAAAAAAAAAAAAAAAATGTTCAAGATATTTGTGCTAAATGGTCTTCTATGTGTCTATATCAATTGTTACAGTCAGCTTTCGGCCTCTGGCCAAATTTTTTTAGCCCAATGCGGCCACCGAGTCAAAATGTTTGGACACTCTTAACCTAAAAACAGGTTTGCGGATTACACCTTGAGCCTGCTTACAGATGGGAGTTGGAACGTCTGGTGTCCTAGTGTCGCCAAACCATCTGGATCTGATTGTTCAGAAAATAGTGGAGATCATGATCATGGACTTCAGGAAAGCCAAAACCCCACTGTGCCCTAGTGTGTGAATGTGAGTGTGAATGTTGTCTCTGTGTTGGCCCTGCAATGAGGTGGCGACTTGTCCAGGGTGTAACTAGTCTTCCGCCCGAGTGCTGCTGGGGTAGGCTCCAGAACCCCCCGCGAACCCGAAAGGGACAAGCGGTAGAAATGGATGGCCACAAGATTCCCCCCCCCCCCCCCCCCCTTGCTGTAAGACTCAATAATTTAAACTATTTACAGCCCCACTGTCCATGTATTGTACATACATTATCATCTTTTGTACACTCCAAAATATGGTATTTTATTTTCATTCTATTTCATGTTTTTATTTTACACATCTCGTTCTGTTCTATTTTTATTTTTTTACTGTGGTATATTTTGCTAGTTTCATTTAGCACCATTGTAAAGTACCCCTTGGAATTCATGATGACACGACCACGCTAATTCCCGCTTTTATATCATCACGTCTGGACTACTTAATGCACATTACACTGGAGCCTTGGAGTCATTATAGACCATGGTTTTAAATGTGACTAAGAAATCAACGCCGTTGTTAAATCAAGTTTTTATCACCTTCGATTTTCATCAAAGATTAAATATTTTCTATCTTTTAAACAATTTGAACAGGTCACGCTTTTATCTCATCACGTCTGGACTACGGTAATGCACTTTACACTGGAATAAGTTAAAATGCACTGTCACACTTACAGTTAGTCCAGAACTCTGCGGCCGATTCTTGTTTCTCTGCATTGGCTTCCTGTTCGTTTTAGAATAGATTTTAAAATGTTACTGTTTGTTTTTAAAGCTTTGAATGGGCTGGCCCCAAAGTACATCACGGACCTCATCCAAATGTATGCTCCAGCTCGCACGTTGAGGTCCGAGCGTCAGTTCCAACTTGTGGGGCCTAAAACGAGGCTTAAAACTAGGGGAGACAGGGCCTTCTCTGTTGTTGGCCCTAAACTTTGGAATGTTCTGCCCCCCTGTGTCAGAATGGCCCCCACTGTTGAATGTTTTAAGTCCACTTTTATTCTCTGGCTTTTAAATCGGCGTGGGTCGGGTGGTCCTCTGTGTCTTTTATTGTTTTATTCTATTGTATTGGTTTGTTTTTTATTGTTTTATTCTATTTTATTGATCTCTTTTATTATTTTATTCAATTATTATTATAATTTTTTGCTTATTTCATTTTAAATGCTTGTAATTTGATTACTTTTTATTGTTTCCTTTTCATGTGCAGCACTCTCGAGACAGTTGTGTTAGTAATAGTGCTATATAAATAAAGGGGATTGTATTGTATTGATTTAACCAACATATTGGGCGCCCTTGCAAATTTGCCCAATGCCCACAACTAATATTTTGGCTAATCAGGGTCATTTTCACCTGTCAAATTTGTTTCTAAACGGCGCTCAAACTTGCATTTTAACTATACGTCGAAACGTATGTTTGTTTCTTGTGTAGATGAAGCAGAAACAACAAACTGTGACAAAATATCAACTTGTTGATGCTCAAAGTCAGATCTACTTAATTTCCTGTCTACAACACTAAGTCTTCTGGCATTGATGGGCACGCTACTTGGAAAATGTAGTAAGCTAATCTACAAGTTACTCTCTACCAAATGTAGCTAAGCTACAGGAGAAACTATACCCAGAGAATTGTAGCAAGCTACTTAGCTGCACATAGCTGGGGACACCCAACAACTCCCTGCACCTCAATGGAAGTATTTATTTAGTTTGCCTTTTCTTTGGCCTACCCCTATAATATTATTAATTTTCTCTACCTACAGTATAAAAAAAAACATATATCTTGACAAAAAAAACAAAACAATGACTTGTGTGTTGTTTTATAATAGTTAGTAATGGTTATGTGCAGTAAAACTTTTCATGAACTCAACTCACCTTAATGTTGTCTTCTGGGTAATATAATATATAAACGTTTAGCAATACACTGGTGTCCTGACTTCCTAGTTTACATGTATTTATATATTTATGGCGCCTTCCATTTGTACTGGGGAGTCGGAATTTCCGAGTTAATCGTTGAAATTTCAACTTGAACACCCCTCGAGGTGTCGAAGCATTCTCACCAACCCCGAGTTGGTTTAAAAAATGGCTGTCCTGAATGTAAAACAACAATATGCCCTAGTATAATTTCCGAAGTAAGCACTTCTAAATAGTTTTTGTTGCACTAAATCAGCCATCTACGATGTATTGTTGGACGTTTGTACATGGTAACAGTAACATTGTACATTTATTTCATGTGTTTTATAGGTTATACATTGTGTTTAAAGGTTGCAGAAAAAGTGCATATTTTCCCATAAATTGTTTTTATTTAGACAAGGCAAGTGCAAAAAAAACCTTTCATGAATGTGGCCATCTTCATTTCCGACCTAGTAACTGGAATGCTCACAACTCGTTTGCAACGTCATTCCCAGTTCCGAATTCCAACTTCCGAGCTACATGGAAAACACCAATATTTACGCTGACTTAGAAGGTAGAAAGCATTACATGACAGAGATTGAGGTGTGATGACAATCTCTCATCGTCTCTTACTTATCAACAGAAGTTAGTGCTATACATTACTCTCAATACAAATGCTCTTAACACGCAGGTGGACATGTGTTAGAACATAAATTAATGTTTAAAATGGACAAACACTTTCCAAGTATAAAACCTACACTGAGAATGTCTGCAGTTTGTGGATGACACAGCAGAGAGTAATGAAGCCTTCGGTGGTGTTCTTATCGTAATTATTATTAATTATGATTATTTGTAGTTATAATTCATTAAAACAGAACAGTAGTTTGACAATGAGCTCTGAGTATATGTTTTTACTGTCATATATGTAACGGCGTCGAGGCATGTTGATGCCGGAGGTCGTCTTTCCAGGAAGCGGCGGAACGACAGGAAGCAGCTTGCAGGTAAGAAGAATGATTTAATCTTCTTGAAAACATGCCAAATACAAAATAAACAAAACCAACGTGCGTATAGCACGGTAAGCTCACGGGATAGCCAACAGGAAAGCTAAGCACAAGAACAGGGCGAAGCTTAGCTCAGGAAAAGAATATGTAGACGTTGTAAATCATTGCATGAAAGCAAATAAAAGCACTAGACTGAGTGAGGCGAAAAGGCAGGACTAAATAGCTCTCTGATTAGTGCCCAGGAACAGGTGAGCGTCCTGAACACTAATCAGAGACAGGTGGCACTAATCAGCACCCACGACAACTGAGAAACACAAAACATGGGTGCTGAAACAGAACTTAAACCACACATGAATCAAAACCTAAATAAACTTAGACAAACTATGATCCGGGCAACGGATCATAACAATATAGTTTATATGTTTTAATCTGAGGAGATTAAACTGGTCACAACATACAAGGCCTTTACAAAAAAATTTAAAATGTGGTTTATCAACGCCCACACCTGCCAGCACTAAAAGACGAGCCTGTTTTGATGATAAGATAAATGTTATGTTGTGATGTTGTATTTTATTTTTTATCATATTTTATATGTATTGTGTGCTTTTCTTCTTTTTCTCTCTCTTTATTTTCTTTTTCCTTTAAATTGTAATGTTACTGCCTTTTTTACATCATGGCCAGGAGACTACAGATGAAAACTAGCCTTCTGGCTAATTCTGGCTTTTTTAACCATGTGTAGTCGTGTTTACGAAATTGCGTTGTCCCCTTTGAAATAAACTAATTTAATCTAATCTAATCTAATCTAATCTAATCTAATCTAATCTAATAAAACAAGTAAAACATCAATACATTAAAATCCTGTACTTTTTGAGGTTAAGGAACATTTAAAGGTTGATAGCAAATTATGTAAAATCACTAGTTTATTCAGTGGTATGAAAAAACTAAGCCACAAAACATCTGAACATTTTCCACTGATTCCTAACCTTAATTATAACCATAACCCTGAAGGGACTGAAAACGATGTCTATGAACCCTTCCATTGACAAGGTCAATAAGAAATCTTTAGATTCTGCTTCTGAACAGAAAAAAACAGGAGGCATTGGAGGCAAATAAAACAAGTGACGATAAACAGACCGAGTACTGCGAAAAAAGCATACAAAGTGTTTGGGTTTAGCGTGACTAAGGCCATGTTCACACGAACACAGATACTTAATATAGCATACTTATCTCTGCGTTTAGGCCTCTTGTCCACACGTACACGCATAATTGTGTCTTTAAAAACGGCGACTTTTGCAAACGCTGGCCAAAGTGTAGAGATCCAAAACTCTCCGCTTAGCGTATGCGTGTACACGACACCAACGGAGACTTATGATGAAGTCACGGCTGTGCGCTGTCATTTCCAAAGAATAGAATAGAATAGAATAGTTTTATTGTCATTATTACAGTGAACAGGTTCAAAGAACAACAGAATTGGAGCAGATCCTCTAAGGTGCATACACAATAATTTAGTAATATAAATAGTAAAAAAAGATCAAAGAAGATATGTATCTATGTATATATCCACACACATGCACATATCCATACATATGCATGTATGTACATATACACATATAACATTATTGCACATTATAGTCCAAAAAAATAAAACGGCGGACACATTGTGCTCACTCAGTGCCTGTTTAATGCTACTATGGCTCTTGGGTGAAAACTGTTTTTTAGTCTATTTGTGCCCGATTTTAGCACCCTATAGCGTCTGCCCGAGGGTAGCAGTTCTAGGTGGCAGTGGAATGGGTCTTTCAGGATGCTCTGTGCTTTCCTGAGACAGCGGGAGCTGTACAGGTCAGCCAGAGCCAAAGCTCAACAACACTGCCTTGCTGGCTTTAAACACACTAGAAGGGACTTATTGTATGTTTGAATGTAAACATGCTGCTACTTTCACTCAACATTAATAAAAAAATACATCAAAATGGGCTTTTCGAGACTCCCACCGGCGCTAATGACAGTCACCTGTTTTGGATATGATCGCTGTCAAACCTCCACCTGATGGGAGAACTTTGACAAGCAAGACTTTTTGCTCTATGTCATAAGAAAGATACAAAACTATCTTATGTTTTTAGTCCTTGTTTAAAGTCAAATCATGAAGTTAACTTACATTTCTTTTGTAGATGGAGCCGGGCGCGACCGCTCACGGGCGTAAAAAGCGAACAAGCAACTTAAAAAAAACATGATGTAGCGTCCTCCTTGTAGTGTGCAGTGATGTTAAAGACAATATACACTTCATTATACATGTACAATATTGTAGCGGTTGCTTTTAAGGACATAATTCGCCACACCTGTTTGCTTGACTTTGTTGACATTGTTCGCTGTCATTGTTCGATTGTGCACATGACAATGTTGTTCTTGTTTGACATTCATGTGTGCAGTTAAGAGCAAGTAATTCGGAGCGGCCCCTTTAAGGGACCGTCAGGAGATTTTCCCAAAGATGGAGGTTTGTTGTTATCGCCATTTTGAGTCGTGTGATGAAAGCGGTCATTCATTCTTGTCTTTGATGAATAAACAACGCACAGGTTTTTGTGTGTCAAACAATACTTCAAGTTGTCTTGCTTTCACGCTACAATCGCAACACTGGTTCACTTCACTGAACGGATTCAGTGAATATTATCGACGATGACGACGAATGCGGTTTCTCTGAAGCTTCCCAAGTTCTGGGAATCTTCGGCGACTGCATGGTTTGCCCAGGCCGAGGCACAGTTCGCCCTGCGTGGAATCACAGAGGACGACACTAAGTTTTATTATGTCGTTTCCTCCCTCGGGATCGCGACGGCGACCAGAGTGGTTAGCGTCCTCACGCATCCACCGGAGAGGAACAAGAACCTCACGTTGAAGGCTCACCTCTTAAAGACATTTGAACTTTCCGACGCGGAGAGAGCTAGCCGCCTTTTTTCGTTGCAGGGGCTGGGCGATTGCAAGCCCTCCGAACTAATGGACAAAATGCTGGACCTCTTAGGTCAGGGGTCGGCAACCTTTACCACTCAAAGAGCCATTTTGGCAAGTTTCACAAATTAAAGAAAGTCATGGGAGCCACAAAAAAAAAATTTAAATTTAAAATGAAAAACACCGCATACAAAGCTTAAATGCTTTGTGCTATGTTAACCAGGGGTCTCCGACACACGCACCGGCACGCACTTTAATGTGGAAATTTGATGTTAGTGCAGCCCGCGAGTTTTGAATGAATGGCGCTTGAAAGCGTCATACTTGCCAACCCTCTCATTTTTCCCGGGAGACTCCCGAATATCAGAGCGTGATGACACTGCATTTGGCGCCCTCTACAGTCCGCCCTAACGGTGTACCTGCTCGACCACACGTAGAATGCGATTTCAGCTTGCTCACGTAAGTGACAGCAAGGCGTACTAACTCAGCAGCCACACATCTTACACTGACGGTGCCAATACCCAGAATCCCATGCAGCCCTAACTCTTCCGCTCAACCAACGCACGGAGAGGGGGGGGGGGAGGTTGATGTGTGGGGGGATTTGGTGGTAGCGGGGGTGTATAATGTAGACCGGAAGAGTTAGGGCTGCATGGGATTCTGGGTAATGGTTCTGTTGTGTTTATGTTGTGTTACGGTGGGATGTTCTCCAGAAATGTGTTTTTCATTCTTTTTTGGTGTGGGTTCACAGTGTGGCGCATATTTGTAACGTAACAATGTTAAAGTTGTTTGATACGGCTACCGTCAGTGTAAGCTGTGTGGCTGATGAGTAAGTATGCTTTGCTGTCTCCTGTGTGTGCAAGTAATAACAACATGCAACATGTGGCTGGACTGGCACGCTGTATGTAAATGCTATAGAGGACAATTACTGCAGTGCAATTAGGGCACGCCCTTTATTTAGTAATTCTAGTGTAAATAGGAATATTTTTTCCCTGGGAGTAATCTATGAGAGACACTGAGATCCATAAGTCTCCTGGGAAAGTCGGGGGGGTCGGCATGTATGTAGCTGAGCCGCATCAGAGTGGTCAAGGAGCCGCATGCGGCTCCGGAGCCGCGGGTTGCCGACCCCTGTCTTAGGTGAGCACAGGCCTGGAGTCCTCTTCGTGCAGCTTTTCCTGAGACTCCTGCCTTCTCAGGTGCGGGCTGCTTTAGCCAACACGGCCATTTTGGACTGCCGCGAACTTGCTTCTGAAGCTGATAAGTTCTTTTTAGCCTCCCAACCGACCAATGTGGCTGCATTCTTTCCGGCTGAGACAGAAAGACCCATGGCAAATTATTCCACTCTTGCTGCTGCTGCTGCTGTGCCCCCCAGATGGCAACCGGATTCTGGACTGTGTTTTTTCCACGCAAAGTTCGGGACCAAAGCCAGGCGGTGCAGTCCCCCGTGCAGTTTCAGTGGATCGCCGCCGGGAAACGCCAGGGCCGGCGCTCAGCAGTGGCCATAAGCCTCGGCAGTACTGGCAGCCTGCTCTTCATCCAGGACTCCTTCTCTGGACGACGGTTCCTGCATGACACGGGTGAGCAGAGGAGCGTCCTGCCAACATCAAGGTTGGACATGCTTTCTGAGTCCCACGGCCCCCCCATGGAAGCGGCCAATGGCAGCCCTATCCGCACTTACGGTATACGGTACGTAGAGCTGTTTTTTGGTGGACAGCGTTTCAGTTGGAACTTTGTGACTGCTAAAGTGACGGTGCCGCTCATGGTGCAGATTTTCTCTGTGCTTTCGACCTTCTTGTATATGTAAAAAACAGGCGCTTGGTGGATGCGATTATGTTCTGCTCATACAAGTGCAGTCTCAGCGCGACAGACTCCATCAGGCTTTCCAGCATGCTACCCACCGCGGATGTTTTTCTTCGCCTCCTCGCTGAGTTCCCCACCCTGGCGCAGCCCACGTTCTCGTTATCTACCGCCAAGCATGGTGTGGAACATCACATTTCCACATCAGGCCCCCCTGTGCACGCACGAGCCCGGCGCCTGGACCCTGCAAAGCTCTCCATCGCTAGAGCTGAATTTGAGACCATGGAACGCCTCGGGATCATTCGCCGCTCAGACAGCCTGTGGGTGTCGCCCCTCCACATGGAGGTGGTTGGCGGCCATGCAGTGATTACCGCAGACTCAACGATGCGACTACCCCGGACTGTTATCCAGGCCCCCACATACAAGATTTTCCGCCAACCTGGCTGGGAAAACAGTGTTTTCTAAGGTAGATCTCGTCCGGGGATATCATCAGGTGCTGGTCCACCCCTCTGATATCCCGAAGAGGTCATCACCCCATTTGGACTGTTTGTCTACTTGGACGACATCCTGGTAGTGAGCACCTCCCAGGCCGAGCATGTGACCCACCTCAGGTCCCTTTTTCAGCGCCTTAGCCAACACGGGTTCATTGTTAACTGCTCAACCGGCTAAGTGCCAGTTCGGGTTGTCTGTAATCGACTTCCTCGGACATCGTGTCACAAAGTGCGGGGCAGTTCCCCTCCCAAACTTCCCCCGCCCACTCACGGCTAAGGCTCTTCAGGAGTTCTTTGGCATGGTAAAATTTTACCATTGTTTCATCTCCCGGGCAGCTGACCTCATGCGGCCGCTGTATGATGCTCTTAAAGGGGCTGCTCCCAAGCACAGGGTGGACTGGTCTGACGCACGGCACAGTGCTTTTGTGGGGTCAAGTCTGCTCTAGCTAACGCTACCCTGCTGGCACACCCATTACCTGATGCTCCTATTGCAATCACCACGGACGCGTCAGACTATGCTGTAGGTGCAGTGCATGAGCAGTGGGTGGGTGGCACTTGGAAACCTTTGGCTTTCTTTAGCAAGCAGTTGCGCCCCTGCGAGCAAAAATATAGCACATTTTTCGACAATATTTTCGATTTTGCACAGATGGCAGTGGACCAAGCCGACGACCCAGACATCCGAGCTCCGAAGGCTGCAGCCACAGGGCTACGGTTGTCTGATGTTCCATTTGAGGACACAAGGGTTACGCTCCTTTGTGACGTCACTACGGGTCGGCCACGCCCACTTGTGCCCGCTAGTTGGAGGCGGCGGGTGTTCGACTCGATCCACTGCCTTTCCCACCCTGGGAGGATACCTTCCCAGCGGCTGGTAGCTGCAAAATTTGTCTGCCGTGGACTGAAAAAGGACGTTAGGGACTGGGCTTCCACATGGGTGGCATGCCAGCGCTCAAAAGTGCACTGCCACACTCGGGCTCCACTGGCACTGTTTACGGTTCCGGAGCACCCTTTTGACCATGTCAACGTGGACCTGGTCGGGCCTCTCCAATCTTCACGCAGCTGCACATACCTCCTCAGGATGGTCGACAGGACCACCCACTGGCCGGAGACAGTACCTCTGACGTCAGCCACCTCCGCAGAGGTGGCGCGCATGTTCATTGGTACTTGGGTTGCCCGTTTCGGTACCCCGTCAGACATATCATCTGACCAGGGCTCACAGTTCACTTCTGAGCTCTGGGCCACCGTGGCCGAGAGCTTGGGAGTGAAACTCCACCACACGACGGCGTATCACCCACAGGCCAACGGCATGTGTGAGAGGTTTCACCGGTCCATAAAGGCAGCACACAGGGCGTCCCTAAAAGACAGCACTTGGGTAGACAAACTCCCTTGGGTGATGCTGGGGCTTCGGACTGCCCCCAAGGAAGACCTGCAATCTTCCTCGGCAGAGTTGGTGTATGGCCAGCCTTTGCGAGTGCCAGGTGACTTTATTCCTAGCACTACGGCACCTTGGTCAGTTGGTGAGCAGTGAACTGCTCTCCTCTGTGCCGCCAAGGGTTTTTCCCACAACCCCACTTCTCAACACGGCCTTACGCCGTCTCATGTTCCCGCTTCTTTACAAAGAGCGGTGTTTGTTTTTGTTCGCCACGACGCCCACCGCGGTCCCTTTCAGCCTCCTTACGATGGGCCATTTTGCGTCCTGGAGAGCGTAGACAAGCATTTTCTGTTGGATATCGGGGGGTCGCTCTGAAAGAATCACGGTGGACCGGCTTAAAGCGGCCCACTTGGATTTTAGTCAGCCGGTTACTACGGCCGTACCCCCGCGCCGGGGTCGTCCGCCCGCTCTACCTAGGCCCTATGATAATGTTTTGCATCCTTCTACGCAGGCTCCTGGGACCTTAGACAGTGCAAATGCCCTGCCGGTCCCCCCTGCTGCCTCCCCGGCGTTATTACCAGTCCGGCGCACCCGGTCTGGTCGGCCCGTCCGTGCCCCTGTCCATTGACTGTTTAGGGTTTTTTTAGTGATGGCGAATTCTAGGGGAACGTGTGTAGCGGTTGCTTTTAAGGACATGATTCGCCACACCTGTTTGCTTGACTTTGTTGTCATTGTTCGCTGTCATCGTTCGATTGTGCACATGACAATGTTGTTCTTGTTTGACATTCGTGTGTGCAGTTAAGAGCGAGTAATTCGGAGTGGCCCTCTTAAGGAACCGTCAGGATATTTTCCCAAAAGTGGGGGTTGTTGTTACCGCCATTTTGAGTTGTGTGATGTAAGCGGTCATTCATCCTCGGCTTTAATGAAAAAAGAACCCACACGTTTAGGTAGGGGTGTATCCCTTTATGAAGGATGCCTGTGCCTGACTTTTTTTTACTTGGGGAGACTGGTGCACAGACAGTCACCACACGATCCTTGACAGAAATCGGGTCAGGGTCCAGTGGCATGGAGTCCAAGACGACTAGGGACCCTTTTCTGCTGCAGCCTTCATCCGCCATCGCAGTCGTTGTGGTAGTTCTTAAATCTACCGTCTTCCGCCTGCTCCGCCGTTGAGGTCTTCACCGTATCCCTGACTAGGGGGCAGTCAGGTTCTAGGCCTTTGCCAAGGGCCACCTGGGGTAATAGTAGTAAAGGGGTTAACCTCCTAGTGCCCCAAGACCCCATAGATGAGCCTCCATTGCCGGATGCACTTTAACGTCATGCCCAGGACACCTTTTAGAAATAATGTACACTTCACTGCACATGTAATACATCACCATGTTGCTGAACATGTTATAATTCTATGAGTGTTGGGTATTCGCTCTTTAATAATGTTCCCAGGGCTCTGTATACGTGCAGGCTGGTTTTAAAGACAATGTACATCTCATTGTACGTCTAGTATATAAAAATAAACATAATAAAGTTCAATGCCACCAATTCAGCTATTGCTGCTTTTTTCAGGCTTCTGATTGGACAAAATGTGCACAACAGAAAGTGTATGTGTTTGTGTGTAGACATAGACTGTTTTGAAACTACACTTGTGTGGACGGAGATTGTTTTAACCCCAAATGTGTGTTTTTGAAACTCTCCGTGTTCGTGTGGACATGGCCTATGTTTGATCAGGTGGTTGTAAGCAGAATGCTGGTGCCTGCAACTCATACGGTGGTTTGTACGGATGAGTCAATAAATATAAGCAGCGAGAAAGAAAAAAAACATGTCAGCCCTCTATGTGGGGGGCGGGCAGGGAATGACAGAAAATAATTGAAAACCACTGCATTGGTGTGTTGCGCTGCTGTAGGACTGATGCACACCACTCAGTGGTTCGGACAGTGGTAGGGACGATGACGCGCGCGCATCACCAATGCAAATGAGTCTGACTCCCCCTGCACGCACGCACACACACACAGTGCAAGCGTCTCAGAGCAGTTTGGAGAAAACAAGCATGTGTGAGAGAGAGAAAGAGAGGGAGAGAGCTTATATAAACGCTGCTTTGCTAAGCTAGAAAGCTGCAGGGGGAACATTTTACAGGAATATCAGACACGACGACCACGACCTGACGATGTCTTCGCTCCTGTCCTGTGTGTACTGAAGGTAACACATTCAAACATTGTCTTGTGCATTGTGAGGAGAGATGACAGACTGCAGAGCTGTAAATCTCTAAGAAAGATCTCCCTCTGCGTGTGTGTGTGTGTGTGTTTGTGTGTTCACGTTCTACTGCTCCAATAAAGCAGGGTCGCCATCATCTCACTTACTGTTCAGCAAACTGTTGCGTCCATGCGAAGACAACACCCTGACTTTGTAGTGTCCGCACAAGAGACAGCAAGATGTGGGCATTTTTTTAAAGTGTTTATTTTAATGAAAACTTAGCACAAATCAACTGTCACACAGAAAAAGTTTCCAAGCGTCAGTCATTGATAAAAAATGATTGATATTCCACGTATACGACATAATACTACTCGTGTTAAAGACGTGTACACAAGACATTGTTCTTGGTAAATGTGTTGTTTTTTACAAGTTGATGTGTAACACAATGTACTCTGAATCGAACAAAGAACACATATTCATGTCAAATCATTGAAACAGGTGACATTTATTAGCATTTTTGTCAAGCTATCGATAACAATTGTAAGTCTAAAAGCCTGTTATTGTCCTATGCTTGTTTTATGTGAATTGAATGACAAAATGTAGTGAGAGCAGAGGAAGGATTATATTTGACACCTTATTAAAGCTTTAGAATTGTTGAATTGACGTAAAATAAGCTTTAATAGCAAATAATAAGCTTTTGGAAATCTGCTCGCTTACCTGACACATGGCCACTTTGGAAGCAGCTACATAGTCACATGACATCCACTCCAAAATATTTTGTCGCTTGTTTTGTATAAATTGATCGAGAAACTATAATAACAACAGTTAAATTATCATTTGGGACGGCGTGGCGAAGTTGGTAGAGTGGCTGCGCCAGCAATCGGAGTGTTGCTGGTTACTAGAGTTCAATTCCCACCTTCTACCTTCCTAGTCACGTCCGTTGTGTCCTTGGGCAAGACACTTCACCCTTTGCCTCTGATGGCTGCTGGTTAGCGCCTTGCACACATTGACAGTGTGTGAATGTGTGTGTTAATGGGTAAATGTGGAAATACTGTCAAAGCGCTTTGAGTACCTTGAAGGTAGAAAAGCGCTATACAAGTATAACCCATTTATCATTTATTTATTTTTGGCACCCTGTTAATGTGTTTGAAAAGTAAAATGTCTTTAGAATGAGACTTAGGTTATGTCTACACTAAGCCGGATAACCCCTTAAACCAGGGGTGTCAAACTCAAATACAGAGTGGGCCAAAATTTAAAACTGAACAAAGCCGCGGGCCAAGGTTGAACAAATTAACCTTTTAATAGGGACCCAAACAAGTTTTGCATTGAATATTGAACAAGCACGACTTATATAACTTCATAGTGACATGCAAAATCGAGTTTCAAATAATAATAATAATAATAAAATAGCAATGGCATATCAAATACAATTTAAATACAAATTGAATGCCTCTTTTCTATTTGCAGCCTTCTGAGGTAAATATCAACATTAACGTTTTCCACAGATTAATACATTTGAAAATAAAATAACAATGAATAAACGAACCATTCAGGACTTTAAACTGCTCAGTTTGCAACACACTGATCTAATCTGATGTGCCCAAGCCAGATACCTGCCATCTTTTTTTGGATGCTAGTTCATTAATGTTGGGGCTCAGGCTTTGAGCTGAGGCAACCTTCATTATCGAACGAAGATGTTCATCAGTCATTATATCTCGTAGTTCACCCGGACCACAGTCTTGGGAGCGTGCCTTAAAGGCACAGCCTTTAACGTCCTCTACGAGCTGTCGTCACGTCCGCTTTTCATCCATTCTAACAACGTGCCGGCCCGGTCACAAGATATGTGCGGTGTCTGTACGCACACACACCTAAATGCAACGCATACTTGATCAACAGCGATACAGGTTACACTGAGGGTAGCCGTATAAACAACTTTAACACTGTTACAAATATACGCCACACTGTGAATCCACACCAAACAAGAATGACAAAACATTTTCAGGAGAACATCCGCACTGTAAAACAACATAAACAGAACAGAACAAATACCCAGAACCCTTTGCAGTACTAACTCTTCCGGGATGCTACAAAATACACCCCCACTACCACCAAATCCCCCACCCCCCACCCACACAAACCTTGTAGCGTCCCGGAAGAGTTAGTGCTGCAAAGGATTCTGGGTATTTGTTCTGTTGTGTTTATGTTGTGTTACGGTGCGGATGTTCTCCCGAAATGTGTTTGTCATTCTTGTTTGGTGTGGGTTCATAGTGTGGCGTATATTTCTAACAGTGTTAAAGCTGTTTATACGGCTACCCTCAGTGTAACCTGTATCGCTGTTGATCAAGTATGCTTTGCATTCACTTGTGTGTGCGTGCAGAAGCCGCACATTTTATGTGACTGGGCCAGCACTCTTTGGACTGGATAAAAAGCGGACGTGACGATTTTTGGGAGGGGCACTGAAATTTGGGAGTCTCCCGGGAGGGTTGGCAAGTATGAGAATTAGCGGTGAATGTGGTGTTACTGCGGCACCGCCGCTGTATATAATTGGCGGGCCAGCTCTAGTGTTAATTTGATATCGCCTCAAGGGCCAAGTGAAATTACACGGCGGCCAGAGTTTGACACCCATGCCTTAAACAAATAATTATTTAGCGTAAACCCTGTTTTAGACACACTAAACTATTGTTTGAGGTTCCCCTCCTCGGACAATTTTTTACACGGGTAAGTGCGCCGTGTATTTCTTGAATCTCCGGCTCTTAGCTTTGTATGACCTCATTGATCGTTTACAAACTGAGTTCGGAGAGGAAGTGACGCCAGCAAGACCGCGCCCCAAACAGGAAGTGACGTCAGAAAGAACGCGCCACAGCCAGCTTCATAATAAAGCGGTTTCGTAACTCGGAGGTAAACACTGGAAATATGAAGGCGAGTCATCCAGACTTTCTCCTTCCGTCTGTACAGACGCTTGTGGAAATCACACATGAATACCTTAAGAGAAAGCGATTGCAGCTATTTCGGATACAACACTTCTCAGACGGCAAGAGAACTTTCGAATGGCGCATGCATATTAGGTTGTGTGCGGACGGAGGGGACGAGGGGGTCTTAAACGGTGGCATTGTTGTGTGTGTACACGGATAAGGTTAGGTGGGATTTACCCTGGATAACCTTATCCGACTTAGTGTAAATGGGGCCTAAGGCTAAACTATACCACCTGACCATAAAAGGAGATGTTCCTTTGTAAGTGTCTGGAAAACAACTGCTTTAAGTCATAACTTAAATGTTGACGTTGAGCTAGACAGGTAGTCTCTTCCCAAGGATATGGCTATCACTTTTGCATTTCGAAGTCCCTCCTTCCTACGAGAAGTGATCCAATTCACCTGCGAATATCAAACTAAGGGGCCTTATCTTATCATGTACTCAAACTTTAAAGTTTGCTTTCTCCAAGATGAATATGAACATTCACCATATGTAAAACATAATATGAGTTAATTAATACACTTGAGTGGTAAATGGAATTTTTTTTATTAGTCAACTTAATACGTTGATGTGTAACATAATTGACTCTGAATTGAACAAAGAACACATATTCATGTCAAATCATTGAAACAGTGACATGTATTAGTATTTTTGTCAATCTATCGATAACAATTGTAAGTCTAAAAGCCTGTTATATATGAATTGAATGACAAAATATAGTAAGAGCAGAAGAAGAATTATATTTGACACCTTATTAAGCATTATAATTGTTGAATAGACGTAAATTAAGCTTTAATAGCAACTAATAAGCGTTTGGAAATCAGCTAGCTTACCTGACACATGGCCACTTTGGAAGCAGCTGCATAGTCACATGACATCCACTCCAAAATATTTTGTCGCTTGTTTTGTATAAATTGATGGAGAAACTATAATTAGAACAGTTAAATTGTATTTTTTGGCACGCTGTTAACGTGTTTGAATTGTAAAATAACTTTCTTTAATGGCACAAAATGTACTTGTGGAAGTGAGCTGGCTTCCTGCCACACTGCTGTATTGGGGCAGATGTATAGTCAGAACCACCTACATTGTTGGTTTGCATGTTTTTTGTAAGAATTCATAGAAGAAATATAGTAAAAACTGTTTCAATTCAACATTGGACACACAAAAAAATATTCAAAGTGTTAAACGTCTTTAAAATGAGCTTTTGTGGCAAAAAAATGGGCTTTTGGAATTGAGCTGCCTTACTTGACTTGTCGCCATATTTTACGATACCTGAGGGACTTGATGAGTTCAAGCAATGCACAAAACTCAAATGGTCGAGATTGGACACAATTGCAAGGCTGTGCATAATCTGGGGGAATTGGTGGGGGCAACATTTTAAAATCCAGGAGGGTCTGATTTTAGCACATGAACTGTCAGGTCTAATGAACTAGATCCCAAATTACAGAGTGTGCAAACTCTGAAATTGCGTGTACTATTTATCAGTGTGTTGCGGGTGATTTACCAAGAATATGGGTCTGATCTACCAAAGGTTGGCGTGTATTAAATCAGGTGCAAACTTGATAGCGCACTATACAACTAAACTACTAATTGGTAACTTGGAACAGGTGTGCCCAGATTGCCAATCAGAAACAGGTGAGGGCCAGAGGAGTGGTGGAGGCAGACAGGAGGTGTAACTAAAATAAGAGTGCTAAACCAAATACAGAAAATAAGGAAATACTTAAATAAGTCAGAGCTGATGACAGAATGTGCAGTAAATGAGTGTCTCCATTGGCACATAATGCTGGTAGTAATGTTGGTCAACTGAAAAGTATGAAAATGAAAAATATGAGCATGTACAATACTCAATACTTGGTTGGAGCTCCTTTTGCCTCAATTACTGCGTTAATGCGGCGTGGCATGGAGTCGATGAGTTTCTGGCACTGCTCAGGTGTTATGAGAGCCCAGGTTGCTCTGATAGTGGCCTTCAACTCTTCTGTGTTTTTGGGTCTGGCATTCTGCATCTCCCTTTTCACAATACCCCACATATTTTCTATGGGGCTAAGGTCAGGGGAGTTGGCGGGCCAATTTAGAACAGAAATACCATGGTCCGTAAACCAGGCACGGGTAGATTTTGCGCTGTGTGCAGGCGCCAAGTCCTGTTGGAACTTGAAATCTCCATCTCTATAGAGCAGGTCAGCAGCAGGAAGCATGAAGTGCTCTAAAACTTGCTGGTAGACTGCTGCGTTGACCCTGGATCTCAGGAAACAGAGTGGACCGACACCAGCAGATGACATGGCACCCCAAACCATCACTGATGGTGGAAACTTTACACTAGACTTCAGGCAACGTGGATCCTGTGCCTCTCCTGTCTTCCTCCAGACTCCGGGACCTCGATTTCCAAAGGAAATGCAAAATTTGCTTTCGTCAGAAAACATGACTTTGGACCACTCAGCAGCAGTCCAGCTCTTTTTTCCAGGGTCAACGCAGCCGTCTACCAGCAAGTTTTAGAGCACTTCATGCTTCCTGCTGCTGACCTGCTCTATGGAGATGGAGATTTCAAGTTCCAACAGGACTTGGCGCCTGCACACAGCGCAAAATCTACCCGTGCCTGGTTTACGGACCATGGTATTTCTGTTCTAAATTGGCCCGCCAACTCCCCTGACCTTAGCCCCATAGAAAATCTGTGGGGTATTGTGAAAAGGAAGATGCAGAATGCCAGACCCAAAAACGCAGAAGAGTTGAAGGCCACTATCAGAGCAACCTGGGCTCTCATAACACCTGAGCAGTGCCAGAAACTCATGGACTCCATGCCACGCCGCATTAACGCAGTAATTGAGGCAAAAGGAGCTCCAACAAAGTATTGAGTATTGTACATGCTCATATTTTTCATTTTCATACTTTTCAGTTGGCCAACATTTCTAAAAATCCCTTTTTTGTATTAGCCTTAAGTAATATTCTAATTTTGTGACACACGGAATTTTGGATTTTCATTTGTTGCCACTTCAAATCATCAAAATTAAATGAAATAAACATTTGAATGCATCAGTCTGTGTGCAATGAATAAATATAATGTACAAGTTACACCTTTTGAATGCAATTACTGAAATAAATCAAGTTTTTCAAAATATTCTAATTTACTGGCTTTTACCTGTATATATATATATGTATATATATATATATATATATATATATATATATATATATATATATATATATATATATATATATATATATATATATATATATATATATATATATATATATATATACTACCGTTCAAAAGTTTGGGGTCACATTGAAATGTCCTTATTTTCAATGAAGATAACTTTAAACTAGTCTTAACTTTAAAGAAATACACTCTATACATTGCTAATGTGGTAAATGACTATTCTAGCTGCAAATGTCTGGTTTTTGGTGCAATATCTACATAGGTGTATAGAGGCCCATTTCCAGCAACTATCACTCCAGTGTTCTAATGGTACAATGTGTTTGCTCATTGGCTCAGAAGGCTAATTGATGATTAGAAAACCCTTGTGCAATCATGTTCACACATCTGAAAACAGTTTAGCTCGTTACAGAAGCTACAAAACTGACCTTCCTTTGAGCAGACTGAGTTTCTGGAGCATCACAATTGTGGGGTCAATTAAACGCTCAAAATGGCCAGAAAGAGAGAACTTTCATCTGAAACTTGACAGTCTATTCTTGTTCTTAGAAATGAAGGCTATTCCACAAAATTGTGTGGGTGACCCCAAACTTTTGAACGGTAGTGTATATATGTACCGATACACCAGTGCATAAATACTGTATATATATATACACACTACCGTTCAAAAGTTTGGGGTCACCCAAACAATTTTGTGGAATAGCCTTATGACAACAACAAAAAAAAACAAAAAAAATTAAATACCATACCCCCCCCCCCCCCCCCCCCCCCCCGGTCCATGGGACACATTTTTAAGCCTAGACCGGTCCGCAGCTACAAAAAGGTTGGGGACCACTGGGTAAAGCACAGAGGTCTAGAGGAAGGGTTGTTTTGTGTTTGTATTATTGCGTACCAAGTGCATGGGGACTGTAATCTGGGGGACATGCATTGATGCTGGAATGATCCAGACCCTGGAAATTGCTGTATTGCAAAAATATTTTCCGTATAAGATATGGAATGTTTCCTTTTGGTGTCTGCTGGTTCCAAAATGTAATTAATTTGTAGACGATATGTGTCTTTTGTTTCTGAAAGTCCAAAAATGTCGACATTCACAAAATATTCTGTATCTCTGTTGTCTGTCATTACATACATTTGTGCGGAACTGTGCCAGTTTACATGTACTTTCCAAACGCACTAGATAGAGACACAAAAATTGTGGCCGCAAAACAGCTTCAGGTTTGATAAATCCTATTGTGGGTAATAAACAATTATATTTGCATACTTTCCTCCCAGTGTGTTCTGATAGTCAGTATATATTCTGCATATACATGAAGACAAAAGCTAATGGATATTGTTATTTTGCTTATTTAACAATCCTCCTACTGATGTGTCACTGTCACGAGTAGTATTACAAGTACCGACCACAGCTGAGATGAATTATTAACAATTTTTGCAAACATTCGTTTTTTTGTATAACGGATACGCCAAATCGTAAATATTGCAGCTTTATTACATCACAGACCTCTGTATTAAGAAATTTAAAAAAAATATTACATCAGTGGTCCCCAACCACCGGACCGATTGGTACCGGGCCGCACAAGAAATTAAAAAAAATAAAAAATAAAAAATGTTTTTTTTTTTAATTAAATCAACATAAAAACACAATATATACATTATATATCAATATAGATCAATACAGTCTGCAGGGATACAGTCTGTAAGCACACATGTTTGTATTTCTTTATGAAAAATAAATAAATAAATAAATGGAAAAAAAAAAAAATATCACCCCTCCTGTCATAATTCTCAGTTCATAAGCACTCCTAATGTGTTTTCCAAAGTGGTTTTATCTTACATTATGTCACTTTCACAAGTCTCAGATAGAGAAGATAATCTAACATCGCATCATCATCACTAACTGCTGCAGAAAATGAAACATCTGCCCTAAAAAATAATCCGGATTAAAAATAGTTTATAACATTTCAGCAATAGCAGCACAGTACTGTTTGGTAGAATACTGTCACTGCAAAGGCTGGTTTATGAATCAGAAACAAACATGAGAAGGGAAATTACCAACATAGCTGACAGCAAGGGAGATGTTGCAAGATAATGCAAGACAGCGGCACATATTTCAAATGGGACTGTGTGTCTAATCCTCTAGTACTTTTTTATAGGCGTAACCTAAATATACATCCTCTTTATATTCAGATGCTTACAGTGCATGTGTGTGTTTGTGTGTCTCCCGCAAGGATCATCCTGGAGTTAGTGACCACTGACTTGGATATTAAATCCCTCTCTGCTGTGACGCATCCATTGTTCCATCGGACTTTTGGATCCCGGTGCCAGCGAAGAAGCGAAACTAAATGTCTGCGACGTTGCCAGAAACTCCACTTCCTGCCAAGTTAATGAAGTTGTAAGTAGGTTACCAGAGCTGTCATTCTCTCACCTAATCCATGACATGGCCCTCCTTTTGGATGAGAGACTGTAACAGGAGCGGGCATGGCACTGGCGTTGCTCTCCAGGCTCCACTGCCCCTTGAAGCGGGCTCAGCTGCTCCTTCTGTGTCTGGGCATTGCCTACCTCATGGCGGGCAGCATCCTGCTCATGCAGCGCTCCAACATCAGAGTAGCCCAGCCAAGCTTTCCGGTGTTTCCTCCTTTGTTGGCGATCGCAGCACCTCCGACGACCCTGTGGACCGCAGGTTTGGGCGTGAGGGCGCGTTCCAGATGGGCCGCAGTACAGTCTGTATCCAATGGGAAGGCCAAGATCGAGCAACAATGGCCGACATCCCGGAGTCTGGGGGTCCAACACCTGCATCGTCACTGGTTTCATAGTACTTTACCAGAGAGTCCGGAGGATGGAAGTCCTGTCCGCAAAAAAGACAACCATCAAGGTATTTACTCATCATCTTGATCCTCGACATAGATTTCTATATACAAACACTATTTTACAGACTCTTTTAAGCTCGTCACTTGTTTGACTGTCAGTCTGGGCTGTGGCGTATTTGCAAATGCGTCATTTGTGTGTTTCCGGGGGCGGCAATAACAAGGACACATTATATAGACCTGGCAATACTCTGCTAGCAGTTAGGAATTGCAGTGACAAATCAAGTCACAGCGACTGTGGATGGAAATAACTTTGGTATTGTGGAGAAAGCGACCTGACAGGTATCCAAGCTAAACTTGTCATTCAATGTTTTTTTATTTGTCCATTCATGCTCTATATTCCTGCTTGTGACTCAATATCAGTTTGAACGCCGCTGCTTTTTTTTTTTAACAATGCAGTACATAAAGTCAAAAGTTACGAAATAGAGGGCAATTTTTAACATTTAAGTGGCAAGAAACATGATTCACTCTTGCAGGTGGTTATATTCCAGACCCCTGTGGTAGATTTTCCAAAGTAAGGAAGCTACTATTTTATAAATTATATGAATATTAAATGCATTTAAAGTCTTTATAAGCCATCCCCAAATCTTTCACACACACTTTTAAACACTTCCTATGCTCTTAAAGCCTACATCATTTTAACATTAAAATTCAGGTACATAAATCTCAATGTAGTTAAAGGCCTACTGAAACCCACTACTACCGACCGCGCAGTCTGATAGTTTATATATCAATGATGAAATCTTAACATTGCAACACATGCCAATACGGCCGGGTTAACTTATAAAGTGCAATTTTAAATTTCCCGCCACACTTCCGGTTGAAAAAGCCTTCGGAGGATGACGTATGCGCGTGACGTAGCCCGGGGAACAGAGGTATGCCTTCCCCATTGAATACAATACAAAAAAACTCTGTTTTCATTTCATAATTCCACAGTATTCTGGACATCTGTGTTGGTGAATCTTTTGCAATTTGTTTAATGAACAATGGAGACTGCAAAGAAGAACGTTGTAGGTGGGATCGGTGTATAGCGGCTCGCTGTAGCAACACAACAAGGATTACTCACTTGGATAGCAGACGCGCTAGCCGATGCTAACCGGCCACCGCATGGATGATCGGGTGAAGTCTTTCGTCGCGCCGTTGATCGCTGGAACGCAGGTGAAAACGGGTTTTGATGAGCTGGGCAGATGAGGGCTGGCTGGCATAGGTGGAGCGCTAATGTTTTTATCATAGCTCTGTGAGTTCCGGTTGCTAAGTTGCTAAGTCAGCCTTAGCGTCGTTAGCAACAGCATTGTTAAGCTTTGCCAGGCTGAGATCTATAAACCGTGTAGTCACATGTACATGGTTTAATAGTATTGTTGATCTTCTGTCTATCCTTCCAGTCAGGGATTTATATATTTTGTTTCTATCTGCATTTGAGACGTATGCTATCACGTTAGCTCATGCTAAAGAGCTTCGTCGATGTATTGTCGTGGAGATAAAAGGCACTGTGAAGGTCCATTTCGCGTTCTCGACTCTCATTTTCAAGAGGATATAGTATAGTTTAGCCGGGGGACGGTCAATCTATTTGTGTGTGCGGGTGTGTGTGCATATGTGTATGTATATATATATATATATATATATATATATATATATATATATATATTTATATATATCTATCCATCCATCCATTTTCTACCGCTTGTCCCGTTCGGGGTCGCGGGGGTGCTGGAGCCTATCTCAGCTGCATTCGGGTGGAAGGCAGAGTACACCCTGGACAAGTCGCCACTTCATCACAGGTATATATATAAATATATATATATATTTTTTTTTCTTCAACTGTGGTTGTTTTTAAAGGGCTTTATTAATAAAGTTGGTATGGTATGGTATGGTATATATATATATATATATATATATATATATATATATATATATATATATATATATATATATAATCAGTGACGTGCGGTGAGGTTCATGGCAGGTGAGGCACTGACTTCATCACAGTCAGATTTACAAACATATGAACCCTAAAGAGTATCTTATTCACCATTTGATTGGCAGCAGTTAATGGTTTATGTTTAAAAGCTCATACCAGCATTCTTTACACATACAAACTGTAGCACACAAAAAAGCAAATTTAATAAAAAAAACATTATTATGGTCTTACCTTTCTTGCTGGACATCCACACAGCCAGCCTTTGCGTGTGTACCACGCCGTTTGAAAAGAACGAGTCTTCTGTCCCGAAGTCTGAAGCAAACCTTTTAGCTCCGGCGTTGGTCTACCTTTAATTATTACCTCCTGCTTCGATTGAAAGTCCAGTTTAGAAAACTGTTTTATTTTACATATGTAATCCTCCATGTTTTTAATAAAAGTTCAGGCGAGAGGAAAAAATAAACAATCGCTGCACTTGACTTGCTAACTGTTGCTTGTTGTCACTTCTTCTGCGGCCGAGGAATGATCTCTGGGATCACTACCGCCCTGTACCACCAGGAGGCCGGATTACTGCTAGCTTCAGCCAGTGCGTCTTTTGCAGCCGTTTTATGATTGCCCAGCACAAGAAATACGTTACACACATACAGTTGTTGACAAAATACACTGTACATTGTATACCTCAGCTAACTAAATTATGGAAATGTATAATATAGTTCATATAGCAATACGGTCTCACTGCACAGCAGGCCAGCCGAGTCATTGCGCACAATCCATGTTTAGGCACAAATCAGTGACGTGCCTCAACTGGCTGGTGACTCACCGCAAGTATTTGAACGGCAAATGTGAAAACTCAGCGATTTTGAATAAAAATAATCTAAAACTGGTGAAGTTAAATGGAAAATAACTTGAGTATAATCACTGGATACATATAACAATTTAATCTTTTTTTTTTTTCTTTGACTGCATGGGTTCCCTCCGGGTACTCCGGCTTCTTCCCACCTGCAAAGACATGCACCTGGGGATAGGTTGATTGGTAACACTAAATTGGCCCTAGTGTGTGAATGTGAGTGTGAATGTTGTCTGTCTATCTGTGTTGGCCCTGCAGTGAGGTGGCGACTTGTCCAGGGTGTACCCCGCCTTCAGCCCGAATGCAGCTGAGATAGGCTCCAGCACCCCCCGCAACCCCAAAAGGGACAAGCGGTAGAAAATGGATGGATAAATGGATATATATATATTTTTTTTTTTTGGTCCCACAATTTCCCCCTGTCATCTTTTTTTCTTCTTCTTATTCCTATATTAAGCTGAAATGTGAACATTCCTACTGACACAGATGACAGTGCATGATTGAATGTTCTTTTTCCTAGTTTGTAAGTAAACATCAAAGAGTTGTGATGTCTTTTTTCTTTTTACAGTGTGTAGTGTGATGCGGTCATGTGACTGCCAGGCTTGGTTTGATTGGTGAAATGAAGTTAAACTGTTACAGTGTTTAATGAAAAAAATCCACAAAAACACAAAACGGAGGTAAAGGAGAAAAAAATGGCACTACGTTTACTTGGTTTAACAAAACAACTACAAAGCACAACTAATGGAGTTGTTGGGCGGAACCACGAGCAGAGGCCTATAGCAATTCAAACGATAAAAAATTAAAAGCTGAAAATAAACACCTATCAAATGTACTAGGATGGAAATATCGCAAGCAGCGAAGTGTAGTATAGAAGATACAGACAGGGTCTGACGCCTAAACAACAGGCAAAATACTCTGACAAATGCAGAGCAGTAGCTAAGCAACTAAATAGGAGCAAACGTAATTTCAGAATGCCAGCAGCTGTTGCTCATGGCGCTTCCCAGTATCAGCTTCCCGGAAGTCTGTAATCAAGGAGGCAGGAAGTCAGCAGAATGAAAACAATAAAATAAAAAATAAGGGTACAAATACAACAGGGTATGACAGTGACACTTAACGAGTGCCACCTGGCATCTTATCTGGCTTGCTGGGGAATTTACTATAAAAAACAATTAGCGAGGTATCATCCAAAATATGCGAAATAGTCCTAGTCCCAACACCCCCAGGCGACCATGAACTCGTAACCCATGCCCCTTCTCTTAACCTCTAACAAGGCCTTGACCTTGAAGGAGGGTGACCATCGATCAACCAATGAGGAGGAGGCACAACAGGAGGGCTGAGAGGGCCTGAAGAAACTGGCTTGAGGTATATAAAACACATGATTGACCTTATGAGAGGCAGGGAGCTTCAGTGGACAACATATCGGTGGATCTTGCGCCCAATCTCATAGGGGCCAATGAACCTGTGGTTCAATTTGCGAGAATCTGTGGCTGAGGGTACATCTTCTACCTTTTGGCCAGGAAGATAGGATGGTTCAATCCGGCGCAAAGTTGAAAAGCCAGCATCTGTGATGGTACGGGGGTGTATTAGTGCCCAAGACATGGGTAACTTACACATCTGTGAAGGCGCCATTAATGCTGAAAGGTACATACAGGTTTTGGAGCAACATATGTTGCCATCCAAGCAACGTTACCATGGACGCCCCTGCTTATTTCAGCCAGACAATGCCAAGCCACGTGTTACATCAATGTGGCTTCATAGTAAAAGAGTGCGGGTACTAGACTGGCCTGCCTGTAGTCCAGACCTGTCTCCCATTGAAAATGTGTGGCGCATTATGAAGCCTAAAATACCACAACGGAGACCCCCGGACTGTTGAACAACTTAAGCTGTACATCAAGCAAGAATGGGAAATAATTCCACCTGAGAAGCTGAAAAAATGTGTCTCCTCAGTTCCCAAACGTTTACGGAGTGATGTTAAAAGGAAAGGCCATGTAACACAGTGGTGAACATGCCCTTTCCCAACTACTTTGGCACGTGTTGCAGCCATGAAATTCTAAGTTAATTATTATTTGCAAAAAAAAATTAAGTTTATGAGTTTGAACATCAAATATCTTGTCTTTGTAGTGCATTCAATTGAATATGGATTGAAAAGGATTTGCAAATCATTGTATTCCGTTTATATTTACATCTAACACAATTTCCCAACTCATATGGAAACGGGGTTTGTACTAGCTTGAAAAATCTGTCGACAATAGTGAGAACGACTGGGTGTCCTTTGTATGAGGAAGTCCTGTAACAAAGTTTAGTGCCACATTGGACAAGGGGTGAGAAAGGATGGGCAGGCAATGGAGTAATCCGGTTGAAGGCTGATGGGTGACCTTGTTTTTAGCACAAACGGAGCAGGCTGGCACAAACTTTTTTGTGTCAGAATGAGCAGACGGCCACCAAAATCTTTGGAGGAGCAGGAACTAGGTGCGGTTGAAACCAGGATGGCAGCGACCCTTAAACTGTGTGCCCAATCCAAATCACCAGAACATAGCTCTGGGGGAACAACAAGGCGATTGGGTGGGCAACCATATAGGATGAGTAGGTCCTTGCATGCGTCCGTCACACGCCTCTACACCTCCCACTGAAGAGCACCAACTATCTGAGAATTTGGAATTATAAGTAACTCAGTCACTGGAGAGAACATCATTGACAAATAATCTGCCTTCTCGTTGCGGGATTCTTGGCCGAAAGTGAAGGTGAAGTTGAAGCGGGTAAGGAATAATGCCCACGTGACTGGCGAGTGTTGAGGCAGTGTGCTGAGTGGATGTAGGCCAGGTTCTTATGGTCCGTGGAGATCACAAATGGATGAATGGAGCCCTCCGGTCAATGTCTCCACACCTGCAGGGCTAATACGGTGGCCAGAAGTTCTCGAAGGCCAATGTCATGCAGTTTCCCATCAGAATCACTGGGAGAGCTGCCCTGACACCAGTTTGTGACCCATCCACCTAACCCAACAAAAGGACAGCGAGATTATAGTGGCAAGGACAGGAGCACAGTTAAACAATTATTTACCTATTAAATATTTTATCTGCCTCAGAAGACCAAACAAACACATTTTAATCGAAGTAAGCAATGATTCAGCAATCTGACTTAAAGGCCTACTGAAATATATATTTTTTTATTTAAACGGGGATAGCAGATCCATTCTATGTGTCATACTTGGTCATTTCGCGATATTGCCATATTTTTGCTGAAAGGATTTAGTAGAGAACAACGACGATAAAGATCGCAACTTTTGGTGTCTGATAAAAAAAAAGCCTCGCCCCTACCGGAAGTAGCGTGACAAAGTCAATTGAACAGCTCCTCACATGTTCCTATTGTTTACAATGCAGCTAGAACGATTCGGACCGAGAAAGCGACAATTACCCCATTAATTTGAGCGAGGATGAAAGATTTGTGGGTGAGGTACGTTAGAGTGAATGACTAGAATGCAGTGCAAGACATATCTTTTTTCTGACCGTAACTTAGGTACAAGCTGGCTCATTGGATTCCACACTCTCTCCTTTTTCTATTGTGGATCACAGATTTATATTTTAAACCACCTCGGATACTATATCCTCTTGAAAATGAGAGTAGAGAACGCGAAATGGACATTCACAGTGACTTTTATCTCCACGACAATACATCAACGAACCACTTTAGCTACGGAGCTAACGTGATAGCATCGTGCTTAACTGCATATAGAAACAAAATAAATAAATCCCTGACTGGAAGGATAGACAGAAGATCAACAATACTATTAAACCAGGGACATGTAAATACACGGTTAATGCTTTCCAGCCTGGCGAAGGTTAACAATGTTATTGCTAACGACGCCATTGAAGCTAACTTAGCAACCGTACCTCACAGAGATATGCTAAAAACATTAGCTATCCACCTACGCCAGCCAGCCCTCATCTGCTCATCAACACCCATGCTCACCTGCGTTCCAGCGATCGACGGTGCGACGAAGGACTTCACCCGATCACAGATGCGGTCGGCGAGACGGAGGAAGTTAAGGTGAGTTCGGCGGCTAACTCGTCTGCTATCCATCGCTGTCTTCCTGGTTGTTTTGTTGCAGTCCGCCGCTAATACACCGATCCCACCTACAACTTTCTTCTTTGCAGTCTCCATTGTGCATTAAACAAATTGCAAAAGATTCACCAACACAGATGTCCAGAATACTGTGGAATTATGAGATGAAAACAGAGCTATTTTGTATTGGATTCAATGGGGTACCGATACTTCTGTTTCACTGGCTACGTCACGCGCATACGTCATCATCCAAAGGCGTTTTTAACCGGAAGTTTAGCGGGAAATTTAAAATTGCACTTTATAAGCTAACCCTGCCGTATTGGCATGTGTTGCAATGTTAAAATTTCATCATTGATATATAAACTATCAGACTGCGTGGTCGGTAGTAGTGGGTTTCAGTAGGCCTTTAAAGTGTGTATAAAACGCCGGTAGAAGTTGGAATATCCCAAGAAACTCTGTCAAAACTTCTTGGAAGTGGGAGTAGTCCAGTAGACAACAGCTTGTACCTAATGTATTCTTCAATGGACTGCTGTTCAGGAACAGAGATGTTATATAGTCGGAGAGGGGAAGAGGATAACCCGAAAGTAGCTCAATGGCACAATCATAAGGGCGGTGTGAGTGTAGGAACATAAGAACATAAATACCTCTTTGAGGTTACGGTAAATAGCAGGGACTTGGGTTACATCAATAGAGTGAGGAGCAAGGAACCTAGGAGTGGGGGCAGAACAAAGGCAGTGGGCATGACAAGAAATACTCCCATTGCGAATCTTACAGGTTGCCCAATCGATAGTAGGATTGTGACGACAAATTTAGGCAACACCAAGAGCAATAGGTGCAGAGCTGGAAGGCATGACTAGAAAGCTAATGGCTTTGGTGTGGTTGCTGGACAAAGAAAGGCAAAGTATCTCGTTCTGATGAGACACTCTAGACACTGACTGTAGACACTGACACTCAATTGCACACTTGTCAATTGAGTAAACCACAACGGGCTTATTTAAAGCAACAAAAGGGATATTTTTTTCTTCAGCAAAACTCTCATCAACAAAACAGCCATCCACCCCAGAGTCAACAAGTGACAAGACCATGGAAAATGAGCCAGGCCAAAACTGTACTGTACCTGTATCTGAAGTCTTGCAGGAGCAGGGTCCGAGATGTGTGTGGTAGGTTTGGTCCTTGGACTTTAGCTATGATGGCGCCACCAGTGGTGCACTTGCCTCAGTGTCAGCATGGGTGATGGAAACTTGCAGCTGTCAGATGGGCTTGTAGACAATGAATGGTCGCGTTCATGAATTCCATACTTGTGGAAAGAGTTCCAAAAGCATCTGTGACACACCATTAGAAGTCGTTTCATGATTGTTCAACATAGCGCCTTGTGCAGACAGCTCTTTGTGTATGTTTAGTATCTGTGCAGTGTTCATATTCTGGTCAAAGTATTCTGTTACAGGGGGGAAACCCCGGATGCAGAGACGGAGACTACACAGAGGAAGTCAATACAAAAAAGGTTTAATGAAAAAATCCACAAAAACACAAAACAGCGGTGAAGGAGAAAAAAACAAAAATGCACCTTAAATACTAGGTTTAAGAAAAAAAACATCAGAGCTCAACTAAGGGAGCTGCTGGGCGGAACCACAAGCAGAGTGGACTTATAGCGACACAAACAATCAAAAATACAAGCAGACGGGATACACCTATAAAATGTACTAGGATGGAACTTGCTCAAGCAGTGAGGTGTGGCATAAAACATGCAGACAGGACCTGACGGCAAGACAGCAGGGAAAAATACATCACAAATACAAATGCCAATCAGCAGCCAAGCAACTAAATAGGAGCAAACCCTAATTTCAGAGTGCCAGCAGTTGCTGCTCATGGTGCCTCCCAGTACCAGCGCCACGGAAGTCTGTAATTAAGGAGGCAGGAAGTCAGCAAAGTGATGACCTAAATAAGAGTACAAATACAACAGAATATGCCACAATACCTAAATAAAGACATTAAAGGCCTACTGAAATGCGATTTTCTTATTTAAACGGGGATAGCAGGTCCATTCTATGTGTCATACTTGATCATTTCGCGATATTGCCATATTTTTGCTGAAAGGATTTAGTAGAGAACATCAACGATAAAGTTCGCAACTTTTGGTCGCTGATAAAAAAGCCTTGCCTGTACCGGAAGTAGCGTGGCGTCACAGGTTGTGGAGCGCCTCACATCTGCACATTGTTTACAATCATGGTCAGCAACAGCGAGAGCGATTCGGACCAAGAAAGCGACGATTACCCCATTAATTTGAGCGAGGATGAAAGATTTGTGGATGAGGAAAGTGAGAGTGAAGGATTAGAGGGCAGTGGAAGTGATTCAGATAGGGAAGATGCTGTGAGAGGCGGGTGGGACCTGATATTCAGCTGGGAATGACTAAAACAGTAAATAAACACAAGACATATATATACTCCATTAGCCACAACACAACCAGGTTTATATTTAATATGCCACAAATTAATCCGCATAACAAACACCTCCCCCCTCCCGTCCATATAACCCACCAATACAACTCAAACACCCGCACAACACACTCAATCCCACATCCCAAAGAACCGTTCACCTCCGTAAAGTTCATACTGCACATATATTTCCCCAAAATTACGTACGTGACATGCACATAGCAGCACGCACGTACGGGCAAGCGATCAAATGTTTGGAAGCCAAAGCTGTACTCACGGTAGCGCGTCTGCTATCCAACTCAAAGTCCTACTGGTTGTGTTGCTGTAGCCAGCCACTAATACACCGATCCCACCTACAGCTTTCTTCCTTGCTGTCTTCATTGTTCATTGAACAAATTGCAAAAGATTCACCAACACAGATGTCCAGAATAATGCGGAATTTTGCGATGAAAACAAACGACTTAATAGCTGGCCACAATGCTGTCCCAATATGTCCGCTACAATCCGTGACGTCACGCGCAAACGTCATCATACCGAGACGTTTTCAGCAGAATATTTCGCGGGAAATTTAAAATTGCACT